>NC_140940.1:161537341-161949841 GCF_014529385.1 Adiantum capillus-veneris | reverse complement strand
TTGGTTAAGAGGGGGGTTCTATTAGTTGCTACATCAAAGCCAGATGATTCCTAATTTACCATGCTCAGTAGGAAAACCATGTATGCACCTAGTCATGGTAGCTAAATAATCTTTACATATTAACTATTAAAATTAGAAAGGCCAAAATATCCCAAAATTGGTAAAAGGCCTATCAAGTGGGAAATCTCTCTCTCCATTTGGCATGCCAATGTTAAACAATACACTATAATGCCAAGAAAATTGTAACTATCTTGAAACTATGCAGGGCAAGGGTGCCCCTAATGAGACAAAGTCCTAGGACCTTGATGGTAAAATCTATCTCTCTCTCTCTCTCTCTCTCTCTCTCTCTCTTTCTTTGATTTTTGATAGGTACCCATGCTTGTTAAAGTTCATAACATTTATAGATTTCTAATTGTGGCCCACATTTTAATTGTTAAAAGTAGAAAGGCCAAAATATCTTACAATTGGTAAAAGACCTATCAAGTGGGCAATCTCTCTCCCCATTCGGCGTGCCAATGTTAAATAATACACTATAATGCCAAGAAAAAACTATCTTGAAAATTTGTGGGGCAAGGGTGCCCCTAATGAGACAAGGTCCCCATGATCTTGATGTTAAAAAATCTCTCTCTCTCTCTCTCTCTCTCTCTCTCTCTCTCTCATGCGGATAACAACCCCTTCATTTGCATGCTTGTTCTCAAAGCAAGACAATCCCTAAATGGATGCATGGATAGGTGATCTTTCTTCTTTTTTTCAATCTCTTTAAAGAAATAAAAACTTGCATACATTTTTTAAAAATATCAATATTGATCTTGCTAAAAACCCCTTGAAAAAATGAAGCCAAATATATCTTAAAAAATCATTTTTTTATCAAATAACAAAATCTCCATTAAAATTACCTTGTTTTGTTATGTGCATTTAGATTGGTACATATATTCTATCTATGCAGAGTAAAAAGTCTTTTGACTTTACAATGTCAAAAAGCTTTTCATTCCCTGCAAACTTTCCAGTATGTCATGTCCCCTAATTCATTTTACATTAGTTTGTGAGAATCGTCAAGAGATCCCTTTGAAAACAAAAAGGAAAAAGGGGGGCAGAGGAGGAGGATTGGCACGTGGAGAGGGGAGAGTAAAAGAGAGAGAGATAATTTAAGGTGTCTTGGGATAGTTTCCTACCGCGTTAAAATTCGGTTCTTCTTCTTCTCTCACTGTGACGATGAGGCTTCGCAGAGGAGAGCGGGACGATGAGGCCCCCTCTCTCTCTCTCTCTCTCTCTCTCTCTCTCTCATCATTTCAATCCGCACAGGAAACGAGGCAACAGGGGTCATCTTCGCCATTGGGAGAGTGGGCAACCTGTCTCCGCTGTTGCAAGCTGCAGATGTGTGCCCAATTTGGGGCTGGGTGTGCAGCGAGATTTGAAGGGTATGCGCAGAGGACGGAGCCGACATAGCAGAGGTGTATGCACAGCTCAACGGTGGTGCAGAGACAGAGGACGGAGCTGAGGTCCGAGGAGCACAGTGCGGGAGTGTGAGGTTGCCAACGTGTCTGCTATCACTTTTCGTTCATTTGAAAGATTCACTAGAATCTTGGCGACTAATAAATTAATGAAACTGTGAAACGACCAGTATAGTACTTTTGTCCTTAAGCTTTCCCTAAGCTTTACTTTTGTACTTTAGATTGGATGTTGAGTAAGGCTTTCTTTGAAGTGAGCCAAATAAATTGACATGTGGAGGTTCTCTCATTCCTTCCTTAAAAATTTTAAGCTACAACTACATTATATAGAGTATAGAAGATATACACACCCAAGTCTTGATTTAGTTAGGAGATTGGAAATCCACCTTTCTTAATTTAGATGAACCCATGTCTTCCTTAAAGTTGTCTTCGCATTTCTTTCTATACAGATACATTGGGTCACATTTTCTTGGCGCATTAAAAAAAAAAAAAGCAAAGCAAGATGCAAAAACAACAAACATTTTCAAGAAGTACTCAATTTCCTTAAAGAAGATATCTCTCTACATGCAATCGTCTATGCTTGCTCCTCGAAGGCCTAGGGCCTTATGAAAGATGTTGACATAGGTGGCAAAATTCATGATTGGATTGTTCGCTAGGGACTCTTAGAGAAAGATGTTATGCTTGGAGGTTCTTTGGATGATATGCATGCTAATGGGATACTATCCTAGAATCATGACATGTTCTTGTTGGGCATCCTCTCTAGGATGCAATTACTTAAAACGTATTGATTTTAAGATATGCCCAAGATGGTTGTGGCAAGGGAGCTCTCGCTTGTATTAACAATACGAGAAGGGAAAGACTTTCTCCAAATGACTCAAATAGGCCCAAAGAAGAAAAAGAACTCAAATAAGACAAATCTGCAAACATGGACAATTCTTTGTTTGTGAGATAGGCGGACATGTTGAGTGAGCTTCCAGTGCGAGTGAGATAGGTGGATGAATAAAGGCCAGATCTAAAGGCAAAAAGAATAAAAAATTGTTGAAATAAAATTTGCAAATCTACTATATGTTAAAAGACTAACCGTGAGCGCTGAGGTGGAGTGTGAGCTAAACGACGGCATTAAGCTTATGTCGAGTTGGACAAGAGCTGATGTTAGTTTGGGCTAAGTTCTAAGCCTATAAGTTCCAAAAAGAGTTTAGCTAAGTTTAAATGGCCGCAAGTGTGGCCAAGAGGGATTGACAATGATAAACTCATTACAGTTCTTAGAATTGAAAACTAAGTGTATCTTATTGTTTTGTGATGAACATGGACACGTCATGTGGATCTCAAAGCAATCTCTCCTTAAATGATCAAAATTACTATTTTCTGATGAATGCATGGACATGAATAGTGCACAAATCCAAAATGAAGCACTCATTAAACAAAAATCATTTTTAATATTAGGTTTTGATTCTGATGAGTTGCATTAAACTGATAACAAGACTATGTTTATTCTATCATTTCTGATATTATGTCTCCCTTTTCTTGCCTTCTATAGATGGCTAGGCATATTATCATCTATGGACCATCTAGAAGCTACAAACTTAATCTTGGAAGTTTAGAAGTGAAGCAACAAGTTATTAACAAGCACTACAATCTTGTGGGGTTACCTTTGTCCCTAAAACCTCTTTCTTTAAGCCACAAACACATTAAACTTGAGCCGGTCAAGCTATCTTGTGGAGAAATTGTGTTTATTGTTGATACTCTAATTTACCAACTCTAGAAAGTTTACATTGACATTAGATCTGGGAGTGTTGTTGGGATGTCAAATGTAGCTAACGTTGTCATGACGTGGCGTGGGCATCATGGGAACAAATGCTATGACCCCATTTTTAGATGCATTAAAGCATTTCTAATAATATACATAGCTATGTGTGCGTTATAAGGCTAGGTTATCTATCTCATTTACCTAATAACCTTCTGGGTAATTTTCTAAAATTTAGAGCTGAGATTTATGAGGATAAAAGGCCTTAACGGTTGTGAGTTTTACTTTTTTTCTTATCTACTTTCATCTTATATCTAGATCCTATAGCCATCATGATTATACTATATCTATCCTGCTTTCTATTTTATCATATTTTATTTTCTATTTTAAATTAATATTGATTTTTTTAGATGCATACAAACTCTTTGACACGCTTTTCAAAGATTAAGGTCATGCTTGCATGCATCGTGATGTGTGTATTTTTGGTACCGTAAGGATACTCAAGGTTCAAGGTCGTGGTTATGTGCACCATGATGTGTGCATTCTTGGAGCCATAAGGAAGTTCAATCCAAAGGGGCCCACCTGAAGACTTTTTCAAGAGAGAAATAAGCATATGTTTTTCTGGAATTTTTCTCGTCCTTTTCCCATCCGAATTACAAAAAGTGTTCAACATGAAAGTTGTAGTTCATGAGCTAACATCTTTGCTCAAAGTTTTTTCATAATTTTTGGAGATATGGCCGAGGAGATATGATCAAAATGGTGGACGCCATTCTCTCTGACCACACCAAAAGAACATGTCATCTTCAACTCCCTCATCTCCTATTCACATTGAATCAAGTAAAACTCTTGAGGGTTCTCCCCATCTATATAAAGGACTCTCTTCTCCATTGTAAAGCAATGAAGAGTTGATGAATGGATTGATGTCAGTGGAAGGGAGTTAGACATAGAGAGGACCCTAAATTCTAGGTATGCCTTGGGGAAGCTCTAGCTAAATTTGCAAGCACACACATATTTTGATAAGCCTATGATGTGGGACGGGTGTCTAACCTCACTCCTATCTTACTGCAGATGTAGCGAGAACCACGATTAAATTGTCAATCCATCGGACGAAGCTGATTTGACTAGTGCATAGAGGCTACAAGAGGTTGTCAATCTCTTGGAAAACAACAAACAACTCGCATCTAACTCAAGCTACACTCAAGTGACTCAAATCACCAAAAGCCAATCGCTCATCGGTAAACAAATCACATCCGTTACAGCATTAAATGACATCCAAACGTAACGAAACTTCGAGGACATGTTTATAAGACCTAAGCACACATGCTTATGGTCTCAAATCCCACTTTAGGTCAAGTGCAAAAATCATGATTATTAACAACAATGGATTTTTGACCTAGTCGTTTTCGACCCAAAATGCATCTAACTGCTTAGCCCGCCTATGCTTAGTTTTTTATTTTGAAGTGTAAATTCCTACTTATGATGAAATTAGGCCACGCATCAGTGACGCCAAAAGCTACAAAATACTGTGAAATGCTTACGTCAATGCGTAGAGCTCTTACTTGCGGTTGCAACACAATAGACGCGACTGCAATGTGACAACCGGGGAGGTAGTAGGAAGCGCGAGAAGGAGAGAAGTGAGCGTCGTTAGCTCACACTGTGTATTTCATTATCCAAAAAATTTTAAATAACTTACAAAAATTGGCTTTTATACCTTAGCCAAGGTTTTTGGTGGTCAAAACTAATAATCTGGAAGCTCTAACTATGGACATGTTGGTACAATCTGGAAGCTTGTAGCCCCGGATCATCAATTACAAAGTTTATCCGAAAAACAGGAGTTACAATATTCTCGATTCATCAAAATAATAAATGTTTTTACAATGAGAGCTCCAAAAAATGGTATCCAAGTTAGCTTGCCTGCTAACATTCCCCCCCTCCTCGCCTGTGTCGTCCCTTGACATAGCTTTATGGGCTGAAATAATCTTCGGGTTGACGGCTGGCGAGGCGGTTTTTAAGTGCATGTAAAGCTTTCTCATGTCTGATCTTTCTTTCTTTGTCTGGAACCTGCAAAAACTGCATAGTGACTCTGTTCTCTAGCTCAACGGTGGAGTACCTACTTCTCATTGGTCCACCTCTATGGCGATCCAAAGTCACGTTGCTGATCACTGGCCCAAAAATCTTTGTTTGCCAAGTGAAAAACCTTGTGTAGAATGCTTCCTCAAACGCCAACATATTATGAGATGGCTAGAACATGCAGCGGACGTAGAACCCAAAAATAGACTTCTTCAGAAGGTTGGCCGCTTAGGTCGTAGCATAGACCCATATTTCCCTCGAGGAAGGACATCCATGGTGCTCCTGCTTGCTCTGGCTCGTGAAAAACTTCAATGCATGTGAGCAGCATTCGGAAAATTTTGTAGAACATAGCACATGAGAGATCTGGGAGACTTTTGAAGAATGCCATGGCACCCGTTAGGGTTTTCACCATGTATTTCTTTGTTGGCGTTCCCTTTTCTGGAGCTGGCAATCTCGGATAATTCAGCCATGTAGGCCGCTTCTTTGTCAATGCCTCATGTGCTTGCCACGTCCTTACTCTTGGTACAGGATAAAAAGTTGGGTCTTTTTGAAGTGCTGCAGGTGTTCTTGTGAATAGAATCAAGTATCTAGGATTCTTGTTCAGTCAGATCTTTCTCCACTTGGGGTGGACTTCATCTGCGCCTTCTGCTTGCATGTATTTATATAGTCGTTCCTTAACCTGTAGAGCAGCTCGACCTTGATCAAGGGATATGGCAGTGATTGTTGATGCCATTGTGCATTTATTTGGTTGGGAGTGAGTTGAGTAGCATTGACAAAATAAATAACTCTCAACTCCCAATCCATTGTTGCTTTCCATTGCTCATCCGTCTCCTTAGAAACCTGTTCCTTTAGTGCATCTTCTTCAGTTTTTGACAACTGGACCATTGGAACTTAATCTGCATTTGTTATTGGTACTTGAAATTCTTCTTCTCCACCTAGCCCTTCTGTCGACTGTGTTTCCATATCAACGAAAGAGACTGAGGGAATATCAATGTGGGGTTGTTCTGATTCACTCACTTCTTCCTATGTCTCTTGCTATCCATCTCGCAGTAGCTAATTAACTCTCTTGAACTCTACTATCTCCTTGAGCAGCTCTTCTTCTCTTTGTACCCGCATTAATGTAAGGTCTCAACGTTGTGACTACTCTAGCTTTAGCTCTAGCTCGAAATCTTTATTCTTTTTCTCATGTGCTTTATACACTTTGTATGTACCTTTGATCGAGGCAACTACAAGATTTTCTCTTATCTGTTGCAAGAAGGTTGCCTGATTGTTGATCCTCTACTCTGAGTATTCTAGTGAATCATTTTCCATGTCGAGTTGTACTTGGATCTTTTGAATTGACAGAGTTGTAGTTAAGAGCTCGTTGGTAGCCTCTGTCAGCTATTCATCCTTGGTCTTGCAGGCATCTATTAACTTCATGAGAAGTTCACCTAGCTCTTCCATTTCCTTTTGCTGCTTTTCTCTGGCCAGTTGGTGTTGTTTAGCTTCAGATTTCTTGGATTTGTCTCTACAGATCAGTGATGACATTTACTCTGTCCTCTAGCTCTCCTTGACGAGTGTCTATCACCATCTCCAACTCTCTAGTCTTAGCACGGCATCTAAGTGCTGCTGATCGCATTTTTTCTGTCAATCCTTGCATCTGCTTTGCATATTCATTTACTTGGAGAATTACTTCATTATTGTTTGCCAGTCTTCAAGTTCTGTGAGCCGCCTAGATGTTTCAGCAGTCTTTATGTGTGGTTCCTTCCGTGGGACTGTGGTAGTTACTGGTTGTGGTGGCGGTAGGGGTTCTACCTCTGTTTGAGACTGTGTGGTTTCTTTTGCTGCTTTGTCCTCTTGATGCTTTGTGGATGCCTTGGCAGTGACCCTCTTCTTGGCCTTCTCGAGCAGCTTGCATTGCTCCTGTTAAGTGCGTAGAGTGCCAAAGTTAGAAAATTTAGAAGATTCCGCTCTAAAATGTCCTTCAGTCTGAATTGCTGACAAATTGAGTCCAATTTTCCTCAAATATATTTTTGAACATGCATAGATGCATAAAAACATGTAAAGATCAAATTCATGAAGTTCAAGCAAAGATTTGCAATAAAAGTAAATAATCACGATTATTTACAGCTGATGAATTTTTTCAACTTTTTGCAATTTTGGCATCATTAGCTTGAAATACATATCAATTAGATACTCTAAGTGCAGTGTGGGTTCATTTGAGTGCACAGGGTGAGAATGGTGTCAGATTTAGGCTTTCAATCTCTGAAATAGTAGATATAAAGGAATTGTGAGATTTTGAGCTCCAAATTTGTTCAAACTTGGTTGTTGGGCTTAGGACATCATTTGCTTTGGTCCCATGAAGGCAAAGTTGCAATTTCTCCCTAGCTTGGCAAAAAAGTAAATAATCGCTATTATTAACTAACATTTTTTGGTGCAACTTGGTTTTGGGCATGATGTAGACCCTGTGTATGTGATATGAGGTGATTTGGATCAAAAAATATGACTCATAACTCAGAAATTGGTTTGAAAGGACTTCTTTGCATTTTTTGACAATTTTCTAGGTTATCATTGATGAATTTGGCTCATACTTGAAATGTGGCATGTAATAGGTGTGCACAAGTGATAGGTGAGGTGATGATATCATTTTCAAGCCAAAAATTTGCAAAAGTAAATAATCACAATTATTTACAACAGTCAATATCTTTTTTCCAAAACTTGAAAATTTTGACCTAAACATATTCTATACACCTAAAACAAGTTCTAAATTGAATTTGGTAAAGTTTTGTCTTGCCGGCATCACTTCGTGCTTTGTCAACTCTGAAATCACCTATTTTTGTGACTACATGGCCTGTGGAGTTGCTTACTCACTTTTGAGGCTATGGACTTGTCCAATACAGAGTCCTAAAGCAACTCCTCCAATTTTGGCCCATTTACAGTCAATTTGACCTTGTATGTCAAATTTGACGCTTTGTAGCCTTCGAGCTGTTTTTTGCTTTCCGAGGGCTTGGCTTGATTGATTTTATGAAACCAACCATATACATTATGTATAGACCCAGTCTACAAGCTGTCTGTGGAGTTAGAATCCAATCTGGCATCTGCCAAAAACCTAGCTCTTCTACTTGGGACCCCCTCGACCCCTGGTGAACGGTCAACTGTTGCTATAGAAGTGTTCTATTATATGGGGGCATGCTACAGTTCAAGTCTTGTCTGATTTGGTTGAGCTAACATGCCGCTATGGTCAATTTTTGGTTGTAGGTCTTCATGCACTACTCCGATTCTAGGGTTTTTTCATGGGGTTTAGACTAGCTACCAGTCATACAGAATGGATCGTTGATAAGTATAGAACTTACCCCTCATGTCTCGTGTGAGACTGCGCTAAAAACAGGTAATTGTGGACTCCAAAACATGTGCGCGAAGAAGGTCGAAAAACTCTCTCTCCAAAGGTGACAAGTAGAAATGAGGTGATTTTAGAATACCTTGGGTATCTATACTTAGACTACCCAAACCATTTTTCCCCAAATTCCCTTGTTAGTCCTACTAGGCCGTGAAATCTATGTTAGACTCAAAAATTTCCCCAATCAGATTCCTGTAGCTTATTCTGCAAGAATTCCGCAAAAGTAGGTCTGGCCATCTAATTTAGGCTTCCTGCTTCCATATGCCGATTTGATTGAAATTTTTTGTGCTGTCGTCTTGTCCTTCTGATCATCATCGTATCTTCAATTTTTCCATCTGAACTCATTTGTTATTTATTATTAATTTTTGACCTGTTTATTGAGAAAATCAAAGAAAAGAACAAAATGTGCTAAAATTCAAGAATTAAGAAAATTCAATAATTAAGAAAATCCATTTTTAAGTCTCAATATCAAGAAAAATGATAAAAAATAACCAAACAAGACTATTTTTTATGGTTTTTTATATGTATATACACTATTTACACGCATCGAGGAGATGTTATCAATTAAATTTCCATGTGGATGATTTATAAGGGCATTATTAGGTAATTTTGCAAAAATCCCACGTTAACATCAAACATTTTCCTCCCTCTTCAAACATTGCCCTTAATTGCTTAGTTTCCTTCCACCCCTCTTAGATGGCGTATACCGGGATGACTGTGTGCATGGGTTGAACAATCGTGTCTATGCATAGCCTTGGTTGGCTCTACCATGCTTTGAAGATCAATGCAATTAAAACCATTATGTTGTGCAAGATTTGGGTCTTGAGTAATTAACTCAAGGGTTATTAATGCCGAGGTTTTCTGATGCTGTCTTCCAAAGAGCAAATCTTGTAGCTTGTGTGCTCTTTGCTTGATTGTACCATCAGGATGCTTTAGCACGCTGATTGTGAGATCTGATGGTATCAATAATGGTTGTTGTCAAGCTTTTTCCCTCCATTGATATCTTGGTTTGCTTTGTGTAGAATGGTGTGGTGGAGTCTTCTCGGACTTCACTCTCCATTGCTTGATCGGTTTCACAATTTGCGAAGAAGATAAGTGCTCCTTTTTCTTCCAAATCCATTTCGTGTTAGGCTCCTTGCTCGGAGATGCTCCTCTTTGTGTTTTGAACCTTGGAACCATCTTAGGTACTGTTGATGAAGTTTTGGGCACCCAAATTTGAATCGGCTTGTCCTTAAGCTGTGCTTTTGGTATTCAAATTTGCCTGACCCCTTGCATGCTACTTGTAGTATTTTCTTGTCGATAGAATGGAGAACATTTATTGCTTTATGGTTTGCTCTTCTGGTAACTCCGTTTCCATTCCTCCTTGCTTGGTGCAATTGGAACAATGAGTTGTCTGCCTTTAGGTGATAGCTTGAGTTGATTGGTATCCCAATTTGGTACTGCCTTGTACGTCCGCATCCATGAGATTCCAAGAATCATTGTCTCATTCATGTGTTCATCTGGTAAGCATACAAACTGATGAGGACATGAACATCCATGTACTATCACATTTAAATTGACTACTCCCAATGTTGATGTTGGGTTCTTGTTGCATCCTTTGATAGTTGCTATTCCTGCTGTCAAAGACTGACTTGTTGCTTTCTTGTACGTGAATAACTGACTGCATTTACTCGAGCTCATGTGTCGACCAATGCATCCGTGCTATGATTGTTGAGCTATACTTTGATGCGAAGGTCCATTCTATCTAACCATTCAGCATCTGTTGACACTGAATCTTTCTGTAATTCCCATTGTCGGTTATCTATTTCTAGAGTGTTGATGGGAATAGGTATTTGCTGATTCTTGAGAGCAGCTTTCTTTTTGAGTACTCGCAGTCGAGCTTCTTCTTGGGCTTCATCAATAACCTGCTATTGTTTTATCTTTCTCTACTTAGCTGCATGCATCCTTTCTAACAATTCATTGGTTAGTGGCAAATTGTACTTCTTAAATCAACATCCACTAATCCAATTAGCCATTGGTTCACCATCTAGGGTGGACAACTTAACTGCTCCACTGGGAGATACATATTCAATGATAAACGGTCCGTTTTCCTTTTTCTTAAAATTGGGAATGTGCTGCTTAAGGGAATACACTAAAACTAAGTGCCCATTTTTAAAGATTTTTGTAATTAGATGGGAATCAAAAAACTATTTTGGTTTTTGCTTTTGTGCATAGATGTGAGCTACAGCAGTTAGCCTTTGTGCATCTAGCTTTTCTAAATCTTCAAGTCTCTCTGACAATTCATGTCCAATCCACTCAAGATCCTTAGCTACCCTTAGTGTCGAAAATAGAAATTCTATTGGTAGTATGGCATCAAGACCATAAACAAGGTTAAAGGGGGTAGAATTTAAAGTTGTCTTGAATGAAACTTGATAAGGCCATAGAGCTGCATGGAGATTCATTTCCCAATCTGTCCTTCCTAAACTAACCACTTTAGTCAATACCAAGCTAAGAATTTTATTCGTATGCTCAGCTTGTCTGTTTGCTTGTGGGTGATAGGGAGCTGATTTGTTATGGATGACCATAAATTCATTAAGCATATACTCAATTACCTCATTGAGGAAATGAGTTTCCCTATCACTGACTATTTCTATTGGCAGTCCATATCTTGTGAACACATACTCATTTAAGAATGCGGTGGTGGTTCTGGCATCATTCTTTTGAGTTGCTTTAGCCTCTGCCCACTTGATCACATAGTCCATAGCTACAATGATATATTGAGCTTGGGTTCTATAAGTAGGTGGCTGTATTGGCCCAACAAAATCTATACCCCATTTTGCAAAAGCTCTTGCCACCATCATTGGTATTAAGGGCATGCTATCTACACGGGTTGGCATTTTCGCTCGTTGACAAGCATCACACCTTCAAACATATTCTTTGGCATCTGCAAAAAGTGTTGGCCGCCATATGCCTGCCATTAAGATTGCTCTTGCAGTGGTCTCACTAGAAAAGTGACCTCCAGCTAACCCAGCATGTGCTTGTTCTATAATGGGAATATATTCGTCTTCATTTGCACAAAGACGCAAATGTTAATCTTTACCTCTTCAATACAATTGTTTTTCAATAAGAGAATAGTCTCTTACTTCTGTTTCAATTGCTCTTTGGCGGCGTTTACTCATATCCTTAGGAAATGTTCGGCTTAATAAGTAAGTAGCTAGATAGTTACTCCACTTAGGAACATGTGACATTTGGAACAATCTTACATGAGGTATGGGTGTTTATTTTTTATAGTGAGGACAATTTTTCACAAAAAAACGAATAGCAATCCTCATAGTTGGCCAAATTACTCCAAGTCTCAAGATCCGCCGCATAGTTTGATCTTTCGCAAAGTGAAGTCCTACTATGGTAATAAGTACTTGACTTAGGTATTCGGTTTTTTTCCTCAAGATTAATGCATAATAGCAATATTCCATCTCGATTTATTTTGTATAGCCTGCCAGCTAGTAATTGATACATAGCCGATTTCTCAAGTAATCCGATTGTAATAGGAAGTGGTATTTCCGAACACTTGAGCTATGGTCATCAATGATACCATGTTTTCCGACCGTCGAGGTATCATTTCTACAGAGAATAAATATGCATCTGGTAGATCATCATCTACTCCTTTAGGTGGTTCTCGTAAAACAATCCTTGATAAATGATCTGCTCTTTGATGAGTAGTGCCCTTTTTCACAACTACAGTAAAATCAAATTCCAGAAGAATGATGAACCATCTCACTATTCTTTCTGTGTTGCATGGCTTGTTGACCAAGTACAATAAGGCTTGGTGGTCCACAAAGAACACAAATTTGCTAGCTAATAGGTAATTTCTATACGTTTTTACGGCATAGATCATTCCTAGTTCTTCCCTCTTGATGGTGGTATAGTTCTTTTCTGCCATATTCAACTGTCAGCTAGCATAAGAAATAGGAAAATCATTTTTTCATCTCCTGGTTGAGCTAGTATACACCCAATGGCAAAATTGGAAGCATCTACATGTATGTGGATTATCTTATTCCAATCTGGTGCTTTCAATATTGGCACTAAGGTGAGAGCTTGCTTAAGCTTTGTGGGGCAGGTGTCTAACCTCACTCCTATCTTATTGCAGTTTTAGCTAGAACCACGATTAAATTGTCAATCCATGGGACGAAGATGACTTGACTAGAGTATAGAGGCTACAAAAGGTTGTCAATCTCTCGGAAAAAAACAAACAACTTGCATCTAACTCAAGCTACACTCAAGTGACTCAAATCACCAAAAGCCAATCGCTCATCGACAAACAAATCACATCCGTTACAACATCATAATGACATCCAAAATGTAACAAAACTTCTAGGACAAGTTTATAAGACCTAAGCACACATGCTTACGGTCTCAAATCCCACTTTAGGTCAAAAGCAAAAATCGCGATTATTAACAGCAATGGATTTTTGACCTAGTCGTTTTTGACCCAAAATGCATTTAAATGCTTAGCAATGATGCCCCAATACCCCACCTATGCTTAGTTTTTTATTTTGAAGTGTAAATTTCTACTTATGATGAAATTAGGCCGCGGGTCAACAACGCAAAGGCTATAAAGCACCGTGAAATGCTTACGTCAATGCGTAGAGCTCTTACTTGCGGTTGCAATTCAACAGACACGATTGCAATGTGACAAACAGAGACGGAGTATGAAGCGCAAGAAAGAGAGAAATGAGTGTCGTTAGCTCACGCTGTGTATTTCGTTATCCAAAACTTGAAAATAACTTACAAAAATTGGCTTTTATATCTTAGCCAGGTTGAGACAATCTAGATGCTTGTGGCCCCAGCTCATCAATCACAAAGTTTATCCAAAAAATAGGAGTTATAATATTCTCGATTTATCAAAATAATAAGTGTTTTTACAATGAGATCTCCAAAAAATGATATCCGAGTTAGCTTGCTCCTAACATTCCCTCCCTCCTCGCTTGTGTTGTCCCTTGACACAGCTTTATGGACTGAAATAGTCTTCGGGTTAACGGCTAGCGAGGTGGTCTTTTAGTGCATGTAGAGCCTTTTCATATCTGATCTTTCTCTCTTTGTCTGGCACCTGCAAAAGCTGCATAGTCACTTTGTTTTTAAACTCAATTGCGGAGTAGCCGAGGAATCTTGAAGTCAGGTTGCTGATCACTGGCCCAAAAATCTTCGTTCGCCGTGTGAAAAACCCTTTGTAGAACGCTTCCTCAAATGAGAAGGTAAGAACATGCAGCGGGCGTAGAAGCCATAGAGGACTTCTTCGAAAGGTTGGCCACTGAGGTCGTAGCATAACCCTTTATTGCCCTTGAGGAAAGATATCCATGGGGTGCCTGCTTGATCTGGCTCATGGAAGACTTCAATGCAGGTGAATAGCATTTGGCAAATTTTATAAAGCATAGCACATGAAAGATCACGGAGGCTTTTGAAGAATGACATGGCGTTCGTTAGTGTTTTCACCATGTAGTCCTCTATCGGCGTTCCCTTTTCTGGAGCTCGCAATCTTGGATAATTCAACCATGTAGGCCGCTTCTTTGTTATTGTCTCATGTTCTTGCCACATCCTTACTCTTGGTACAAGACAAAAAGTTGGATCCTTTTGAAGTGTCACAGGTGCTCTTGTGAACAGAATCAGTTATCTAGGATTCTTGTTTAGCCAGCTCTTTCTCCACTTAGGGTGGACTTCATCTGCGCCTTCTATTTACATGTCTTTATAAAGTCTTTCCTTGACCTGTATGAGCTCTACCTTTATCAAGGGATATGATAGTGATTTCTGATGCCATTGTGCATTGGTTTGATTGGGAGTGAGTTCACTAACATTGACAGAGTGAAGAACTCTCAACTCCCAATCCATTGCTGCTTTCCACTGCTCATCTGCCTCCCGGGAAATCTTTTCTTTAAGTGTATCTTCCTCAGCTTTTGATAGATGGACCATGGACACTTCATCAGATTCTGTTAATGGTACTTGGAAATCTTCTTCACCACCTAGCCCTTCTGCGGGCTGTGTTTCCATCTTAGCGAAAGAGACTGAGTGAATTTTCAATATGTGGCTGCTCTAAAGTACCTGTTTCTTCATGCGTTTCTTGTTGTCCATCTCACACTAGCAGGTTGACTCTTTTCAGCTCGGTTATTTCCTTTAGCAACTCTTTCTCTCTTTGTACCCACATTAATGCCAGGTCTCTACGTTGTGATTGCTCTAGCTTTAGCTCTAGCTCGAGATCTTTATTTTTTTCTCTAGTGCTTTATACACTTCTTCTGTACCTTTTATCGAGAAAACTGCGGGATTCTCTCTAATCTGTCACAAAAAGGTTGCATGATCGTTGATCCTCTACTCTAAATATTGCAATGAGGCGTTTGCGACATCTAGTTGTACTTGAATCTTATGAATTGACAGAGTTGTAGTCAAGAGTTCGTTAGTAACCTCTGTCAGCTGTTCATCTTTGGTTTTGCAAGCATCTATCAACTTCATGAGAAGTTCACCTAACTCTTCCATTTCCTTTTGCTGTTTGTCCCTTGCTAGCTGGTGTTGTTCAGCTTCAACTTTCAATTCCTGTACTTGTTTTTGCAGATCAATGATGACATTCAATCTGTCTTCTAACTCTCCTTGGAGAGCGTCGATCACCATCTCCAATTATTTAGCCTTTGTGTGGCGGCTAAGTGCTGCTGATTGCAGTTTTTCTGTCATATCCTGCATTTGCTTCGCATATTCATTAACTTTGCAAAATCACCTCATCATTGGTCTGCCAGTATTCATTTCTTGCGAGCTGCCTAGACGTTTTGGCAGTCTCTTGTGATTCCTTTAGTGGGGCTGTGGCGGCTGTTTGTGGTAACGGCCGGGTTGGTTCTTCCCCTTGAGGCTGTGCTTGGGCCTCTTCTGCTTTGTCTGCTTGAGGCTTCGTGGATGCCTCAGCCATTTCATGCTTAGTGGTGGTAGATGGGGGTTTCCTCTGTTTCCTGTTTCTTTGTTTACTCAGACCTTGTTGACTTCTCTTGTGCAGAACTTGCTGCCCTTTTCGGCTCTGGTTCTTCTGCTTTAACTTGGTCAGAAGGAGTTGTTGCCTGTTGTGCAGAATTTGCTACCTCTTGTGGTTCAGGCTCCTTTTCTTAGGTTGTCTCGCCCTCTGTGGATCTATCTGCTAGTGAAGGTGGTGGGCTTGGCATGGGGTGGTCGTGTTGTTCTGTGAATGGTGAGGATGGTCTAGGGGACATCCCACCTTCTTCGTGTTGGGCTTCACCTTGGTGTGTTGCTTCAGCTTATCCTTGCTACTCCACCGCATCTTTAGCTTTTCTTTTTTATTCTTGAGCTTCTTTCAGCTTTAGTGCCTCTACCTCTTGATACATTCTTTCCAATAGATCCTTTGGATCTTCTGCTTCTCTCCGTGCAGGGTGCTTTGTTCTTGGTCCTTTTACTTCTATAGATACCCACTTAGCAGGGTCCATTCCTTGAGCTTGGTGGATTCATTCATAAGAGTGCTTCTCTCTCTCAAACCTTGCATGCTTCTATTGAGGCTCCTCCTGATGTGCGGCCACTACTTTTCTTTTCATCTCTTTTGATGCGAGCTCTTCTTTCCTCATTGTCGGAGATTTTGCTGCTATGTCTTTCTGGAGATCTCTCGGCAGATTCTTCATTAGATTTGTAAGTTCTTTTGGTGGACCTTGTGGCTCGAGGGGATGGTTGTGCAGACACAATCCATGTGTTCTGTTTTGGGCCCGATGGCAAATTATCTGCCATGCCGATAGCATGGTAGGCAATTCTTGTAAGTACCTCAAGGGCTCCCAGATAGGCTATCTTACCCTCTTTCTTTATTCCCTTCAGTGTGGATAACACATATTGTGCGTGGTTGTTGACTTTGACACTTGTGTAAATGTAGTCGCAATAGCCTGATTAGGTGTTGTGTATCTTGGCGGTCCCTTCATGAAAAAGTGGAAGTGTTGATGATATAATCTTACAAGTTCTTCCACCTGTTTCTAGATGAGATCAGCAAATATTGTAGCAGCAATCTCTTTGGTGAAAGTGCCTGTTGTTTTTCTGTCTCTTGCCCTCATGGTCATTCCTTATGTCAGAAATTTGAGAGCTTCAGCCACTATCTCTTTTGTAATGACCACTTCTACCTTGTTCCCTTGCTAGTCAGAGATCTTGGCTTTCCCATCTTCCTTGATTGTGGACACGAGCTCATAAGCTTTCTGAAAATCTACTCCACATGGCTCTTGGTTGTAGAACTCTCTGTGTAACACTTAATGGCCTAGTAACTTGTGTGTAGCGGAAAATAGCATGAACATAGTGAGCATTTCATTAGAATAAATTTCTAATGAGATTAACAAGAGTGCTTGGGTACTTCAAAAGAGAGAAAAATTAAGCAATTGACAACAATTGAGGACTGGATTTGCATGGATCCGGTCCCCCCTCCAAAAGGCTTTGTATTATGGTTTCTCCCATCAAGAGAGACATTTTATAATACAATTTCTTGTGTTCCTTCAATACTAGCTAGTGCAATGAAGATGGAAACTTTATGCACTATGCAAAACACTTATCAAACACAACATCAATTCCCTCACGGTCTCAGACCCAAGACCTCACACACCTTCGAAGATGGTGAGAGCTAGCGGGGTATGAGAGTAGATTGAGAGGAAGAAGGAGTATTCTTACGAGAAATATGTACATCTCCTCACATAATCACTCATATTAGCATAGCTTAGCTTATTAATTAGCATGGTAGAGGAGATGAGCATGCATTGAAGCTTGGCTCTTGGTTGGATTTGCATCACAAAGCCAAGAGTTGTTGGTGTAGGCCTTCCTTCTCACAAGCTTGGAGTAGGTGATAAGATTTCCATTAAATCTTGAGAAGGAGAGAGAGTCTTCTTTACTTCACCCATGAGATTGTGTGAGTGTGTGTGTGTGTGATAATGCCTTGCAAAAATCAGCCCCCTCTCTCTCTTGGTCGACCCCTCTTGCTATTTGCTCTTGCTAGCATCCTATTGGACCTCCCCAAGCTTAGCCAATGGTAATTAAGTAGCATAAGTGATAGATTTATGACATGTGTCCCCGTTTCCACTTTTGTGAGAGCTTTAGGTAATTATTTAATTCTACTAAAATCTCATTGGACCCCTTTGCCTCCTGGCCAATAGGAATCAGGCAAGCCATTGGGTTGCTGAATGCTAATTGGTCCCCTTGGGAGACTGTCCAATAGTCTTCTGGAGATCTTAATTCTTATTGGTTCTTTTATTAAGTATTTTTAAATTAATTAAACTAGATTTACTCTAGCCTAATTCTCAGGTCCACCTCCAAGGCCATCCAATAGGAATTGAGTACACCTTGTGGGCACTGGGCTAGGGAGTTGACATGTGTCCCTCATTCCCTTTGTGTAAAAGGAGCTTGTGTGTGTGTGACTGAGTTTCTCTCTCATCCCCTACTTGCAAGGCTCGCCCCCTCCTATGTAGGGATTGACAAAGACTTTTTGTGACACACACTAAGCATCCAATTTCCCTAGTGTTTGGCCTTTGGACACAACCTTGAAATTTTGGAACCTTAGCATTTTGGAAGTCTTAATGGGCTGAACCTTAGGGTCTTTTAAGCCCATTTTTGCACATTTCTCTTTTGCAGATGCCCCCCCCTTGGATCCCTATTTTCCCTCCTTTGGATCCCTACTGTGGCTCGGACAGCTAGCTTAACCAATATTCTAGCTTTTCTTCCCTGGCACTTCCCCATATTAAATGATCAGTTTAACATGAGAAAATCATTTAGGATAATTAGATATTGATTATTATGACATTACCTCTCTCTTGAAATCATAGTTGTCCTCGACTATGGGTTAGAGAAGATAAAGCATATTCATTTAGTCCTTTTTCCTAGTGCGTAGAGGAGCCATCTGTTACCCTACAACATCATTCCACAATGAATGACAAGTCCATTTGGTGCTTGAGAGCCTGAGGCAGCCGCAAGAATGTCTGCACATTAGTCCTATCATCTTCCATAGTAGAGTGACAAGCTCTACTTGGTGTTCGGGAGATGTCGTCTCCGCAAAATTGATCTAAGCATGCATACTACTTCATTTTTGTGCACAATAAAGAAAAAGAGAGTCTTATAAGACAAAAATTTTGTTCATTTTTAACATTTGTACATTTGCTTACTCTTGGGAAGACTTGTAAGCATTGACAAGGTTTAGGTTATCCTTTAATTGTATGCTTTGCATCCATCTAGCATCTTCAAAAGGATAATTCTTAAACTTAATAAGATATCAACGAATAGTCTTACCGCCTCTTAGTACCTTGTCTTCATGTCGAAGAATAAACTCGGGCTGCAGCACCTCTTCTTGGTCCTCGATCTTCGGTGGGTCTTCAATAGTTGGTTCTTGAGGTGACTCTCCTTTGTAAGGCTTTAGTAGGCTCACATGGAAAGCATTGCGTATGAGCCAATGGTTGGGAAACTTGAGTTGATAGGCCATCTCATTGATTGGCCTAAGAATCTGGAAGGGACCATAGTACCTTTTTGCTAACTTAGCATAGTGCTTTTGGTGTCCCGTAGGATTCTTGCCCATCGTGTGCCTTAATCGAGCCTTGAGAAATTTGAGTAAGACTCAATCATTCTCTTTAAAGGCTTGGATTCTTCTGTGCTTGTCAGCAACAGCCTTTTGACTTTGCTGTGAGATAGAGATAGCATCCTTAATCTTTTGGAAAGATTCTTGTAGGTCCCTGCTATACTCATCTGCAGCGAAGATCTTCCCATGTATCTTAAGTAGAAAGGGACTTTTTGATCTTCCCTCAATTACCTCAAAAGGTGCTTTTCCCGTGGAAGTATGTACAGTGTTATTGTAGGCATACTCCACTAAGGGTAAGTACTTCTCCCATTGGGATCTTTGATCTACTTCCGTTACATAGGACTTTAGTAGATCAAGAATTGTTAGGTTAGCTATTTCACTTTGGCCATCCATTTGCGGGTGATAGGCCGAAGAGAAGTTTAGCCTTGTTCCTAAATTCTCAAAGAGCCCCTTCCAGAAATTACTGGTCATTCTAGGATCTCTATCCGACACTATGGACATTGGGAAGCCATGGTACTTGAAGATTTGAAAAATAAAGAGGGTTTCCATTTGATGGGCTTTGATAGTCTTTTTCACAGGTATAAAATGAGCTTGTTTACTAAATCTATCTACTATCGTCCATATTCCAGTATTCCCATGGATGGAGTGTTGCCATATACCGAGCAATTTTTTTTGAGCAAGGACAAACCCGAGCAAGTGTTTGTACACGATATATTAAATTTTATCGTCAACAGAATATTTATCATTTATTATATATTCATGCACCATCAGTTCATTTATAAACCAATCGTCTTTTCCATGTCGTCTTGTCCTATCTATACTACAAGGCTGTGATCTTCATACAAACACGCCCTTCTTACATGACACATTGCTGTCGACAAACACCATTAATTATGAAAGACTTCTTTTGTTACAATAAAATCATATTTTTTCTCAATTGACCAATATAGGATTTTTTTAATCAATTTACAAAAACAACAACCAAAATCTATATAGTTCTATGCCTAAATTTTTTAATAAAGGCATTGTCATAACTGAAAAAGTTAGTTGTAAATATAAGTTAAAGAATTAGGATCTTTTTATCATACAATGTGACAACCTCAAAGCATAGGGGCTTAAGCTTTCATATGAAGAGTTTTTTTTACAAAAGATTAAAGATGCTACCCCTTTCTATTTTGAATCATTGTTTGAAAAAGTATGGTAGATGTCAAATATAAAGAAGGCCATAACATCCACCACTCAATGGACAAGCACATTATAATTGGAATATGCTTTACATGCTTTCTCATGTGGAATATTCATGTCACCACCAATTATAAGAGTCAAATTCTGCTCCAATCTATGAAGATCAAAGCCATGCCCTACTCTAAAAGGTAGTATTGGAGCCTTCCTCGTAATGACAACGCATTGTTTTGCAGTTGATCATGTTTGTCCACCAAAATGAACAACACTAAGTGAGAGAAGATGCTTAGATCTCTCTCTCTCTCTCTCTCTCTCTCTCTCTCTCTCTCTCTCTCTCTCTCTCTCTCTCAAAAAAAGAGAAACAATATCACTATCAAAGGCACATTAATTAGCGATCAATTTTCAACAAAAACGCCATTAAAAAACGGTGTTCAGTGTATTTTCAAAGCACAAAAATGAAAAATCTCAGTTAGTTTTGAGGGTTGCCTTGAAGGAAATCGGCTAGATTTGGCAGATTAAAGTGTTAAACCCTCAAAAAATCCTAAATTTTATGTGGAAATTTTCAATGCTCTCCTTTTTTCCATTGATTCCTAGGTGTTTGGGAAAAGTGTGTCTCACCTTAATATCATGGCTTTTTCAATTTCAAAAATGCTAGTATGTCCCAACAATTTTTGAAAAAAAAAGTACGACACGAATCCCAGGAGATGCATGTTGCAAAGACAAAGGATGGGACTGCCAAAAGGAAGGGCATGGAGTCATCTACTATAGCACGCTGGCACGAGCAATAGCGTGGGGTCAATGACACACAGTCATTGACGACAACATGGCCAGGCAAGTTTTGGGGAGGCTTGGTTATATTTTTTTATTAATGCACTGCTCTATGTTGTGCAACATATGCACTGTCCTACGTGGTTAGCTCAATTGACTTGAAGATGCGCATGTGGAGTAGTGAGAGTTCGAGTCCAACTTGCTAAGTTTTTGGTTGGACAACTTACAAAGGTCTAATGTTGCACCCGTTGGAATCTCGGCAAGATTGCAGCAAATATAGTAATGAACCTATCATTATGTTGAATCGAGTAGTAGGCCAATTGAGGGTAAGCAAAAAAGGAGAAATTATGCCCCAATATAGAGAAAATAGTGTAAAGCCCCAAAAAATAAGCTTAATTTTCTTAAACTTTCTCCCGGTAAATTCAAGAAAAGGAATTTGTATGTTTGGAAAAATGGTTTTTCCTGAAAAGTGGTCCCTACAAACGCTCTTGGTGAGCACTGCCTCACAAAATGTAATTTCTCTTTGTCGAAAAAAGAATGATGGAGGCTGACTTAGATTTCTCTCTCTCTCTCTCTCTCTCTCTCTCTCTCTCTCTCTCTCTCTCTCTCTCTCTCTCTCTCTCTCAGATAAAGAAAAAACTAGTCCATTACTCTAATTCAAGACAAACGTCACAAAATAAGATGTCTCATGTCTTGGTGGGTATTCAGTATTAACAGACCAGATACCAATCTTTGCTTACACAGAAGGCAAAAAGTAGTTCAACCTTGATAAAAGGTGGTCCTCCAAACAAGAAACCCATAGCACACGTGCGCACACACACACACACACACATTATCTTACAACTTCCTCTTGAATCACCGACCATGGTCAATGTTGCGGCGGCTTTGATAGAATCATGATACACAATGATTACATGCATTACTTATTTGTCAAACTAGAATTTTTTTTTGCCAGCAGTCAATTTAGAAGTCAGCAGCAGCAGCTTGTCAGTTTGAAAGGGCCACATACTGAAACCTCACCATCAATCCTATTGCTCGCACAAGACACCCGATCAGCGCAATTATGACGAGGGCTAGCATACCTCACAAATATCGGATCAACACAATTATGACACTGAGGACTAGTATCACAATCAGAAGAACCATCAAGATGAGGCACACCACTGAACACCCACTGCTTGCCTTCTTCCCTAGTACGCCTAGCCTCCTCTGCATAGCCTTCAGTCGTGTATTTTTCGTCATCTGAATTATCCAAAAGCTTTGTGTGCAAATCCAGCTCTTCATTTATAGCCAAGGCAATGTGTTTTGTGTTTGTCATGTCTCTTCAAGCTTCAAAAGGTCATCCTAATCCCGCATGATATGTCGTTGAAGTCCAACAATTCCAAAGTTATCTAGGCCTATTGTTCTATTGTTCTCTTTAGGTTCCCCTCTCCCATCCTGACCGAATAGATTACTCCTGTTAGAAGCTTGGGAGGAATTTAGGCTGTTTGACATCTGATTCATCCTGGAACGAAGACTTAGAGCCATGTCTTGTCATTTTCTCAAGTCCTTTTCATTCAAAGATTTGGTGAGGGAAGGATTTCTCAGGAGGGACTGAAGGCTGTCAAGGCGGGTACCGAGCATGGTGATCTTCCGTCTGGTGGTAGAAACGAGGCGGGAATTGTCAACAGCACGGGACCCACTGCCAACGGGGGCTGCAAAGTTGCGCTCTGCAATGCAGGATGCTAGCCGGACTGCATCTTCAAACTCTCGCATCCATAAATCGTTTTGTGCCATCCTATATGACCCTACAACGGCGTGCAAAGGAAGAGCGGTGCGGATCTCTCCAAATTGGTACCAAGTTCATGCGGGAATGAAGGGCAGGGGCACCTTCAAAACACGTGCACATCCCCCACAGAGAGGATGAATGGCTTTCAGCATCTGCAAACTCGACGTCCGCAAATACAGCTTCCATGGATGGAGTGATAAGTCCACTACTTCCATGCGAAATGATGGTCTCACTACCATGGGCAAAGTCATCCCAAGCAACTGCAACTTCAGAGGCTTTGTGCACAGATTTACCATTCATGAGCCTTGCTTGGTTTGATAACATGTCAAAGGCTGTGTAGAAGCCGTTTCCATCACCACTGTAGGAGGAAATTGAGGCTAGCTCCATCTGTATCTCCTGCAAATGAATTGAGACAGGAAGTGCAAATAGAAAAATGAGACATTCACACATTAAAGACCAGCGGGAGCAATCACAAAAAAGTTGAATGAACAAAACAAACTAGACTTCATTTAAAGGCACGCTTTTTTGCAGCAATGAACCCCTTAAATATACCATGCAAACCATTAATGATCATGACAACCATTATTCATTGATGATCAAAGCGACCAGGAAACCTATATTAATTAGTGAATGAACCTAGGGCAATTTGCAATCAACAGAAAGGTATCTATTTTCTCGATGATAGAAGGAAATAAGACAGTCATATGAATATCTGACGCACAATGAAGAAAACATGCAAATGGTTGTTATTGTTAGCCAACATCTCAGTAAGTTAACGATCGTATTTCTGACAAGGTAAATAGGGGGAGATCTAAAGATTCATTATAAGGGTTAGTGATGGCGATGCGAGTGGATGAGCAGGGTAAAGTGGGTGTGTGCACAAGTATGCGGGGCAAGGGCCCGTCTACTGCTGGTGGGAAGATTTTGGCCATAACCGGCGTGTTTTGCTTACGGTGCTTGGCTTACTGCTTCAAGCAACAAGCACTGTGTTGTTGGAGCTTTGTTGTTCTTCATATTGTGTCGTGGATCTTGGTTTCCCTCCAGTTGTAGCCCTTGGGTTGGTGCTTGGCCAAGTGTAGTGGGGGTAATCCACGGATCATGACCCAATATCATGAGCTTCTGTAACTAATTTCTGACAAGGTAAACTAGTCAGACGTGATGCTAATCGGAAAAGTGTGAATTTGAGATGCTACAAGGCGTTCTAAGCTTCCTGCCGTACCGACAAGACTTCACTTCACCTCATCAAACCCCGGACCTCTCCCACCGCACTCCTTAGCTCTATTCAACTCGCCTAACACGCATCCGTGCCCATGTTGCGAGTCTGCACGTACATAAAGTCTGCCCCCCCCTGTTGCGGATATCCGATGGTCTAAAATCCACGCGACGCCGATCACGTGCCCCTGTCGTAGATCCCATGAACGTGACCCCGTGTCACTTATAAACGAGGCACGCCTAGGTCACTCCCTCGACGAAGCTGCGTTGAAACTCCAATGTTCTCAGGACAAATCTCTCTCTCTCTCTCTCTCTCTCTCTCTCTCTCTCTCTCTCTCTCACACACACACACACACAGTTTTAAAAAAAACTCTCTGAAAGAGGCGCGCGCTCTTTGAGAAAGTTTTTTCTTTAAGGGAAAATTACCAAAATACCCCTCTAATTTGAGGAAATTCCCAAAATACCCCTCAAATTTCAAAAATTCCCAAAATACCCTTGTATCTACTTTGGTTGGATTGTTCAAGATTTTCTAATCGTCAATTCGTTTTTAACAATTGAGATCCATTTTTGAGTGCTTAGCATGTAAAGTTGTCACCAGTTACCATTGCAAAAAAGGCAATTATGTCTAAAAATAATGAAGCAATTCATCTCCAAAGCCTACATAACCAACTCAAATTGTAGTTTTAGCATGTTGCACGATAGACAATCACTCTTCTTGTGAAGACCTACAAAAAAAATTATTTTTGGAGAAATTTACTCTCACAACCAGGGGTATTTTGGGATTTTTGGAAAATTTGAAGGGCATTTTGGAAATTTATGACAAAATATAGGGGGTATTTTGGGAATTTCCTCAAATTAGAGGGGTATTTTGGTAATTTTTCCTTTTTTTAAACTGTGTGTGTGTGTGTGTGTGTGTGTGTGAGTGAGAGAGAGAGAGAGAGAGAGAGAGAGAGAAGAGTTGCCTGTTTGTGCACTCGCTGATAATCTCTAGACCAGTAATAGCGAGCTCTGTAGCTTCTTTGGCAGTTGTTGCTTCCTTGTTGTCGCCCCGGCAGAGAGCCTTTCCAAGAGCTTCTCCGGCGCCCTCAGTCCCACTACCCTCGGTGCCCCCAAGAGCGCCAACCCGCTCACCATCTCCAACGGCAGTCGAGTGAGTGCCATGCTTGTGCGGAAGCTGTACTCTCTCTTTTTAAATGATTAGAATGATTGGAGGCACGATGAAGAATACAGCACAAGGTCTCCTTGAGAGAAAAAAGGGTTGCAAACGCATTGACATTGTCTCCAAGGATAAATCATTGATTTCTAGACAGATCAGGGCTTCTAGACAAGGAAGCCGGAGACCTGCACCTACCTCTTGGCGTCAAAGCCCAGCACGCGGATGAAGGCTTCGGGGTACTCCTTGGCACACTCCACAATTTCACGCATCACCGCGGAGGCATCTTGGCAGCCGAACATGGGCAGCTTCCACATCACTCAGTATCACCCATCGTAGTAGCCGCTACCATGGAAGTGCTCTCGATACACGCTCCTAATTTTGTCGAACTCAATGCAGGGGGTCCAGTCATTCTGCACCATAAAGTCCACCTGCTTCGCACTCTCAGCCAATCCCCACTAGCAACTATGGACTCTCGACTCCCAGGAACACCTGCTCTCCCTTCCCTGCCTTGCTTGGTCCAACATGTTCTTGATTCTTCACGATTGTTGGTAATGACGATGGCAATGTTGCTGATACTCCATTTGTCGCCTGTTGTGCTGCCTCCCAACACTTTTCATTCAAGTACTACCCTGATCCCTTTCGCTCCACATCCTCAACCTACCGCTTTCTCATTGCAATGTTGTGCCTCGATCCATGCGAGTAAGGGTCTTTTGTGTTGTATCTTCACTTTTGTTAAGGTGTACTAGTGTATCCACCTGTCCTTCGAATATAGAACATGGAGGGATACTCTATCAAACAGCCCATGGAGATGGTGTTGGCAACCCAATACATTCCAGTAGGTAAAAGTTGCCGACCTCCAGCACACAACCCTAGAGTAGCTCTCCTTCTTTTTCTTACCCATGTTCATGTTCTTGACATTTGGCAATGCAAACTATACTCATGAGGTCATCAATATCGGACCTGCATGTAAATAATCATCAGGACTAAGACTCTGAGCCCATGGGTGGTCAGCTTCAGCTTCTTCAAGATATCTTTTCTACCTTCAACCAGGGCATCACCCTGTTGTCTACACCTCGATTGGCCGGTGTCAATGATGGGCTCTTGCTACGGGCCATTAATTGACTCGGCCACTTGGTGGACATGGCCACGTTGGCTCGCCTGGAGCTACAGTTGCAATGGCTGTAGCATGCCATGCTTCACCTTCTCCATGACTCCCTTTTCTTTTGGTCCAAAGAGAATGGGCGTACCCCATTTTCCGGGGCGTCCCTCCATGTGGAAATACAGCCGCCTCCTGCACATGGCCCATTAGTGTGCTCATCATGAGGTTCTTCCTCTTCTCGTTGAGGCCGGCTATGATATTGTCCATGTGCAAAGGATTATGTGCGTAATTCTTCCATGGCGGACGTACATCAGTATAGTGCATGATGCGTTAGGGAATTATGACAACTTGGACCCCTGGACCCCTGGTCCAATGTGATTGTTATAGAGAAGCAGCTACTGCAGCGGGAGTAAAAGGTGGATATGCAGCTACACGGTGACAAAGACAATGGCAATAAGGAGTTTACAATGATTTTGGTCAGTCGCATGTCTACATGGTTGGAGAGGTATGCATGCAACGTGTTGTTCAAGGATATGCGGGGAAAAATTTTTAAGGGTGTGTTGGCGCCGCTCATGCACATGTGTCCACACCCAACTTTGTGCGAGGTAGTTGTGACCCAGCTTAAGAGGCAAATGTTGGACGTCTTTTGACTAGGCACGATGAGACATTAAGCAGACGGCAAATTTAACGGAGGGGGGGGGGGAGAGAGAGAGAGAGAGAGAGAGAGAGAGAGAGAGAGAGAGAGAGAGAGTGAGTGATGACTATCCATTATCGCGTAGCACAGATATGGAGGTCCATGGGGTGGACTGAGGAGGCCGCTGTCAATCTCATCGAGCTGGGCAGCCTCCGATCAAAGTTGACGTTTGGTGTCTCTAAACTCTCTTGAAGAAAGTTGAGAGAATCGTAGACACGGACCCACCCTTTGCCATGTGGCAGTTTTGAGAGATGCCTCTCTCCATGATGGACAAGTCAGTAGACTAGGAATCCCAAGCAGTCTATGAACTTTGAGCAGTACTCATATAAACATGGAAAATTTAAGAGAAGGTTTTTTCACTAAATTTCTCTAAAATTTGTAGGTTTTCTCACCTTCTACTTTGAATTTTGAAGATAAATCTCAAAATTTATAGATGGAAATATACTAAACCTGTTTTTTTATCAACATGGTTGGGTGAAAGGGAACTTGCATGGGGAGAATTTGTCCTAAGAAAAGTGTTCATAACTTTATCCACCTTGCATACTCTTTTATCAAAGCACTCGTTATAAACCCCCACTATTACCACCTCTCTTGACACCTTTGTCACCACCATCTTTGGAAACACCACTAACTTTCCCACCCCCTCGATGATATGGTTCATATGATGGTTTGAACGAGCCTTTAATATATACCATGATATGAAGTTCTCAAAATAATGACCTCATTTCAATAATCAAATTATTTTCAAGTTCCCACAGTTTTCTCTAGAGTAACTTAAAAATGCATAGTATGGTATCGTACATCAACCCATAATAACTTGAGGTAGAGTGAGAGAGAGGAGAAGAAGAAGAAGTGAAGAGCTCCCAAACTCTCCTTATTCATGAGATTTGTTTGAGTGGCAACAACCTTACCTTTTTAGTGTAAAGCTTGTGGTCTAACCCTTCGATTGGGGGGCTAAAATCTCTTCATGAGATTTGTTTGAGTGGCAACAACCTTACCTTTTTAGTGTAAAGCTTGTGGTTTAACCCTTCGATTGAGGGGCTAGAATTGGCAAATAGTTTTTCATAACCCTTTTTATGGAAGCAATGGAACTATGACATATTGCAACCATGGTATACATACAGAAATGTGTCATATGTGATGCCTAATGTATAATAAACACCCAAATTGTTAACAAGCTCCATGAGGTCCTACGTGTAAGGAGGTAGGAATATGAGATTTATATCCAACAAGGATCAATGGAAGTAGCAAATTGCAATGAGCTTTCAATACTTGAGGGCAACAATTTCCAAGGAGAGGAATATTAACATGCCATTGTAATGGTTTCTAGTGTTCTAGCCCATCAAAGGAAACACTCTACCCAAACCTTGTTCAAAGGGTTTTCTAAGTCAAAAATTTGTGGTTGATTTACCATTAAAAATAGCTACAATGTTAAATTAATATTTTGTTGTTGTGCTTGAAGTCACCTAAGAAATCATGTTTGGTTTATGTTTTGTATATGTGCCTTGCCCTATCTCGCTCGTTTTAGGGATTTCTCGGAAAATCTCGCTCGAGATTTGAGATTCCTCCCATGGATAGACTTAGGCAATCCAAAGATAAAATCCATGGATATGCTCTCCCATAGTGAATTAGGGATTGGCAAAGGTTGAAGCAATCCAAGTTGCTTCCTTCTATCAAACTTCATCTTTTGGCATACCACACATTTAGAAACATACTCTTGTATGTTTTCTTTCATGATAGGCCAATAGAAATATGTTTCAATGCCCTTTAGGGGAGATTGAATTCCTCTATGTCCTGCATAAGGAGGAGCATGAGATTCATACATTACTTTCTCACGTAGTGAGCTAGTAACACATAGTCTATTGCCATAGAGAAGATAACCATCTTGTAAAGTAAATGGTTCCTCTTTCTTCCCTAGTGCAAGGTCTGAAATCGCATCTCTAAAATCAAGATCAATAGCATACTCATCTATCATAGAAGATAGATCATTGTGAGTTGCTATGGAAACCGCATATACTCTAGGCCATCTTGAGAGTGCATCGGCTACTTGATTATGCTTGCCAACAATGTGAGCAATATGAAAATGAAATTGCAAAAGAAAATTTGCCCACCTCATTTTTTTATCGGAGAGCTTGGTCTGGGTCATGAAGTACTCAAGACTTTGGTGATTCGTTTGCAGAATGAAAGGAGTCCCCAATAAATAGTGCTTCCATGAGTCTAAGGCGTGTAGAACTGCAAGGAGTTCCTTTTCATATATGCCTAGACCTTGCTCAACAGGGTCGATCCTTCGACTTTCATAGCCCTTCTTGAAGCAAAACAGCTACAAGGCAATCACCACAAGCATCACATTGGACCTCAAATGGCTTTGAGAGATCCGGTAATGTAAGCACAGGTTGAGAGATAAGCTTTTCTTTAAGCTTTTTGAAAGCATTGTTCTCCTTGGTAGACCATGTGTACCTAACTTTTTTCTTTGTTAGGTCATGTAATGGTCCTACTATTAGTGAGAACTTTTCTTGAAGCGTCTATAGTATGCGCACATACCTATAAAGCTTCTTAACTCATGAAGATTCTTTGGTTTAGGCCATCCTTTTATTACCTCTAACTTTGATGGATCCATTTGGATGCCATCTTGAGAGATAACGTGACCTAAATATTAAATCTCTTGTAAGATAAATTCACTTTCTTTCGATTAACATAAAGTTGGATTTTAGAGAGCAAAAGAAGCAATTTTGTGCGGGCTTAACCTAAGAAATGGTAGAGTATGTCAACTCCCAAAGGCCGCGCACCATATCGGTGGTAATACATCATACTATGATGGCCTCTCGAATCAATTTCCAAACAGGGGCTAAGAGGAATTCTAAGCCCCTTGAAAACAAGGGTTACAATGCACCTAAGGGGAAGGACAATGTCCAAAAGTCTCCTAAGGGCAACTCAACCAAAGGTAAAGAGAAGGGAGTTTATAAAGGCAAAAATAAACTCTCTCCTGAAGAGCTTGAGCGTTATCTCAAGGATAACCGGTGTTTCAAGTGCAGCGAACAAGGGCATGCATACCGCGCTTGTCCCCAAAAGAGCAACCACCATGATCCTTCTAGAGCTACCTTGGTCAAAGTCCAAGAGGACGAAGCTCACCGCAAAGGATCTCCTCTATGCCATGCTTGGGGAAAGGTAAGAGAACATGATGCTTTTATTCTCTTTGACCTCGGCTCTACTCATAATTTTATATCTATAGAGTTGGCCACCAAGCTAGGCATACAAACCTACAAGATGAGAGATGTCCTACCTGTAGACGGTGCTTTCAAGGGGCAAGAAGCTTCAGTCACTCCCTTAATCAAGAAATTGAGGCTCCATGTCTACAGCTATGTGGACAAAGAGGACTTCTTTATCTCTCCTCTCAAGCATGAGGATGTAATCCTAGGGGCACCATGATTTGATCGCATGGCTATCAATGTTAAATTCCCTGAAAGGAGAATCTCCTTTAAGTTCAATGAAAAAGATATGTATATAGATGCTAAAGAAATGGATAACACTATACCCATTGTACATACACAAGCTTTCAACAAGTCAATAAAGAGCTCTACTTCCATGTACATGATTTTTGTTAAAGATTCTCAAAATGTAACCTAATGTTTTAGTAAAAGATACACAATCAAAAGCAATTAGAGTTATCCAATTTTCTGAAGGAGTTTCAAGATGTCTTTATTGACAACATCCCTTGTGAGCTACCTCCTAAACGAGGCAATGATGACCATGCAATTGAACTTCTTCCAGGAAGTTCACCGCCTAACAAACCTCCTTATAGAGTTTCTCACTTTCAACAAGAGGAGATTATGCGGCAAGTGCATGAGTTAGTTGAGAAGGGCATGGTTAGGCCTAGCTCATCTCCATTTTGTTCTCATGTGCTACTAGTGCAAAAGAAAGACGGCACATATCGTATGTGTGTCGACTATAGAGCACTAAATAGGATCACTATCAAAAATAGGTTTCCCGTTCCTCGGGTAGAAGACCTATTTGATAAGCTACAAGGCTCCACCTACTTCAATAGGATTGACCTAAAAAGTGGATATTTGATCAAGACATTGTAAAGACCGCATTTTGCACTACATTGGTCTTTATGAATACACTGTCATGCCTTTTGGCTTGACCAATGCACCAGCCACATTCAACCGCTTGATGGAGAAGCTATTCAGGCCTCACTAAACCTTTACTGGAGTATTCTTTGATGATATCATCATTGTACTCTAATTGATTAAACGTACACAAGCGACACCTCCAGGTAATATTTCAAGTTCTAAGAGAGAATAAACTTTATGTTAATCGAAAGAAAAGGGAATTTTTCTTACAAGAGATTCAGTATTTAGGTCACATTTTCTCTCAAGATGGCATCCAAATGGATCCATCAAAGTCAAAGGTAATAAAAGGATGGCCTAAACCAAAGAATCTTCATGAGTTAAGACGCTTTATAGGTATGTGTGCATACTATAGACGCCTCATAGAAAAGTTCTCACTAATAGTAGCAGGGCCATTACATGACCTAACAAAGAAAAACGTTAGGTACACATGGTCTGCCAAGGAGAACAATGCTTTTGAAAAGCTTGAAGAAAAGCTTATCTCTCAACCTGTGCTTACACTACCAGATCTCTCAAAGCCATTTGAGGTCCAATGTGATGCTTGTGGTGATTGCCTTGGAGCTGTTTTGCTTCAAGAAGGGCTATGAAAGTCGAAGCCAGGACCCTGTTCAGCAAGCTCTAGGCATATATAAAAAGGAACTCCTTTGTAGTTCTACATGCCTTAGACTCATGGAAGCACCATTTATTGGGGACTCCTTTCATTCTGCAAACGGATCACCAAAGTCTTAAGATCTTCATGACACAGACCAAGCTCTCCGACAAACAAATGAGGTTGGCAAATTTTCTTTCACAATTTCATTTTCATATTGCTCACATTTCTGGCAAGCATAATCAAGTAGCCCATGCACTCTCAAGACGGCCGAGAGTGAATGCGGTTTCCATAGCAACTCACAATGATCTATCTTCTATGATAGATGAGTATGCTATTGATCCCGATTTTAGAGATTTGATTTCAGATCTTCTCTATGGCAATAGACTATGCGTTACTAGCTCACTACGTAAGAAAGTAATGTATGAATCTCATGCTCCTCCTTATGCAGGACATAGAGGGATTCAGTCTACCCTAAAGGGCATTGAAACATATTTCTATTGGCCTACCATGAAAGCAAACATACAAGAGTATGTTTCTAAATGTGTGGTATGCCAAAAGACAAAGTTTGATAGAGGGAAGCAACTTGGATTGCTTCAACCTTTGCCAATCCCTAATTTACCATGGGAGAGCATATCCATGGATTTTATCTTTGGATTGCCTAAGTCTATCCATGGAATACGGGAATATGGATGATAGTAGACAGGTTCAGTAAACAAGCTCATTTTATACCTGTCAAAAAGACTATCAAAGCCCATCAAATGGCAACCCTCTTCATTTCTCAAATCTTCAAGTACCATGGCTTGCCAATGTCCATAGTGTCAGATAGAGATCATAGCATGACCAGTAATTTCTAGAAGGGTCTCTTTGAGAATTTAGGAACAAGGCTAAACTTCTCTTTGGCCTATCACCCGCAAATTTATGGCCAAAGTGAAATAGCTAACCTAACAATTCTCGATCTACTAAAAGCCAATGTAATGGAAGTAGATCAAAGATCCCAATGGGAGAAGTACTTACCCTTAGTGGAGTATGCCTACAATAACACTCTACATACTTCCACGGGAAAAGCACCTTTTGAGGTAATTGAGGGAAGATCAAAAAGTCCGTTGCTAGTTAAGGTAGAGGGTAAGATCTTCGCTACAAATAAGTATAGCCGAGACCTACAAGAATCTTTCCAAAAGATTAAGGATGCTATCTCTATCTCACAGCAAAGGCAAAAGGTTGCGGCTAACAAGCATAGAAGATCCCAAGCCTTTAAAGAGAATCCTTGGTGGTGAGTTTCCTCCTCTTGGATTTCGACCAAGGTAGCTCTAGGAGGATCATGGCGGTTGTTCTTTTGGAGACAAGTGCGGTACACCTGCCCTTGTTCGCCGCACTTGAAACACAGGTTATCCTTGCGATAACACTCAAGCTCTTCAGGAGAGAGTTTATTTTTGCCTTTATAAACTCCCTTCTCTTTAGCTTTCTTGGTGTTGCCCTTAGGAGACTTTTGGACATTGTCCAAAAGTCCCTTCTCTTTAGCTTTGTTGGTGTTGCCCTTAGGAGACTTTTGGACATTGCCTTATAAACTCCCTTCTCTTTAGCTTTGTTGGTTTTGCCCTTAGGAGACTTTTGGACATTGTCCTTCCCCTTAGGCTCATTGGAACCCTTGTTTTCAGGGGGCTTAGAATTCCTCTTAGCCCCTGTTTGGAAATTGATTCGAGAGGCCACCATAGTATGATGTAATACCGCTAATATGGTGTGTGGCCTTTGGGAGTTGACATACTCCGCCATTTCTTCGGTTAAGCCCGCAAAAAATTGCTGCTTTTGCTCTCCAAAATCCAACTTTTTAAAGACAGTGGCTTTGAGTTGCAGGTCCCAAAACTTGTCTACATATTTGTGGATGGATTCATAGGGAGAGAGCTTCAAGCTTCGCCATTCGGTGAGTACTTTGTCTTTGGCATCGGTGGCCAAAAACTGCTTCATAATGGAAGCTCTTAAAGCTTTCCATGTTCGTGGAGCTTCACCGTTGGCTCGTAGGCTAGATCACCATTGTCTGGCGGACTTTTGAAAGTGCATAGCTACATGGTGTAGCTTAGAGGAGTCCATGAAGCCCTCATCTCCAAACGCCGCATCAAATTGTTGGATAAAGGCCAAGACTTTGTCCTTAGCACCAAAAGTACCATCATAGGTAAGGAAAGAGATGCTCTTCCCTCCCTCTTTGAATTTCTTGAGCTCGGACAACCTCTTCCACATGGCATAGGATTTCCTATGGCCTGTTCTTTTTGATGGTTCAAAGGTTGCACCATCACTTTCTTTAGAAGATGAAGAATTTGAGGAAGCTGGAGAAGAGGGTGACCTCTTTCTCGCCTTTGTCTTTCCTTGATCTTCTTTGTCTTCACCATCACTTTCATAAGAGGAAGAGGATGAAGAAGATGGAGAAGAGGGTGTCCTCTTTCTCACCTTTTTCTTCTCTTGCTTTTTGTCATCCCTCTTTGAAGTATGGTGTGCAGAAGTATGTGATGGTCTTCTCTGTTTTGGAGGTGATGGAGACCATTTAGCCCGCCGTCTTCGTGGCTCCATCTCCACCGAGGTGGCAGGAGACTCACTTCTTTCTCGTTCCTTCGGTGGAGGCTCTTGAATTCTCCTTTGAGAAGGAGATTTGTCATCAAGGAGAAAATTTTTGATCCCTTCATAGGGATCCTCTTCTTCTTCCCGAATTGGAGAGAGACCTCTTTTGGAAGTCTCGCAAGGAGGCTCCCTAGGTGTTCTCTCATCATGGTGGGGAGCTTGGAGAATCCCATGAGCATGAAGCTGCCGTTGCACTTCACTTTGGAGGGATGGATTTCCCATGGCTTATTGAAGCCTAAAAACAAGATAGTTAACAAGCATCAGGGCATCATTAGTAGCTTGCTCATTAGCAAAATCAAAGTTATCAACATTAATTTCACTCTCTTTACTACTGTCAGCCATTCTAACAACTTTTAGGTGTAAACTTTTTAGGTGTACTTTGGCACTTCAAGCCCTAGTTGCTACTCCTCTTTACCCCTTTAGAAAAAGCACTCAAGCTCCTGTACCCGTGGCTCGAATACCATTAACTGCAAGGAATAGAAGAGAGGGTTGTTCAACACCAAAATAGCACCGGCTCATGTCAAGCTTCTAATAGCTCAATAGTGGTTAAGCTGTAGGCAAGCCCCGTAGGACTCCACTATTAAGACCATAGCTCTTGACAGTGATGCCCCGTTAACTGCACAAAGGCAGGCACACTGCAAGGCTGAAAAATCCCTATTCTACTTACTCACATGCAATTAATAGTACAAACCATTTTTAGCTAGCTTGAGGACCTCCCTTCTTGAGCAAGAAAAGAGAAACCTTGTGATATCATACCAATGTAACATTAAATGGCCTAGTAACTTGTGTGTAGCGGAAAATAGCATGAACATAGTGAGCATTTCATTAGAATAGATTTCTAATGAGATTAACAAGAGTGCTTGGGTGGAGAGAGCAACAAAAATCATAACACCTAGTTAGATAGCATGAACAATACTTCAAAAGAGAGAGAAATTAAGCAATTGACAACAGTTGAGGACCGGATTTGCATGGAGCCGTCCCCCCTACAAAAGACTTTGTACTATGGTTTCTCCCATCAAGAGAGACATTTTACAATACAATTTCTTGTGTTCCTTCAATACTACTAGCTAGTGCAGTGAAGATGGAAACTTCATGCACTACGCAAAACACTTATCAAACACAACATCAATTCCCTCACGGTCTCAGACCCAAGACCTCACACACCTTCGAAGATGGTGAGAGCTAGCGGGGTATGAGAGTAGATTGAGAGAAAGAAGGAGTATTCTTACAAGAAATATGTACATCTCCTCACATAATCACTCATATTAGCATAGATTAGCTTAGTAATTAGCATGGTAGAGGAGATGAGCATGCATTGAAGCTTGGCTCTTGGTTGGGTTTGCATCACAAAGCCAAGAGTTGTTGGTGTAGGCCTTCCTTCTCACAAGCTTGGAGTAGGTGATAAGCTTTCCATTAAAGCTTGATAAGGAGAGAGAGTCTTCTTTACTTCACCCATGAGATTGTGTGAGTGTGTGTGTAATAATGCATTGCAAAAATCAGCCCCCTCTCTCTCTTGGTCGACCCCTCCTGCTCTTTGCTCTTGCTAGCATCCTATTGGATCTCCCCAGGCTTAGCCAATGGTAATTAAGCAGCATAAGTGATAGCCTTTTGACATGTGTCCCCCTTTCCCCTTTTGTGAGAGCTTTAGGTAATTATTTAATTCAACTAAACTCTCATTGGACCCCTTTGCCTCCTGGCCAATAGGAATCAGGCAAGCCATTGGGCTGCTGAATGCTCATTGGTCCCCTTGGGAGACTTTCCAATAGTCTTCTAGAGAGCTTAATTCTTATTGGTTCTGTTATTAAGTGTTTTTAAATTAATTAAACTAGATTTACTCTAGCCTAATTCTCATTGGTCCACCTCCAAGTCCATCCAATAGGAATTGGGTACACCTTGTGGGCATCTGGGCTAGGGAGCTGACATGTGTCCCTCATTCCCTTTGTGTAAAGGGAGCTTGTGTGTGTGAGAGAGAGTTTCTCTCTCATCTCCTATTTGCAAGGCTCGCCCCCTCCTATGTAGGGATTGACAAAGACTTTTTGTGACACACACTAAGCATCCAATTTCCCTAGAATTTGGCCTTTGGACACAACCTTTGAATTTTGGAACCTTAGAACCATGTTTATGCTTTTCCTTCTAATGTTATTCCAAACCCCTCAAATTGATTATGGAAATTGAATATGCTTTCTGCTCTTAGCACTTGCTTAAAGCTTGCTAAGTGGTCATAGGGATCCCCAGTTCCACTGTATTTTTTGACCCATTTCTGAAAAGCAGCTGGTCTGACACGTCTATTTGGTTCAACTCTTGATCTCCTGGCAGGTGGTCTAGTTGGTCCCGTTCCAAGTCCTTCAAACAAGTCTGTTGGAAATAGTGACTCATGTAGCCCTGGATTGGCTTTCGTGTCACCCAGCGTTCTTTGTGTGATGAGGTGGTTTCTGGTTTCTTAACATTACTCTGAGAAGATCTCTCACGATGTTCATCTCTTGGAATAGTTTCTGGTCTGTGGCCCAATATCCAATCTCTTATGGAGTACCCTTGGTATTTGGTTTGTTCCACCTCCTCAAGAGTCATCCTAACAAAGTTGTTTTTATAACAATCCCTAAATAGGTAGGTTGGTAGGTCTGTTGAACCCTTATCTTTGATCTTAAAGATATAGATGATCTTCATGGACGTTAGTTGTCCTGATTTGGCATCAAAGTCCATAGAAGATCCTTGATGTTTCTATCCTCCCAACAATAGACTCCGATCCTAGGATTGTTTGTACTAAGACATTTTACTTCTAATCCCCATTTGTCTATCACGTCAAGGTTTTCAACTTGTAAATATTGAGTTCCGTTTCTATCCATGTACATTTTTCCTTGTTTGTTTGCCCTGATCTCCTCTTCAAACTCAATACCATGGCCATCAATGCGAATAGCATACTCTTCGTTAGGATCCAGGTAAACCTCATCCACATGGCGATTAGTCTTATAAAAAGAGAGTATATGCTTATAGCACACTGTCGTTCTGATTTCTGAGTGAGTCGAGTAGGATGACATTTCAGATGTTGAATTTGAAAAAGTGTTTAAGACTTCTTCAAGGATAGTGTGCAAGGGATTTCCTTGATTCACACTCTCTTTGGTGGATACTCTACTAGAGGTTTCTCCAAACATACCTTGGTTTCCTAGTACACGACCAGATCTAAGGTTCATAAAGACTTGTGAAGCTCTGGATAGAGTACTTAACATCGGATTTACTTGTTGTCAACTTTTTCCAATTGACTTGATTGCAATTTCTATCAAGCTGCCGATTCCTTGTCTGCAACCTAATTCCTATATTAAGGTCCTTGGACAAGTTTCACTAAATCTGGACAAAATTTGTTCAAGTTTATCAATTGTTTCGTGTCCGCAGACTCGATTTTCAAGAATCTGGCATAAGTCTCACTTTTGTGATCCAATTTTCACCAAAATTGATTTGTGTGGTCTACTCAATATGCTTGACCTTGTGGTATACTCAAATGTGCAAGAATACCAATTTTTGAAGCAGATGTAAATAATCGCGATTATTTTCTCTAGCTAATCTTTTGCAAGTTTTTGTCCCAATCTTGACACAAATCTGTTAAGCACTTCAACAAGGTCTCTAGCCAAGTTTCATCAAGTTTGGACAATTTTTGGTCAAATGGTCATTAGTTTTCTGTCCGTAGACTAACTTTGCAAATTTGGTCACAGTTTTCAATCCAATGATCCAAATCTTACCAAATTTGGTTTGTGGGCTTATTACAACATGGTACAACTAGTGGTATGCTAACTTGGTCAAAAAAGTTGAAAAATGGGGTAGTAGTAAATAATTATGATTATTTACTTCTGGTAAATTTTTGCATCTTTTTTATCAACTGAGCATGTACACATGTCTATCACATCAATATAAGCCTATGAATCAAGTTTTATTGAGTTTGAACAAAAAAATTTCCAATTTACACTCAAGTTCCCGAAAGTGAGTACATACTTTAGTTTTTACCTAGTTTTTGGTCAATTTGGTGATCCAAATTCTATGTGCCTTTACAAAAGTTGTCTGTACAAATGCTACGAGTCATTGGTATCAACCTTGGTCAAATTTGAGCTAAAAGTAAATAATCATGATTATTTACTTCAGGCTCAAAATGAACATCTTTTTGCACTTTTTCAATGGACAGTCTTTTCAGGAGCTATTTTAAGCCTATGAATCAAGTCAAAACTTAATTTGGTCAAAAATATCAAGAAAAAATAAATAATTTGAGTTTTTGCAAACTCTTAAAATTTGTACCTCAATGTGTCCTTGAGCTTACCCACTGGTTCATACAACTTTTTGAACATACTCTCCAGTCGAATTGAGTGCTTGGCAGTCTTTTCATGCTATTTATGGCCGTAGACCTGAAATTTTGCAACTTCAAATAACAACTCACAATTGATTCTTTCAAAGAGAGCACTGTTTTGAAATCCACCTCGGATTCTACTTACCCTACTCCTAGGTTCTACTACAATGGGGTTGTGGAAAGTGTCCACAAATACTCGTTTTCTTGTTTTTTATGGTTTTTTTAGCATTGATCTTAATATTTGTATCGTCCATCAATCATTCTCAAAATCCTAATATAGTTCTACAATCCTAAAATTCCAAAGGCACTCGACAAGTACAACATACCTCCAAGCTACCTCTACATAGCAAAAGACGACAATCTTAAGCTCTGCGATTTTTAAAAAGAAAGTTTCTACTCTAGGAGATCCTAGAGGAAGTTAAACGATAACTTCACAAGACGCTCGTCTTTTTTCCTAGTTTAGGTCTCTTCAATCTCCGGCAACGGTGCCAAATGTGGGACGGGTGTCTAACCTCACTCCTATTTTATTGCAGATTTAGTGAAAACCACGATTAAATTGTCAATCCATGGGACGAAGCTGACTCGACTAGTGCATAGAGGCTACAAGAGGTTGTCAATCTCTCAAAAAACAACAAACAACTCGCATCTAACTCAAGTTACACTCAAGTGCCTGAAATCACCAAAAGCAAATCGCTCATCGACAAACAAATCACATCCATTACAGCATCAAATGACATCCAAATGTAACAAAACTTCTAGCACAAGTTTATAAGACCTAAGGACACATGCTTATGGTCTCAAATCCCACTTTAGGTCAAGTGCAAAAATCGCGATTATTAACAGCAATGGATTTTTGACCTAATCATTTTTTACCCAAAATGCATTTAAATGCTTAGCAATGATGCCCCAATACCCCGCCTATGCTTAGTTTTTTATTTTGAAGTGTAAATTCCTAATTATGATGCAATTAGGCCACGGGTCGGTGACGCCAAAAGCTACAAAATATCGTGAAATGCTTACGTAAATGCGTAGAGCTCTTACCTACGGTTGTTGCAATGCAACAGACGTGACTGCAATGTGACAACCGGAGAGAGAGTAGCAAGCATGAGAAGGAGAGAAGTGAGCGTTGTTACCTCACGCTGTGTATTTCATTATCCAAAACTTAAAAATAACTTACAAAAATTGGTTTATATATCTTAGCCAAGATTTTTGGTGGTCAAAACTAATAATCTAGGAGCTCTAACTAAAGATGGGTTGCATCTATCTACATCAGGAACTATATTCTGTTGGAGACTGATGGCATAGGTCTGGATTTCAAGTTTCTGGCATCTGTTTTTATAAAAAAAGGTCTGATTTTTAACAGTTTTCCTAAAGTAAGAGTGCATTGAATGGGTGTTGTCTACTTCTAGGGTCTGTTCTGCTCTTTTTACTTGAGCGGTTTTACACACTATGGATTCATCTGCGTTATCTCCCAAGTAAGAGGGTAGTGTTTTCAAGGGCAATGGTTTAGACATTCCTGAAGCTTCAGATCCGCAATCCCCATACAAGGATTGTACATCCATGTCCATATCAGGAAGTAGATTGTCTAGCCAAACTTCCTCTATAGGAGTTGACTTCAGAGTTACTCTTCCCTCATTAATCTCTCTAAATTTTTTCCATGAGTGTCTTGGCTAGTCTTCTTCTATGAATGGAATTCCGTCTAAGGCATCTTTGTTGTCCGGCACTATAGCTTATGGCTCTTTTGTTTCAAGGTGGGGTTCTACCACCACTTCGGATTTTTCTTTATTGGCTCTTACCACAAGCTCCTCAGGTTTTGCCATACTCTCGAGCTTGGGTTTTTGTTTTTCCAACATCTCTTGCGTGATTCTTACCAAATTTTGATGAGCTTAAAGCTTAGCTACTTCCATGTCTGGAGAAGGATAGTTTTTCCATTTGTTTTCCATGTTTTCGCATGCTTTAAGTCTCGCTTGGTAAGCTTCCAAGGCTGCATTAATGGGCTCAAAAAAATTTCAACCAAAATTGATCCTCCAGATTTCACAAGGGTTTCCTTGATTTCGCTTCCAGTTTCTTTCACCTTTTTCTCGAATAGCTTCTTTGCTTTCTCCTCAATTTTAGCCTTTTGTTTCTGTTTTCTCATCTCATACCTTTTGTTTCTGCTTCTTTTGGTCTTTTGAGAGAAAATTTTTGAATCATCAGAGGAGTTATGTTTCTTTTTCTTAGCCTGGGCTCTGGTGATTACCTTGATTGGAACAATTGATTCACTCTCAGATGAGCTATTAGGTATCACTTGGACTAAGTTCACTACTGTTTTACCCTTGTTTAAAGGTTTTTTTGGACAATCTTCAGGGAAGTGCCCTCCCTTTTTGCAACATTGTATGCAATAAGCTTCAACTGGCTTGAGGTTCTTGTCAAGCTCTGGGCATTTATTTTTACAATGATCAACTGCACCACAGTTATGAAAGTTCCCAGTTCTTGGCTTAATCATGGGTCTTACCTAGGAGGTATAACATCTTGATTAGCTACATAGTACATTGGTGCAAGCTCTAGTGTAGTATAAGTCACAGGTTCTTCCATTGGTGGTGGATGTGAATTATACCAATCTCCTTCTACCATTACTGTTGTAGATGGACTAGGCTTAGCATAGGGTGTAACATGCACTAGTACTTGTTCATCTATGACTCCCTCTAGATGCATGTACTTTACACGCACTGCATTATGTCTCGGATATGGAGGTTATTGACCCAACACGGGTTGAGGTCTTCCCATACCCATCGGTGGTCTCTGAGTTAGGGCCATATTAGGCTGATATCTGTACATGGGTTGTCCTTGTGGCCTCATAGGCACGTATTGAACATTCCCATCATACTTTGGTCGGTAATAGCATTCATTGGTCGCATGGTTAGTCCATTTAACCTCGACTTCACACCATTTCTGCGGCCTAATTGGTTATCCTTGTTGAGGTATCCCTTGTCGTGGTCTCCTCATAGGTGCTTTTTGCATGTTATACATCATGTCATTCATCCTTTTGAGCATGTCTTCTATGGCTGAAAGCGGTGCTGCAGCAGCAGCCCTTTCCACTTGTGCTGGTTTGGTGGATGTTGTTTTCTTGCTTTGGTTATCCTTAGGGACGTCTTTATTATTGAAAATATCACAATTGTCTCCCAAATCAATAGCATCTAAAACACACTCTTCTAGGGTTATATACTTCTTGCTATACATTATAGTATGAAGTTCTTTGTTTAGCAGTCCCTCTAGAAACAATGATACTAGTCGTTCTTTTGTAGATATCTCTAGATTTGGGCATCTTGCAATGTATTGTTTCATTCAAGTTGCAAAATCCCTAACAGACTCACCTTGTTTCTATTTAAAGCTGTAGATTTGAATTACTGTATTGTGTTGGGATCCCTGTTTTGGAACAAGCACCTATAAATCCTTGAGCTAATGTATTTAAGTCCATGATTGACCTTGGTGGAATGTTTAGGAACCATGTCAATGCTTTTCCTTCTAATGTCATTCCAAATCCTTCGAATTGAGTATGGAAATCGTGTATATGTTCTACTCTTAGCACTTGCTTAAAGCTTTCTAAGTGATCGTATGGATTTCCAGATCCACTGTATTTTCTGACCCATTTTTGAAAATCATCTGGTCTGACACGTCTATTTGGTTCAACTCCCGGTCTCCTGGCAGTTGGTCATGTTCTTAGTCCTTCAAACCAGTCTGTTGGAAATAGTGACTCATGTAGCCCTGGATTGGCTTTAGTGTCACTCAGTTTTCTTTGTGGTGAGGTGGTTTCTGGTTTCTTAACACTATTCTCAAAAGTTCTCTTGCGAAGGTCATCTCTTGGAATAGTTTCTGGTCCTTGGCCCAATACCCAATCGCTTATGGAGTACCCTTGGTATTTGGTTTGTTCCACCTCCTCAGGAGTCATCATAACAAAGTTGTTGCTATAACAATCCCTAAACAAGTAGGTCAATAGATTTGCTGAACCCTTATTTGTTATCTTGAAGATACAGATGATCTTCATGGGTGTTAGTTGTCCTGATTTGGCATGCGAAGTCCACAGGAGATCTTTTACATTCCTATCCTCCCAACAATAGACTCCGATCCTAGGATTATCCGTACTGAGCCGTTTCAAAGGCTTCAAATCAACTTGATCATGTCCCTTAAATTCTAAAGTTGGTTGTCCTTCTTTAGCTGCCATATCTGGAATTATGGTGTTTACTTCTAACCCCCATTTGTCTATCACGTCAAGGTTTTCGACTTGTAAATATTGAGTTCCGTTTCTATCCATGTACATTTTTCCTTGTTTGTTTGCCCTAATCTCCTCTCAAACTCAATATCATGGTCATCAATGTGAATAGCATACTCTTCGTTAGGATCTAGGTAAACCTGAGCTCCATGGCGATTAGTCTAATAAAAAAAAAGTATATGCTTATAACGCACTGTCGTTCCGATTTCTGAGTGAGTCGAATAGAAGACATTTTAGATGTTGATTCTGAAAAAGTGTTTGAGACTTCTTCAAGGATAGTGTCCAAGTGCTCGCCTTGATTAACACTCTCTTTGGTGGATACTCTACTGGAGGTTTCTCCAAATATGCTTTGGTTTCCTAGTATATGACCAGATCGAAGGTTCATAAAGACTTATGAAGCCTTGTATAGAGTACTTACCGTCGGATTGACTTGTTATCAATTTCTTCCACTTGACTTGATTGCAAATTCTGTCAAGCTGCCAATTCCTTGTCTGCAACCTGATTCATGTATCAATTTTGATCAAGTTAGCTATTCTTTCACAAAGACTGTGTTGCTTTTGCTAACTATCGTGATTGGTCTATGTGGATCACTTCAAATCGAGCTATGTGAGTCAACAGTTGAGACTTTCAGATTCTACTTTTGCAAAAAGTCAAAGGATTAATCTGCAACCTAAAAACTGAGTGAACATGTACCAATTTGGATCCAATTGAATCCAAAATTGTCCGACAGCCTTGTATTATGTTGGTCTAACATTGTACAAGTTCAAAAGTCAAAATTGATGTCTCTGTGTAGCAGTAGTAAATAATCACGATTATTTATTTTTCTCAGTTTTTTACACTTTTTGGCTTGATTTGCCAAGTATACAACTTGTTACTATCCTTGGACAAGTTTCACTAAGTTTGGATAAAATTTGTTCAAGTTTATCAACTGTTTCCTGTCCGCCGCAGACTCGGTTTTCAAGAATCTGACTTAAGTCTCACTTTCGTGATCCAAATTCACCAAAATTGATTTGTGTGGTCTACTTGATATGCTTGACCTTGTGGTATACTCAAATGTGCAAGATGATCAATTTTTGTAGTAGATGTGAATAATCGCGATTATTTACTCCAGTTATTTTTTTACAAGGTTTTGTCTCAATCTTGACACTGATCTATTAAGTATCTCAACTTAAGCCCCCTAGCCAAGTTTGAACAAGTTTGGACAATTTTTGGTTCAAATGGCCATCAGTTTTGTATTGGCAAACTGACTTTGCAAATTTGGCCACAATTTCCAATCCAATGATCCAAATCTCACCAAATTTGATTTGTGGGCTTATTACAACATGGTAAAGCTAGTGGCATGCTAACTTGGTCAAAAAAGTTGAAAAATGGGACAGATGTAAATGATTGCGATTATTTACTTCTTGTAAATTTTTGCATCTTTTTGGTCAATTGAGCATGTACACATGTCTATCACATCAATATAAGCCTATGAATCAAGTTTCATTGAGTTTAAACAAAAAAATTCCAATTTACACTCAAGTTCCTGAAAGTCGATACAGAATTTAGTTTTTACCCAGTTTTTGGTCAATTTGGTGATCCAAATTCTATGGTCCTTTATAAAAGTTGTTTGTACACATGCATAGAGTCTCTAGTATCAACCTTGGTCAATTTTGAGTTGAAAGTAAATAATCGTGATTATTTACTTTAAGCTTAAAATGAACACTTTTTGGAACTCTTTTCCTGGACAGTCTTTGCATGAGCTATTTTAAGCCTTTGAGTCAAGTCAAAACTTAATTCGCCATAAAATGTCAAGAAAAAGTAAATAATCTGAGTTTTTGCAAACTCTTGAAATTTTTACCTCAATGTGTCCTTGAGCTTACCCACTGGTTCATACAACTTTTAAGCATACTCTCCAGTCGGATTGAGTGGTTGGTAGTCTTTTCGTGCTATTTCTGGCAGTAGACCGAAAATTTTGCAACTTCAAATAAAAACTCACAATTGATTCTTTTAGAGAGAGCAATGTTCTGAAATCCACCTTGGATTCTACTTACCCTACTCCTAAGACCTACTGCAGTGGGATTGTGGAAAGTGTCCATAAACACTCGGTTTCTTGTTTTTTATGGTTTTTGAGCCTTGATCTTAAGATTTGTCTCATCCATCAATCATTCTCAAAATCCTAATCTAATTCTACGATCCTACAATCCTAAAGGCACTCATCAAGTTCAATTACTTCGAAGCTACCTCCTCTACATAGCAAAAAACAACAATCTTAAGCTATGTGGTTTTAAAAAGAAAGTTTCTACTCTGGAGATCCTAGAGGAAGTTAAAGGATAACTTCACAAGAAGCTCGTGTTTTTTCCTAGTTTAGGTCTCTTCGATACCCGACATCGGCGCCAAATGTGGGACGGGTGTCTAACCTCAATCCTATCTTATTGCAGATGTAGCGAGAACCACGATTAAATTGTCAATCCATGGGATGAAGCTGACTCGACTAGTACATAGAGACTACAAGAGGTTTTTAATCTCTTAGAAAACAACAAACAACTCACATCTAATTCAAGCTACACTCAAGTGACTGAAATCACCAAAAGCCAATCGTTCATTGACAAACAAATCACATCCGTTACAGCATCAAATGACATCCAAATGTAACGAAACTTCTAGGATATGTTTATAAGACCTAAGCACACATGCTTATGGTCTCAAATCCCACTTTAGGTCAAGTGAAAAAATCGTGAGTATTAACATCGGTGAATTTTTTACCTAGTCGTTTTCGACCCGGAATGCATCTAAATGCTTAGCAATGATGCCCCAGTACCCCACCTATGCTTAATTTTTTAATTTGAAGTGTAAATTCCTAATTATGATGAAATTAAGCCACGGGTCGACAACGCCAAAAGCTACAAAATACTATGAAATGCTTATGTCAATCCGTAGAGCTCTTACCTGCGATTGCAACACAACATACACGACTGCAATGTGACAACCGGGGAGGGAGTAGGAAGCACGAGAAGGAGAGAAGTGAGCGTCGTTAGCTCACGTTGTGTATTTCATTATCCAAAACTTTTTAAATAACTTACAAAAATTGCCTTTTATACCTTAGCCAAGGTTTTTGGTGATCAAAACTAATAATATGGGAGCTCTAACTAAGGACATGTTGATACAATCTGGAAGCTTGTAGCTCCGGCTCATCAATTACAAAGTTTATCCGGAAAATAGGAGTTACAATATTCCCGATTCATCAAAATAATAAATGTTTTACAATCGGGTGGCCTCTGTACTCGTGCACACTCCACAAACCAGGCCTCATGCAAACAAGCAAAGAACAAAACAAAGGGGGCACCACCCTAAATTAAGAGGTTTAGGGACCTCACACATAGTGCACATAGGCAAGTGAGACTTCTGGCATTATGATGGCATCAAAACATATGGCAAAACACATAGAAACGAAGCTTAGGGACCTTATGTAGCATATATATACACAAGACATCAGCTTAACAATACAACGGCATCTGATCATACATAACAAGGATATAGAGAAGCAAGCCAAGGATGGCATAATCCCTTGTCAAAAACAATCAACCCAGCAAGTAGGTATGATCCTACTAGCAACACATCAATACCTTAGAGAATGATGGCGAGGATGGTGGCCATGGAGCATGAGAGAAGACTCCTTATTTAGGTTTTATGGCTAGTAATGTAGCATACTAGAGGGAGAGAGAGAGAGAGAGGGAGAGAGAGTAGAGCTCCATCCATAGCTCCTCGTTGTGAGCAATGTCGTCATAGCTTCATTGCTTGGTGAAGTGGGTGAAGTGTTGGTTTTGAGTGAGAGAAGGCCTCCTTATATAGGTTCTGAGAGGGTTTAGGATTAGGGATAAACATGCTTAAATCCGCTGATTGGGGTTACTTTTTGCTTAGGGTGGTCAACAAATTGAGGTCATCTAATATGTCACCATCAAGATATTCTCTAGAGTGATTGGGGTTACTTTTTGCTTAGGGTGGTCAACAGATTGAGGTCATCTAATATGTCACCATCAAGATATTCTCTAGAGTGATGTGAGAGGGGAGGGTAAATGCTGATTTTTCTGATTGTGACACATGGGGATAAGGCCTTGACAGCATTTAAGAGCAGGTAAGGTGGCTGTTGAAACTAGAGGTTCTGCACATGTCAGGGGGGGACCTGCGGGGGGGAGGTGGCAGCTGGGTCCTCCTGAATATCAAATTCTCAAAAAATCCTCAACCATGGCTTCTTTTGACATGTGTTCTTTGAAAAATCAGCATGTCTCTTTTCAACTCAAAAGTCTTTATCCTGTTGACTCACCTTTACCATAAGATTTTCCCCTTTTCTCCTCCTGTAACTGCATTGTTGATGCCCAATCACTGCTTCTAGTAACAGTGAACTGTTACCTACCAAATACTTATGGTGCAGTAAAAAATATTTACCATGGGTAAAAAAAGTTACTGTAGTAAAAAGTGATTTGTATTTACCATGTAGGTGAAAAATATTTAATGTAGGTAAAAAATATTTACTGTCGGTAAAAAAAAGTGAAAACGGAGTATGCTGTGTTGTGAGTCCACACGAACATCCTCGTGTAAATTTCACTAGAAATTCACACCTAGAATGGGCTATTCTGTAAGATATAGGTTGTAGGCATGCATAAGAGCTCGTTCCCACGTATCTTCTGTCCATGGCACTTTTTACTCTTTGGTGCTTGTGAAGTAGATTTTTCTTCTCTTTCGAGATCCCTTGGACTAGAGTATCCTCATCTCCCCAACAACTGACTGTGCCTTTATTGCATCTTCAGAAGGGGTCCTAAAAACCATGCATCGTATAGCCCTCCCCTTAAGCTAGAGGTATTTGATGCCTCTAGCTGTAGGTTGTGCTACAATAGGGTTCTCTTGAATACTTACCCACCTGGTACCAATTGAATTTGCCATGTTACTGCTTTCTTGGCTGATGCACCCTGTTTAGTCCTTTCTGATGAATAATTGTATCCATCCATGACTAACAACTGGTCTCCTAGACCCTTGAAAGCCATACCCCATCCATTGTCAATATCCGCTTTCACTGGTAGCATTCTCTTTTTTTCTTTTTCTCTTCTCTTTTTTTCCTTTTTTTTTCTTTTCTTTTTTTTTTGTCTTCTCTTTTTTTTTTTTTTTTTTTGAAACGACTATGTACATGATTGTTACCTTAGTTGGAGCTCGAATATGATGAGCTCTCCTCTGAACCATCCTTAGCATTGATTTCACCATCATATGGCTGTGAAAGACGACATTGGTAGGCCTTCAATCGCCAACCATTTACCGGGGTCTGATGTACCTTACCATCTAGGTCACCTAGTTGGTAACTACCATTTGAGAACCTCTGTATCACTACAAAAGGGCCTTCCCACTTAAGCAAGAACTTACCATCCTTCCTGCGATCAAAGCGATTGTCGTATCTGAGCACTAAAGAACCTTCCTTGATACCTTTCTTGACAAGGTTGCGATTGAACTTCTTTCGTTTCTTCTCTGCTTGGGCTGCATAGTACTTCACTGCTGACTCTCGATCTAGCCCTAACCTCTCCAAATCGATGATTCTTCCTTCCACCTGAATCTCTTGACTATCCTCTTGATGTGCTTTTAGAACTCGGAGGCTCGCTAGCTCCACTTCTAGCCCTAACCTCTCCAAATCGATGATTCTTCCTTCCACCTGCTTCTCTTGACTATCCTCTTGATGTGCTTTTAGAACTCGGAGGCTCGCTAGCTCCACTTCTATAGGCAATAGTCCCTCTTGCCCGTAAACCAAGTGAAAAGGTGTATACCCCAAGGATGTTTTAAAGGATGTTCTGTAGGCCCAAAGTGCTGCATCTAGGTGTTTGTCCCATGCCTTAGGATGTAAATGCACTTGCTTAGTGATGATTTTACATATAAGACCATTTACCTTTTCCACAAGACCATTGCACTGAGGGTAGTATGGTGTAGAGTGCATGCGCTTGATTTTTAACTTGCTCATCAATTGCCCAACTAAATCAGCTCGAAATCCCGGTCCCCTATCCGAGAGAATCTCCAAAGGTGTGCCAAAACGGCAACAAAGGCATTCAAAAATGAAATCACTCATGTCCTTGGCTGTGATGCGCTTTGTGGGACGAGCTTCTGCCCATCTGGTCATGTACTCCACCCCCATAATGATGTATTCCTTCCCTGATTGAGTGCAAGGTAGTGGCCCTATTGCATCTATCCCCCATTTTTCAAATGGCCCATAGGTTTTGATTGGATGCTGATTTTCATGGGTAAGACGCCTTGGTCCAGCTTTTTGGCAAACCTCACATGTGCGGCACCAATGTTGTACATCTCGATGGAGGCTTGGCCACGTGAACCCTGCTTGTAAAATCTTTCTGCTAGTAATCTCTTGTGCAAAGTGGCCACCACACACACCTTCATGACAACTAAACAAAATATCCTTTATCTCTTGGGATGCAGGAACTCTCCTTAAGACAACATCTTTCCCTCTACAATACAAGTCCTCATTCACTAAGCTATAGCTGGTAGCCTTTTTTGCCAACCACCTACGTTCACTTTTACTCATACCAGAGGGTGCTTCACAATGCTCAAGAAAGTAAAGTAAATCATGCAGCTCCTCCTTTCCTGGTATAAAGGACTTTTCACAAGGATAGCACCTACTATGAGAGTTTGTAGTTCTTCACCTGCTAAGGCATCTGCTTCTCGATTTTGATCTCTAGGTACAAAGTGCACTCGAACTTCTTTAAAACCCTTCAACAAGGCCTTTGCTTCCCTCATCTTAACAGACAATTTGTCATTTTTACAGGCCCATACACCAACCATTTGCTTAACAATCAACATGGAGTCACCAAAAACATTTAGCTTTGTGATGCCCTGAGAAAGACAACATTGCAACCCTAAAACAAGGGCATGGTACTCTGCTTCATTGTTAGAATGAACCTCTTTAGATGAAACCCTTTTGCAAAGATCTTCTCCTTCTCTGGACCTAATATTACTATGCCTGCTGATGCCTTGTCTTTGGTCCTCTTGTAAGCCCCATCAAAATACAGACTGTGTGCTCCCAGTAGAACTTCAGGCTCGGGATAGGCGGTACCTTACTAGGTGCCTCTTTCTTGGCCTTCTCATAACACCTTTGTGTGAGGACATCTGCCAAACAAGCACGGGTGGAATCCTCTACTTGTAGTGTGTAGTCAAACTCTTGAAGCTGCACCACCCACTTTGCTATTCTTTGAGACAATTCCATGTGTTGTAGGGCATATGGAAAAACCTCCTCAGTTGTGATCACCACAAATTGTCTCGGAAGTAAGTAAGCCCGAAACTTCTCCACTGCAAACTTAAGAGCTAGCACCAATTGCTCAGTTGCGCTGAAACCCTTTTCAGCAGCTGTCATCACTCTACTAGAGAAGTAGACTGGTCTCATGAGAGATGTCTTTGGGTCTTTTTGCATCAAGACAGCTCCTAGAGCTTCTGGACCTACACTAGGATTTACATAGAATAATTCACCCCATGTGGGTTGTAGGACGACAGGCAATGAGCTCAAAATGGTTTTAACTTCTTGAAAGCACCTTTCACCCTCCTCACTCCATGTCAATGTAGTGTGTTTAGTGAGCTGCTGCAAAGGATAGATTGCCTGAGAAAGGAGATGTATGAATCGTCCCATGTAGCGAACCTTTTGAATGAAGGAGACTAGTTGCTTCACGTTTGAAGGAGTAGGTAAAGCTAACAATGTCTTTACCTTTTCAGGGTCAGCCTCAATACCATCTTGAGACACAACATGGCCTAGTAGAGTGACCTTGCTCTCACCTATGTGGCACTTGTCTTTATTCAATTGCCCACCCAATTGGGCCAGACGGGTGAAACCTTCATCAACCTTGGACAGATGTACTTCCCTAGAGCTGTAAATGCAAAAATCATCAATGAAGACTCGTATGGACTTACCAAAGTAAGGTTGAAACACCAAGTTCATAAACCTCTGGAAAGTAGCTGGGGCATTAGTTAAACCAAAAGGCATAACTCTATAAGCAAAACACCCCCAAGGTGTTATGAAGGTAGTCTTTCTTTGGTCTTCATCTGCAATTCTGATTTGGAAGTAGCCTGAGTACCCATCACACACTGTGTACCTTTCATGACCAGCCACTTCATTTAGTATTTCATCTTGAAAAGGCAAAGGAAAATGGTCCCTTTTTGTGTGCTGCGTTTAGAGGCTTGTAATCCACACATACCCTCCACTTCCCATTTTTCTTTGGTGCTACCACAACTGGAGACACCCACTCAGAATCTTCCACTGGGTAGATAAATCCTGCCTTGAGTAATCTTTTTACTTCTTTTAAGAGTGCATCTTGTTGCACTAGCCCTAATCTCCTTAGCCTTTGCACACTGGTTTGGCACCTTCCTTTAATTGGATATTGGTGTTGGGTTACCGTCACTCCTTTAATGTGCTCGTAATCAGTTATAAAGAGGCCAGCATGCTTCTTTAGTACCTGCAAATAGGGTTCTCTCTCTTCTTCTAGTAGGTCCTTAGCTAGCATCTCCTCTAAGCCTGTGGCTTCTTCCTTGTTTAGAGAGTCTTGACCACCTTCTCCTTCTGGGTTTCGTAGTATTATACCCATGACTTCCAAAGAGCTAGCATCCTCCTCAGATGACTCATCCTCAGATGAAGAGCAACTGCTTGTGCTCCATTCATCCATAGAAGTCTCCATCTCTAGGTCTTGTTGTCTACCCTGCTTCATGTCATACACAATTTTTTGTTGCTTGCCACCTACCTTATGATTTGGTCGCAACTCAAGGGAACCTGTCTCCCAATCTTGCCTAGCTTTCATAGCCATAAGCCAAGGTCTTCCAAGGATTAGCGGATAGCCCTCCCCCTTAGTTGGGATCACATAAGCATCAATTGAGATTGCCACACCAAAAGCTGAAACCTTCACTCCATTAACCTTTCCCACACAAGCCACCCTTACATTATTTGCCATCTTAGCTTGTAAGGAAGTTTGCTCGTTTACTTCCAAACCCAACCTGTGCATTAATTTCTCTGTCATAACACAAATCTCGGCTCCACCATCTACGTACACATTGGAGACTCGCTGACTCTTAATCTCTGCATCAATGACTGGCACGATATCCTTCATGCCTCTTGCACTAATAGACCCAACTGACTTTGCCTTAGCCCTCCTGGTGCTGACCATCTTAGACCAGGTTCTACGCATCTTTGGGGAAAGGTGGAGGAGTTGCTGCCATGAAATCTTTGGTCCTTGCTTACTACATCTGCTACCAGGTCGTAAGGTATGGATCCTACCCCAAGTGGAAAGTCTTCTACTCCTATGTGCCTCCTTGACCTACTCTTCTTTTCTTGTCTCCTATCACTTGGGAGGAACCCTCATTCCCTTTATCCGGCTCTGAAGCTTCCATTTCATCAGTTCTTTGTCTCCTAACTCTCTTTATTGGCATGGCAACAGCTTCCTCCATTTTTTCTTTCCCTTTATCCTTACCATTGTCAAGACTTATGACAGAGACAGCCCTGTCCTCCCTCCCGATGGTAGTGGAGGGATCTCTGCTGGTGCTTGTGGTGGTGGAGGAGGGGGTCTCAATATTTGGATTGGTGGAGCCACGTGTGCATTTTGTCCATTTAGTGGCCTAGCTCGAGGAGGAGTGACTTGCTGGCGAGGAGGCCGTCTTTGATTACCATTTCCTTGATAGCGTCGTGGATGGGGGCAATAATACATGCCGTGACCTACCTCTCCACAGTTGTAGCAAATGTACTCACGTGCTTGCCTTTGTCCTTCTTGTCTATTTCGTTCATTTCCTGGTTGGGGAGCCCTTACACCTTGAACCAGATTGATGGACAGGCTCTCTAGTTGATTGGTGATTTGTTGAAGTAATTCTTGTTGAGAGGACTCTTGGTCTGTTGCTCCTGTCCCTGCTACTACCCTTGCCGTAGGTTGAGCTAGCGGTGGAGGCTCCATTCCCCCTTGTAGTTGAGCTTGGAATTTTAACTTCCTATCCTTCTCCCTTGCATAAGTCATAGCTTTATCAAAGGTATCTGGGAATTTACCTTTTACCTTTTCTCGAAGGATGGGGTAAAGCCCTGCCAGGAAACAGTCCTTCTTTAGGCATTCTGGCGCCCTTTCTCCTTCACCTAGTGATGCACACCATTTCTCCCACAGGTTGGAAAACTTTCCTTCATAGCTTCTATAGTCATTGGGTGATGTTTGGCGTAGCTCTAAGAGCTGTCTCCATATCTCCTCTGGAGGCTCATGGCGGCGAAATTCTTCGATGAAGGCCATCTTTAAGGACTCCCAGTCTCTTCTTTCTTCAGGTGCCAAAGTTTGATACCATAATTTTGCACCTTCCCTCAAGACCAAAGGAAAGGCCCTTAACTTAGTAGCTTCGTCATCCCTTCCCGATACCAGAAAGGCCATTTCCAAATTATCCAAAAAGTCTGGAGCAACCTCCCCAGGCTTACCATAAAAATTAGGAAGGCCATAAGTGAGAGAGTAAACAATTACACAAACAGCTCCAATTTATTTTAAAATAGAGTATGGTAATTACAATTTGGAGTTTTAGCACAACTTAGCTCAAAATAGGATGAAGATCGACACATCAAAGGAATGGTAATAGTCTAGTAAGGGTAGAATGACAGGATGAGGAGAGCGCAAGATTTCCCCAAGTCTCTCGGCTCCAAACAACAGGGCTATTCTTTGCTGATAAAAGATTTTCTATCAATACAAATATTCACACGGATATGACGCACAAAATGGAAAGGAAACATGCGGGGATCATCATTCTCATTATTGGCATCCATACTTACACACAAGAGCCTAGCTTAGTTGCACCACCTTGGGACCAATGAGCCTGATCAGCCACAGAAGGTCAGCACCTCGGATCACTTCGACTCTTCCTGATGCATCTGTGAAGACGTAAGGCGTGATGGCAACACTTTGTACAATGCTGAGCCTTTTAGCAAGCAACAATTGGATGCTATTACCATAATCAGCATGACGAATGAAAGTGACACCATTAATGTGCAGCACATCATCAACTAAGATAGTTTCCTTAGATTGAGATAACTTCTTGAAAATTAGCAGCAAAGGTAGGGCAGGGAGGCTTTTCACCCGGTCTCCAAAGCACTTTGGACAATATCCAAAGTGATCTTCACGCGGACAGGAGGTTGGCTTGGATTGGTGGTGTCTGGATTCACAAAGTGCACTGGGAGCACTCGCAGACGGGCGGCAATCTTGTAGGCAAGCCTTCGCCTCTTTGCTTCAGGAGGATTTAGGGGTGAGAGTCGTGGTTGCAAGTTGGAGGTTGAAGTTGGTTGCTCACTAGCCTTTTTCTTGCCTGTAGTGGTCATGTAATCCCTTATTAATGAGATTAAGCCAAATGTTACTTACGCTTGAGCACGCGCTGCGGCCTTGGGCCACTTAGGTGTAGAGGTGATCTTCCTCCTCTTAGTCGGCTCCTCGAGAAAGAGAGGTCTGGTGATGCTTTCTCTTCCCTTAATGTGTGTCACAGTACCTTCGGTGTATGTTGATGTAGAATATTTCAAGCTCGTGTGCGTTGGAGGTTTCTGGAGCACTCATAGGTTGAGAGGAGAGGTATATCAAGCTCTTCTTCTTACTCTCCTTCGTTGGCAACGATCACGAACAAGGCATGTAAAAGAACTTACTTCTTGAATTTCAATGACACTGCAACCTGGTAACAAGACCTCGATGAAAGCTTTTAAGGCCTCTAAAGCCTCCTCCTCTTCTGTTCTCCAATTTGCAAACTCCTCACGCCATTCCTCCATGTTGTAGATTGCACATCTTCATTGCTTGTGGACTGAAGGTATGTGTAGCCCTCCTCCGTGGGGGCACCAAAAAGATAGCGGGAAAAAGAGCAGTGCAATCGGGTGGCCTCTGTACTCGTGCACACTCCACAAACCAGGCCTCATGCAAACAAGCAAAGAACAAAACAAAGGGGGCACCACCCTAAATTAAGAGGTTTAGGGACCTCACACATAGTGCACATAGGCAAGTGAGACTTCTGGCATTATGATGGCATCAAAACATATGGCAAAACACATAGAAACGAAGCTTAGGGACCTTATGTAGCATATATATACACAAGACATCAGCTTAACAATACAACGGCATATGATCATACATAACAAGGATATAGAGAAGCAAACCAAGGATGGCATAATCCCTTGTCAAAAACAATCAACCCAGCAAGTAGGTATGATCCTACTAGCAACACATCAATACCTTAGAGAATGATGGCGAGGATGGTGGCCATGGAGCATGAGAGAAGACTCCTTATTTAGGTTTTAGGGCTAGTAATGTAGCATACTAGAGGGAGAGAGAGAGAGAGAGGGAGAGAGAGTAGAGCTCCATCCATAGCTCCTCGTTGTGAGCAATGTCGTCATAGCTTCATTGCTTGGTGAAGTGGGTGAAGTGTTGGTTTTGAGTGAGAGAAGGCCTCCTTATATAGGTTTCTGAGAGGGTTTAGGATTAGGGATAAACATGCTTAAATCCGCTGATTGGGGTTACTTTTTGCTTAGGGTGGTCAACAAATTGAGGTCATCTAATATGTCACCATCAAGATATTCTCTAGAGTGATTGGGGTTACTTTTTGCTTAGGGTGGTCAACAGATTGAGGTCATCTAATATGTCACCATCAAGATATTCTCTAGAGTGATGTGAGAGGGGAGGGTAAATGCTGATTTTTCTGATTGTGACACATGGGGATAAGGCCTTGACCAGCATTTAAGAGCAGGTAAGGTGGCTGTTGAAACTGGAGGTTCTGCACATGTCAGGGGGGGACCTGCGGGGGGGAGGTGGCAGCTGGGTCCTCCTGAATATCAAATTCTCAAAAAATCCTCAACCATGGCTTCTTTTGACATGTGTTCTTTGAAAAAATCAGCATGTCTCTTTTCAACTCAAAAGTCTTTATCCCTGTTGACTCACCTTTACCATAAGATTTTCCCCTTTTCTCCTCCTGTAACTGCATTGTTGATGCCCAATCACTGCTTCTAGTAACAGTGAACTGTTACCTACCAAATACTTATGGTGCAGTAAAAAATATTTACCATGGTTAAAAAAAGTTACTGTAGGTAAAAAGTGATTTGTATTTACCATGTAGGTGAAAAATATTTACTGTAGGTAAAAAATATTTACTGTCGGTAAAAAAGTGAAAACGGAGTATGCTGTGTTGTGAGTCCACACGAACATCCTCGTGTAAATTTCACTAGAAATTCACACCTAGAATGGGCTATTCTGTAAGATATAGGTTGTAGGCATGCATAAGAGCTCGTTCCCACGTATCTTCTGTCCATGGCACTTTTTACTCTTTGGTGCTTGTGAAGTAGATTTTTCTTCTCTTTCGAGATCCCTTGGACTAGAGTATCCTCATCTCCCCAACAACTGACTGTGCCTTTATTGCATCTTCAGAAGGGGTCCTAAAAACCATGCATCATGCACGACTAGATGTGCAATCCTTTTAGGAAATCATGAGCATCCCTATGAAAAGGGTGTAAATAGGGAGTGTGTGCAACAGATTGATGAGAAAACCATAGCTCAAGTAGAAATGAATCTCTTTACCACTCCAAAGCAAGTAGAGATAGCTATTGCATAGGATGTGATAATGGATATGTTGATGAGTACCAATAATCAAGAAACTGCAAACATTGAAGACAAAGAGTTTACAAAAATGTCGGATTTTGTTATTCCCCTTTTTAATTAGAGAAGGACAACTAAATTCTTGGAAAGTATCAAGAAGGATAAGAATATAATTTCAAAAGGACTTGAAGTTGTCCTTGATTTGAAGAATCACTGTAGGTATCCATGTATTCATAGCATCTTGTTTTCGGGTCAACTAAGTGAAAATTTTCGATCGCATGTTTTTAAAATGTCAAAAGAGGTCATAGATTTGGGCTTGATTTGGTTGACCAAATGAGACTAGGGGGAAACTTGCAAGACATGTGAATCCACTTTGATCATATTCACAAATTTCAAGGCTGGACAACTATGTCTACTCATGTGTATGACCCATTCATGCATTCCCTGTAGACAATCACCACTTGTGAGTTCAAAGAGAGAATGAGTTTTCTCAGATTGAGTTCTAGAGGCTGCTTAACTCTGTAGTTCAACACAATGGACATCCACGAAACCTTGAGTTTCAAGGTTTTATGGCAGATGAAGCTAATACAAATTGGATTGCAGTTCATAGGTTTTATATTGGGATGCTAAAAGAAAGGTTGAAGATAAGGAAAGGAGTTGTTCCTTCCATTGAGAGAAAATTCTGGTGCACCATACACGCAAATATATTCGTTCAATGTTTCATAAGGACCACAAGATTTTATGTAGAATTGGAGAAATTCACCATCAAAATGAGCTCATGAGAAATGCAAGAAGGAGCTTAAAAAGTTTTGATACACATGCCATGCCCAATGGAAGGGGAGATTCTTGCATTGCAAAAACGGCTTGCTTGATGGGATGTGAGGCCTTCACATTGGGAATCTTGATTTGTTACTCAAGATGATTTTTGCTTTTTTTTCCCGACTACCAATCTATCAGAGAACCACATGCTAGTATGCAAGCTATAGTGGCAAGGCTCAAGTTTCTCTCTATGAGGCTACTGGTGTGATGTTGTCCATATTACTACACAGTGTGAGATACAATGCATACTTAAAGGTACGCATGCAAGACATGGTAGAAGGATTTTCTAATCAATAAATGGGACAAGCATCAACTAGGCGGCTTTCAACCCTTGCCGACTTGTCTATGGATGAGATAGGGTTAACCTTTCCTAAGATGCAATGCCACAGGCAAGAAGAGAAGAGTGTCCAAAGAAAATGCCCTAAAGATATTGATCCTAGGGAAGTTGTTGAAGAGGACAATCACAACCCAAAGTTTGTAATAGTGACCATAACAAGGCAAGGTAATGCTCAAAAAGATGAAACACAAGAGAACAATAGAAAGTAAGTTCAAAGAGAGGTGAATAAGACAATGTGGGCTATTAGAAGAACATAATCAATTAGAAAAATGACATGCTTTGGCCAAATACCGAGTGGATATTGTGGTGTTGTAATAAATGAGGGTGCTAGATTTAAAAATGATGGGATTCATGCACCATATTTTTGGGGCTGTAGAAGATACCTAGGAGGTGTTATGAACGGGTTTCTTTGGTTTTTCAATTTAACACTGACACATTATTGGGAGCTTTGTAATGACCATCTTGTTGGTGTTCCGGGACCTACTCCTGGTGTGTGGCTAGTTGCTCAGGGTACTAATTTGAAGAGACATTGAGATTGAGATGCTCCAAATACACCTAGCTCTTTTCACCCAAAGTTTAGAGACAGCAACACTGACAAGTGGAGAACATGATTAACCAAGGACTTTCAAGAGAATCTAGAAAAGGGTAGAGCCTTAAGTGGTGAGGTGGTTCGAGAAGCTATTGTCAGAGGCTCACACATTTTACGTCAGTACAGAGGGATCTTGAGCACTCAGTGTGAATTACTCTATCTCAGTGGCAGAATTTCCTCTATGCACATGTGGTAGGTTTCAAAAAAGAGAAAGAAAACATCTAGAATTTGTTCCGTGCAAGTGCTTTGCTTGGACTTGATAGTGCATGGATTTATTTTTCAAGCTTCCTAACAAAAGTTGAGTTGTTTCAGGCTCTTAGTGGTAGACAATTTCATGCACCTTCATGATGCAGCATTTTATCTATGGACTTTTTGGTGATTGTCATGCTTTTGGCATTTGGTGTATTAAAATGCTTTTTGGCATAGTGTTTTTGGTCTACACTATTGTAAGAGTATGTAAAGATTTTGTTGGAAAATATGAATCTAGAAGCAACTTTCATTAGCATACTAGAATTCCGAATGTATGGATTTTGGAAGCTAGATGATAATTTTTATGAAGCCAATGAGTTGATAGCAAGTTATTTTCTCCATCGATGTATATAAACAAAATTTTATAGATGATTTGGTTTGTTATAAGATCATGTCCCAACTTGGTTTGTTATAAGATCATGTGCTTCTCTTATTACACCACTTCAAAAACAGAAGTAGTGTCATGACATGTGCAAAACTTGATAATTTCTTGGTCATTATCTTTAGTCTTGGGTCAAGCTTGATAGTTGGTTGGTTTTGTTGCTAAAATCAATTTCTCCTTGCCATTCTCTTCTATGAATGTATCCCAAGACATTTTGTAAAGTGCTAAATTCTCACCTAGGTTAGGTCTTGACATGCGACTATTACTCTGTAACTTAGAACATTTTATGGGTAATTGTGCCAAACATTATAATTTGTTTGTTGCTATGAATCATGCTCTTCCGATTCTCACATGCTATTGAGTAACGTGGGTTCGCTTGGATTTTGAGCTCGCTTGTGCTCCGTGAATGATGACACTCCTATCTATCCTGAGAAGACAAAGATGGCTAAGATTCTGTATTCCTCAACAATGGGCAATCTCATGTATGCTATCGCGGTTACAAGGCCACACATTGCATTTGTTATGGGAGTGGTGAGTTGTTACATGACTAACCCTGGCAAGAAACATTGGGAAGCAGTGCAACATATCCTCATGTACTTGAAAGGTACAATGAGCAAGAGATTACACTTTGGGAACACTGAGGCATTCATGGTTGGATATGTAGATGCATATTATGGAGAGAATGTAGACAAAAGAAAGTCTACATTTAGCTACATTTTCATATTTTCTAGAGAGGCTATTTCTTGGATATCATGTCTTTAGAATTGTACATCCTCTTACACTATAGATGCCAAGTATGTTGCAACATTAGAGGCCAGAAAGGAAGCATTGTGGTTGTGAAGTTTAGAGGGATATCTGAACAAGGTCAACAAATTCTAGTATTGTGTTTTGATAGTCAAAGTGCCATTTCTTTGACAAAGAATCCCGTGTTTCATTCCAAAACAAAACACATTGAAGTGAGGTATCACTTCTAAAATGAGACACATGTATCACTTCTATGTGTTCCATTCCAAAATGAAACACATAAAGTGAGTTAGTACTTCATACAAGATGTGTTGTAGATAAGCGGATTGATCTTGTCAAGGCCCATATAAATGACAACCCTATATATGCTCTTAAGAAGAGCTTAGCTATGGAGAAGTTTGCACATTGCATAGAGCTAATGGGTGTGGGGTGAAGCCAATGTCATGCTTCACAATTGTACAAGTTTTAACATATAGTTTTGTTTTACTTCACTTAAGCCACAATGGCAATTAAGTGGGAGGCTTTTGGGGTAATGGCTACTATGGCCAGGCGAACACACCCATAATAACTCATGACTAACTTTATTCTTATATCAAATATGAATAAGGAGTTAGTGAGCATTAGCTTATTACAGAATCCACCATACACTAGCATGCATCCACACTCGCACTACTTTTATCAAATTGTTCAAAATGGCGCATCATTAAACAAACAAGATCCACCCTTATTGGACACAATTTTATCATGAGTCAAAATAAGCTTGACATATTTATAGAATACTGCCCAGGAGGACACCACACAGAAGTGTTCTTTTACAACATCTTACTTCATTTCACATGCTTTTGCAAAGAAGTCAAACTTTCCCTACAAATTATCATGGACATCGCTTACCGTCTCGCCTGTCTTGAATTGTGTAAATGCCAATTTTTTTGCCATAGGGACCCCAACGAGCCCTATGGCAGAAAATTGGCAATTATGCAACTCCATACCGATGAGACGGTAATTGAAGGCCATAAAATTTTGCAAGGGTAGGTAATGCATCCTACTACCTACCCCTACAAAGTTTCATGGCCATCACTTACCATCGTGTTGGTTTGGGGTTGCGCAAAATCCAATTTTTTGCTAGAAGGCTCGGTGAGAGCCCTATGTCAAAATGATGGTGTTTGCACAGTCCCAAATCGGCAAGACAATAAGCGATGGCCATGAAACTTTGGAGGGGTGGATAATGCACTCTACACCCTACAACTCCAAAGTTTCATGGTCATCACATAACGTCTCCCCAGTATGGGGCTGTGCAAAAGCCAATTTTTTGTCACAAGGCTCGTTGAGGCTCTATGGAAAAAACTTGGCATTTGTGACCAGTGAGACGATAATTGATGGCCATGAAACTTTTTGGGGGGGGGTAATGCACCCCACTTTCCACCCTTGAAAAGTTTCATGGTTATCGCCTATCGTCTCGCTAGTTTGGGACTACATAAATGCCATTTTTTTGCCATAGGACCCTCAACGCAGAAATCTGCAATTGTGTGGTCCCATATTGACGCAATGGTAATTGATGGCCATGAAACTTTGCACAGGTAGTTAATGCATCCTACTCCGTATCCCCACAAAGTTCAAGGCCATCACTTATCGTCTCGCCAATTTGGGACTGTATAAATGCCAATATTTTGCCATAAGACTCTCAACGAGTCTTGTGGTAAGAAATTGGCAATAGTGTGGCCCCATACCGATGAGACCGTAATCAATGGTCATGAAACTTTTCATGGGTGGGTAATGCATCCTACTCCTTGCCCTTGCAAAGCTTCATAGCCATCATTTATTGCCTCACTGGTCTGGGATTACGCAAATGTGATGTTTTTGCCATAGGACCCTAAGGTAGCCCTGTGGTAAAAAATTTGGCAATTGTGTAGCCCCATACCAACAAGATGGTAACCATTGGCCATGAAACTTTGCAGGGTAGGTAATGCACCCTACTCCTTGGCCTTGAAAATTTTGATGGCCATCGCTTATCATCTCATTGTGGTCTAGGACTGTCTAAACTCCAATTTTTTTCCATAGGGCCCTCAATGAGCCCTGTGGTAAGCAATTGATGCCTATGTATTCCCATATCAATGACACAGTAATTGAAGGCCATAAAACCTTGCACAAGTAGGTAATGCAATCTACTCTTTGCCTCTACAAAGTTTCAAAGTCATTGCTTATCGTCTAGTAGGTCTAGGACTGCTCAAACACCAACTTTTTGCCATCGGGCCCTAAGGGATCCCTGTGGTAAGAAATTGGTGATTTTGCAGTGCCATACTGAGGGATGGTAATCGATGGCCATGAAATTTTGTAAAGGTAGGTAATGCATCCTACTCCCTAGCCCTACAAAGTTTCATGGCCATCACTTATCGTCTCGCTAGTTTGGGAGTGCACAAACATCAAATTTTTTCCCAAAGGGCTTGCTAAGGACCCTTTGGCAAAAAATTGGAATTGTGCAGTCTTACACGAACAAAACAGTAATCTATGGCCAAGAAACTTTATAGGCATGGATAATGCACCTTGCTCCTTGCATTTGCAAAGTTTCATGGCCATCGCTTATCATCTCATCTGTTTGGGACTGTGCAAACTCTATTTTTTTCCCTAGGAACCTCAACGAGCCCTATGGTAAAAAAATTGGTGATTGTGTAGTCCCATACCAATGAAATGGTAGCCGTTGGCCAAGAGACTTTACAAGAGTAGGTGCACCCTAGTCCTCACCCTTGTAATGTTTCATAGCCATCACTTATCATCTCGTCGGTTTGGGACTGTAGAACACCAATTTTTTGCCATAGGGTCCTTGAGGGGTCGTCAGTGAGCCTTGTAGTAATAAACTGGTGATTCAATAGACCCATACTGACAAGATGGTAACCGATGGCCATGAAACATTGCAGAGGTGGTCAATGCATCCTACTCCCCACCCCTGCAAAGTTTCATGGTGGCCATCGCTTATTGTCTCATTTGTTTAGGACTACACAAACACCATTTTTTTAGCATAGGGCCCTAAGCAAGCCCTATGGCAAAACATTGACAATTGTACAACTCCATACCAATGAGACAGTAATGAAAAGGCAAGAAACTTTGCAACACAAGTAATGCAACCTACTCCATGCCCTACAAAGTTTTTCTGCCATCGATTACCATCTCATTGGTCTAGAGCTATGAAAATGCCAACTTTTTTCCATAGGGTCTTTAGCGATCCCTATGGAAAAAAATTAGTGATTGTGTACCTCCATACACTCAAGACAGCAACCAAAGGCCATAAAATTTTGCAAAGGCAGATAATGCACCCTACTCCCTACCCTTGCAAAGTTTCATGGCCATCGCTTTACTAAGTATACTCCTAAATCATTTTGCATCGAGATTAATTCTTTCAAGTGTAGAGATAGAATGATAGATAATCCAAAACATGTTCACCAGTGGTCCAATACCAAAACAATCCAAATCAACCTTGCCAGATTCAACACATGGCGAAAAAGGTGTCACAAAATTATCGAAACATGGGGCTTTATTCTAGGTCGGGATATGTGCGTTCATGGTGGCTAAGAGCATTGTAGACATCGAATTTTTCTAGCATAGGCTAATGTATGAACATGTTTTCATTTTGTCTCTTGAACATGTTTACATTTTGTATCAATCCAAGCACTCTCAAGAAAATGAATTATAAGTGCTTACAAGCCAAATATAATTTCTTCTTGGCCTCCCTAGCAGTGAAGTGAAATCGGAGCATGTGAAATAGGGCTCATCCTTGATGTGCACCTCATACACCCCCACATGTTCATCTCCTACATGAGACACCGCCTTGAAGACTTCATGTACATTGTCTATGATGGATTTCTCCTCAATCACCTTAACCTTTAAACAAAGAGCCAAAAAAAAATTCTTTGATACCTCCTTTGAAATGGAAGTACAATATTTGACTCTTATGCTATTTCTTAGCATTGAACCACTACTACCTACTTTTGTTGAAGCGGTAGAGGAGTTAGCTCCACCCCTAAGAGAAATCCGCATTGTGCTACACCCATTTGTTCTTTTTCAACTAACTCCACTTAAAATCCTCCATCAAGAAATACATCAACTTCTTCATTTGTAAGATTTGTTTCAAGATCATCTGGCCAAATTGTTGGTGGAGGAGCTGGTCTTGGATCTAGGTTATGATCCTCTACATAACAATGAATAACATGGTTGGGAAGCTGCAACAAAGAGTCTACACCAAAGCTCTCTTTTGTTGGCCCATTTCTTGTTGTTGCCACGGACCTACAAAACTTGTATTACAAAATTTGGCTACTTTGAAATAATATGCACAAACAAGAGAAACAAGTAATCATCCTCACCAATTGTCTTCCACTAAGGGGCCTATTGCGTCAACAAAATTTAGAAATTCTTGCTCGCCAAGTACATGGCGAGAGACCTTCTTGCATCAAAGTTGTTGCACAATTTCCTTTGCCACATACATTTGAACCTTTCGTGCACCTCCATTTTTGTCTACACTAAGGACTCATGCAACCATGTCGTGACAGCTCACGTGGTTGGCCACGTAGACTGCCACATGGCCGCCAGTGGCCATGGGCACCTGCGATGGACCACGATAGGAACCTCGTAGTCCACATGGATTCCTGCCATGTGGACCCCACCTACCCCAACCCCTCCCCCCTTATTGACCATGCATCCCCCTCCCCTTGCCTATAAAAGGGGTCTCCCTTTCCATTTCTTTTTTCTCACTCTTACTCTCCACCTTTCTCCTCAAAGCCATAAGCGTTAGTGAACTCCAAAAGAGCTTCTCTTTTTCATTCCACTACCCTCCCCTTCTCCCTCTGCTATAACCTCTGCTCTTCCTTTTTCCACTCTCTTTTCTCTCAAACTTCCACTCGCTTTTCTCCCAAACCTCCCTCCCCCCCGCTACCTATAAACGGAGGTACCCCTTGCATATTATTTTTTTCTCACTCTCGCTCTCACCTTTCTCCTCAAAGCCATAAAATTCCTTTTTCTATATTTTTCTCCCTCACCCACCCAATTCTCGCTCTTTTTTTTGGCACCTCTATCATTAAAAACAATGTCAATTCTAACAAGGGACCAGTTTAAAGGAGTGCACTTCCAAGAAGAAATCCCAATCCACTCCACTCAATAGATTCAGTTCCTCTCTTGTGACGACATCCACTGTGGGAGCATCCGTGTCGATGGCTACGCATGTACTCGACGGATGCAATCATGGCGACGTCCATAGAAGCACAAAACACGGGTAATGACCCTCTTAATGATCTCTTTGGATCTATTTATAGACATATTTTTGGGTTGGATTGATGCACATGTTGTGCCATACAATCACTCGTTGCCCACAAATTCCTCTTTGTTGTCTTTTGGCCAATCCAGCCATTAAAACGAACGATGATTGCGTGGCAGAACTCACAGACTCTATAGCCAAAAGAGGTTATCAACCCACAATGGCTCGTTTCATTGTGTTCAAAGCCTTTTGTGGGAAAGATCTTATATCATTGGATAGGCGTGGAACTTATGAGAGAGAGTTAGTGATGTCGGCTACGTTTGATGACCAAATTAGAGACATTTCCAAGATCTCTCACATGGAGGAAAAAATATTCATCGTACGGGACGATAATCATCGGCTCCAGGTAATCATCGGCTCCATGCGTGGAAAAATTGGGCATTGCAGGAGCAATTGGATGAATTCTCCACCCCGAAGGTTGAGTGTACGATTGTGAAGTTTGATCCAGAGGAGATGGCGGGATTTCTGTTAGTGCTCGAAATGATCAACAAGTAAGTTCCTTCACAATTCTATTGGTGCACTTGTGTTTTGAATTGTTATTAAAAATTTATATTTAAAAATTGGGTTACACAAGTCCATGTGCCTCACACCACTGTCCACGACATCTTTATGATGCAAAAATTGGCACTTGCCGATACATATTCCTTATTGGACAAATTCAATGAAGAGGATAAGGAGAAAGTTGAGAGAGCAATTCATGGCATGGCAATGAACCGATCAAAATGTCTTAGACCACCTGTGTCTTTGCTAGCACAACTACTATGGAAGGTAATGGTACATTTATAATACACATGCATTAGGTGAGTATATGTTGTTTCGCTTGGAAATCACTTTGTCTTTACGATTTGTATTGTTTGTAGGAAGAGTTCGATGCAATGTATCAACTCAACACGCAAAAATTGACAGCCAAGGGGAGTAGAGAGTACCTTTCGAACAAAGATGATTACAAGGTAAGATATGATTTGGCAATGAAAGAGACTGAGAATGTTTTTGTGCATAAGGGATTGGAGATAGCGATCATAGCCAATCCCCAGAATGGTACGGAGTGGCCATGAAAATTTGAAGGGGTTGGTACTACATTCTAATCTCTACCCTTACAAAGTTTCATGGCCATCGCTTTCTTGCCTCGCTCTTCTAGGACTACGCAAATGCCATTTTTTGCCATAGAACCCTTAGTGAACCTTGTGGTAAGAAATTGGCAATTGTGCAGCTCCATAAAAATGAGATGGCAATCGATGGCCATAAAATTTGCAAGGGTGGGTAATGCACCCCACTCCCTGTTTGTGCAAAGTTTCATGGCCATCGCTTATTGTCTCATCAATCGAGGACTACACAAATGCCAATTCCTTGCCAATGGGCATTCCGCAAGCCCTATGGAAAAATAATGCCGATTGTACATCTGTACATAGTCTTGCTCTTGAGCATTGCTTATACTCCCAAGATTTTCGTATATTTTCTTCCTTGAGAGCAATCTCTTCCGCGCTTCAAACTTTGTGGATGGGATCATTGTATTGTCTATCATATTTTTGAGAACTTTGTGATTGTGAACCCATGCTTAGTTAGGAAAATGACTCTTAGAATAGTTAGTGATTGAATCAAGAAGGCATGAAGGGCTCCAAAACTCACTCACATACAAATAAAGTGAACTTTTTAAAAAAGGGCTTATATACATTTTTGTCCCGAATTCAGTCTAAAAAGGGTAAATTTGGATAAGATTACAATCCTATTTTAGGAAAGTAAATTAGATGAGAATACCCTGCTCTAACAGCCGAGAACAAGGGAGGGCATACTCTACAATTGTGAGGTTTGCGTGCCAGCCCTAACGGTTTTACCTCGAGGAAAAGGACCTCGTAGGAACACAAGTCAAGGGCCACCCCATCTCATGCTACAGACGTACATGAGAGATGCTCCATCTGTGGACCTCCATGGATGGTGTGGTTGTTGGCCATCAACGGAGAGGGGAGCTCCAAGATCTGGGATCTTGGCTGCCCTTGCTATCGAACAACGGAGACGGTTTGCCCTTGCAACACATGGCTTCTTTCGTACAATGGGCTTGACAGCGGCCCAATACTTGCACGGATTGAAGTAGTTAACCATGGCTTGATGAAGCATTCACCTAGGCAAGATATGCAGCTTGTTGGTGGCTTGGTGGACTATGATGGTCAACTCATTTTTCCATCTTCTGAGCACCCTCGTTATGTGGTAAGAATTAAATGACCATGTAGAGCAAGTGGAGTCCTCATGTGGGGTTTGACCCCCCTCAATGACCTGTAGCTTTATGTTTGTCGACAAATGGTTTCTCAGTAACTTTAGATATGGTGATCATGTTCAACTATGTTTTCAAGGGAGATGTTGTGGACATTGTCATGGGTGGCAAGTGATTTTTTTGGCTATTATTCCATTTGATTTGGGTCTTGGTGATCTCATCTTTTCTATCATGGTAAAGGTTGCTACCATGGCTCGGTACAAGCATGGCTTGCTATGTAATTTTTTTATTTCAAAACCTAAGATAATTATGATATAGCTCTCCTAATGGCTTCAAAATATATATATTTACTACATATATAGTGCAAGGACACACTCTTAAGAGAAGAAAATGCTAAAGGGAAACTAAATGGAAAATAAGCAAAAGAGAAACACATATGTATCAATGTGCACTCGACCATATCTCTTCGTATGGACACAAAAAATCTTTTGACTTTCCATTTTCATGGGCCTTTTCATTTCCTAAACTTACCCTTCACTTATCATTTATGCACTTAACATGTTTTGGAAGCCTTTTTTTTTTTGTAAAACTCACAATGGTGAGTGGGTTATATTATCAAGACCAAAAAATACAATATAATGACATGCTCGTGTCAAGCTATGGCATCTTTAAAAGATCATAGTCACACCAATTGAAGGGGCCATCACCCCATGACAGAGATAGGGCCTACACCCATACCTAGAAGGGTCATTCATAGCTGCACCACCGGCCATGTTCCACTCATCAGTGTTCATAGTTGGGCTATATTTTCAAGAGCAAAAAATACAACAGCATGACATGCTCATTCCAAGCTATGACATCTTCAAAAGACCATAGTCACACCAATTGAAGGGGCCACAACCCCATGATAGAGAAAGGGCCTACACCCTTACCTAGAAGGGTCATTCATAGCTACACCACAAGCCATGTTCCACTCATCAGTGTTCATTCGTTTGCCAACAGTGATAATCACACCCTCTAATACAAACCTTCACCCCAATCAGCAAGGCTCCTTATAATACCTTCCACAAGAAGATCTTCATTATGTGCGGCCATTGAGGGCACCAGATATTCTTCACAACAACTTCTCATTGGGCCAATGCTTGTCCCATTGCTTATGCATAAGGGTGTGGTACACATCCTTAGTCTCTGGTCTCTAGAATTGTTTGTCCTTGGGCCACCACCATGCTTTTCACTATGAACTTAGACTTGCAATTAGGTAGACACCAACTACCAATCCATTCAAGGGCTCTGTTGATTAAAAGGTTTTCTTTTTGGATATAACCTCCCCATTCCACATCAACGGATTGAACGAGTCATTCTCAGAGAGAAAAATAAATATGGATCTAGAAGTTATGGCATATACTTGTACAATCTCCAAAGCCTTTCTAATTACCTAAGGGCATGCTTTGAGGAAACGTAAGGAGTCATCTTGTGAGGGCCATACCCAGACTCGACCATACTCAGCTCCCTCAGTCCTCCAGACCGTTCCAGGGAATGACATAGATCTATCTGCAGGTATCCCTCCCACTTGGGACCGACACTCAGACAGGACTCCGGGCCTATCTCGAATGCCAACCCCAGGGGGTACATCTCTTCATTCAATGATTCTATCCGCTTCTCATAATCAATCTATCCTTAACAGCTTTTCGTACCCAAAATCGTGGTCCTTAGTCTTGATTCTCTTGATCTTTAACTTGAGGATCTGCTCTTGCTTTCTTGTTCTCCCCTGGTTCATGGCGATAACCCCTTTTTCCCGACAAGCAAGCACGGCAGTTATCACTTTCCCAAAGAACAGGGATCTTGCAATCCTACCTGGTCTTGCTCGTCTCCGGTTACCCATTTTTATCCCACGTAGTCCTAGCATTTAACATTAAAAAAATTTAATCAACAATCCGGCCATCTAACCCTCCGGATCCGCCCACCCACCAAACCATTTCATGAAAATCCCTTCCCGAGGTAGTACTTATCTACTACAAAATCAGGAAGACAGCAGTCTATCAGACATCATCAAACAACAAGCAGCATGCAATCTGTTGCATACCCTCGTTTAGGGAAATTCATCTGGTTGTTCCCACTAGATCTTTATTTAAAAACTTTTAATTAATTTCCTTTCCTTTATCTGCTATAATTATCTTGTAACTAGTTTCCTAACTAATCATGTAACACATTTCATTTCAACCAATTCATCTTGCCTCCCCATTCAAGCCGATATAATCAGTTACAAGCCATCAAAATGGCAACACCTTCACAATATTTTCTAGAACTAAGTGTTTGGGAAAGGCTCATCAAGTAATTTAATCATTCCTTCCTAAGCATTTTATTTCGAGAGGTATAGCACCATCTGGTGACAGATGCACAGGATAGCCCCTATATTCCAAGCCTTTCTAGTTCCTTTTTAAGCAACCAAGTCGAACAGATTTCCTTAATTAAATTCACATCATCCTCCCTGAGTATAACCTTCTCATCCAACTATTGGCATCAGGCCATACCCGGATTATGGCCGATTTCCAATAAGATACCGCGGGTTCTTCAACCGGTCGAGCAAAAATAAAACAAACCCATTCATCCCTTATCCCTCGGGCATGAATGACTTAGGTATAACAACTTTCCGGTTACGTTGCCCTAGCCGAAAAGGGCCAATCTCCGTCAAGTTCCCCAAGAGAATACTCTCAGTGGGCCGGCCTTTCAATCAAAGTGACCCCAAGGAGATCCATCTTGGTTTCCGGTCATTTCAAGACAATCTTCAAAACTCTTAGTTAAATCTATGTTTTGCAATGGGCTATCCCTATCACCTCTCGAGATTCCTTTTTAACTCCTAGTTGGTAATTTCCAGGTTCATTCATTTATCAACCTTAATTCCTACTTTCATTAATTATCTACCAGTCAAGTTTATTTAGAAAATACAAGCGAGTTTTTGCCATAGGCATTTGATGGTTAATGTCTCTTCGAAAATGCCAACTTTTTAAGTTCAATCCCCGTTTTGTACGATTCCCAAGTTTTTGCAATCCTTTGCCATCCATGGGGCATCTCCATGGAAGCTTGTAGAGTTTTCGGTTCAAACAACACGGAGATTAATTCCGCGAATTTATCCCCTATCTCCCCCATCTCGTATTTGCAAACAAATTTGAAATTGACTTCTTTAAAAATACTCTTTAATACCAAAAATTGAACTACTTCTATCGAGTTTAGACAACTATTCTTTTCTTATGGTTCCTAGCTTTCCATTTAAGAAGCTAGAAGGTCATCCTATAATTTAGGAGTTTTCGAGCTTTCCATTAAAGCTTAAACCTAAAATACAAGGTAATCATTAAAGCTTACACCTAAGTGCAAAGTTACCATTAATGCTTAGCTTAAGAGTGAAAATTTACCTTTGAAATTTAACTTAATAATGCATAGATACTCTTAGCACTTAACCCTAATTGCGAGGTTTCCATTAAAGCTTAAACCTAAAATACAAGGTAGTCACTAAAGCTTACATCTAAGTGCAAAGTTACCATTAAAGCTTAGTTTTCGAGTGCAAATCTACCTTTGAAGCTCAACTTTATGATGCGTAGATACTCTTATTACTTAACCCTAATTGCGAGGTTTTCATTAAAGCTTAAACCTACAAATGCAAGGTAGTCACTAAAGCTTATACCTAGCTGCAAAGTTGCCATTAATGCTTAGCTTACGTGTGCAAATCTACCTTTGAAGCTTAACTTTATGATGCATAGATACTCTTATCACTTAACCCTAATTGCGAAGTTTCCATTAAAGCTTAAACCATAAAATGCAAGGTAGTCACTAAAGCTTACACCAAGTGTAAGCTTAAACCTAAAAATGCAAGGTAGTCACTAAAGCTTACACCAAGTGTGACATTACCATTAAAGCTTAGCTTACGAGTGCAAATCTACCTTTGAAGCTTAACTTAATGATGCATAACTATCATTAATATTTAACCCTAATTCCAAGGTTATCATTAAAGCTTAAACCTAAAATGATGCACATAAACCTTCCTAGTATTAAAACACATGGATTGATTAAACCTACTAGAAATGAAGATTACCTCCTCTAAACAAGAGGGAAGTGGGGTTGAAGTCCTTCTTAAAGAGATGTGAGGCTAAAGGAGGAAGGAAATGGATTTAGGATGAAGAGGAAGGAGAGAGGAGCTTCTTCACAAAACCCTCAAGGGTTTGGCCTTCAAGAGAGGGAGAGAGCAAGAGCAAGGTTTAATGGAGACCTTGATTTACTTAAACATAATCTTGAGCATGGCAAGTATGCAAGTAGATTAGCAATAATGTGTGTAAAATTACAAAGGAGAGGGGGGGATTATATAGGAAATGGTGGGTATTCTTCTCTCAATTCTTATTGGACCCCAATTCTCTTTTCAATTCCTATTGGAATCCAATTCTCTTCTTAAATCCTATTGGACCCCAGTTCTTCTCGCAATTGCTATTGGACCCCATTTTTCTTCTCAAATGCTATTGGACCCCAATTCTCTTCTTAATTTCTATTGGACCCCAATTATCTTCTCAAATGCTATTGGACCCCAATTCTCTTCTTAATTCCTATTGGACCCCAATTTTCTTTTTAGTTCTTATCTCTTAACTTTACCTTTCAATCAAGTTAGTCCCTTTTTCTCCCAGTTCCCGATCTAGATCAGTTCCCACGCGGATCTTCACAAAAAAGTATAAAAGTAATCTTAATCTTTCTGGAAAAATATAGGAATGACGTAATTTCTTATCCAAAATATCCTTATCTTTTCGTTCTAGAGTAAAGTCTCGTTGTCCGCATGACTTCTTTGTCGGTCTTCTTTTTCTAAATTATTTTCTAGGTTGAAAAAAGTTCTAAATGGCTCTAGGGTTTAGGGAGGGACGTTACAAACTCCCCAACAAAAAGAAAGAGTTGTCCTCAGCTCGGGACATGCTTTAGCGAATAGTCATACTCGATCTTCGGTCAACTTATGATAGAAGATAGTCAGTAACTTTAGGGTATTTAGATTAAAGGACAGTGAAGCTAGTATGGACCTTGAATAATACACTTCTCTTGTATTTTTAGCACTGACTCAAAAGTCTTAATCATAAGAAGTCTTAATGACTCGCGGTTTCTTTAATTACTGAGTGTGATCTTACTCAACTAGGTATTTTTCCTTTGGTGTGACCGGATTGTGTTTCTCTTGTGAGATCTGAAGATCATTTCTTCACTTCGCTCTCTATCTAGCCTCAATACGCTTTGTAAAATTCTTACCATTCTTACCTAGACTTTAACTTTTTCCGTTTTGAGCATTGACTCATTTCACTATTAATATCATCCAACTGATACCATGTTCTTGACAGTTAAAGGATTTCATACTTATCTTTCAATTAATATTGCAATATCTCCTCCCTTGTGTATCCAATTTATTTCCTCCATCTTATTTCTCTTTTATCTATAGCTTACTGTCTCATCTTTCACTTGGTAATCAGATATTTCACGTATCATAATAACTAGACTTGTAAAACACCATAGACGATTTGAGTCTCAAAAGAATTGACTGACTAGAGATGCTTGAATTTCATAAATATGATGATTGATTACATTTGCATAAAAATTACATCAAAAGTGCCATCGATATCTTGAAGAATATTTATAAGTTGTTCTGAAGAACCAACCAAAAATATGATCAAGGGTTTGGACAAAAGGGAGATATTGATTTGATTCTAAAAGGTCCACAATATCTGAATGCAAGCTTACGGAATTTCCCTAGCTTTAAGGAGCTGTGTTTGGGTTTGACTCTGAGGAAACTTGTTCGTCTTTGCTAAAGCTTTTAGCGAAGCGGTGAAGATCAGCGTAGCTCTTCTGCCTATCACTAGCTCTCTTCAGGTTGTCTCTAATGACTAGAAGTTGATGATCCATCTCTTCTAGAGTAGACTTAGCGGCAGGAACATGAAGAGCTGGGTCGGCTAATCGAAGAGGGACTAAACATTTCTGACCATATAAGGCTTTAAAGGGTGACATTCCGAGGTTGCGATGGTGAGAAGGGTTATACGCAAACTCAACTAGAGGAAGAAACTTGATCCATTGCTAGGGCTGCCGGTTGCAGTATGCTCAAAGCATATCTTCAATGACTTGATTCACTTGCTCAGTTTGACCATTAATCTCATGTTGATATGCTAAGCTGAGATTCAGTTGGGTACCCAGATATCGAAACATGGCTTGCCAAAACTTAGAAGTAAATTTGGCATCCCGATCACTGATGATTCTTGCAGGGATTCGATGTAATCTTACTACCTCTTTGACAAATACTTGGGCTATGTCAATGGCGGTGGCTGCCTACTTGAATGGAATTAGATGAGCCACCTTAGTGAGCTTATCTACTACGACAAAAATAGAATCATAGTTTCCAGTTGTCTTTGGAAGACCAGTGACAAAGTCCATACTCAGACATTCCCACTTCATCTGAGGAATATCTAGGGGCTGAAGCTTTCCACGTAGTAAAGAAGACCATCTGCAAAGGTATAGTCAGTTAAGTGTTCGCTCGGTTTTTGAGCTTGAATCTCTTGCAGAAGAGGTCTAAAATAGGGGTCTACTTGAATTTCTTGTTGAACTTCCTCGGGTAAAGAAGAGCTAAGGAGTGAATTAGTTAGGGTTGATGAGGAGAGGACTGTTGGTCAAGAGGTCTTTGAGTCTATTGAAGGCAGCATCTCTTCCCAACAAAAGAAAGAAAGAGCTATCCTCAACTCGCATAAAATACATAATTGATGAATCTTCTTGGATACGTCTTGCAACTTAACTTCTTGTTAACGCTTTCAACTTGACTTCTCTCTTACACTTCTTCATCCCCAAAAATCTGCTAATATAATATTGAAGTCATGGAAAATCTTTCTTAATAAGCCATCTTCTTGAATAATTCATGGCGTTTGTGGCTTCTTCGATACGCTACTTCTTCTTTATGAGCTACTGGTAATCTTGAGTTTTTGGCTAACTCATAAGTTTGTTTCCTTATTCTTCTTCGGAGTTTAAATGTCTGCAATATTTATGAGCTTATCTATTGCACTTTCCCATCTTGATTCCTTGTGTGTTTTTAAGCATGTCTCGTTTACTGTCTTTTCTATTCATCTTGAGATGCTATAAGTAGAAGTTTACTTTCAAAATCTAGAAATAAGATTGGACCATACCATATCTCTTTGGTCCCAATCCCAGCTTTCTCTCATCATTGTAATCCGTAAATTATTCAGGAGTTGTACGCATCCCCATAGGGTTAACTGTGTAACTCCATTCAACCCACATGTTCTCCATTCTTAGTAGAAATGGTACTTTCCTTAGGAGAGAAAAGTTTGATAAGGTGTCTCAACATGACTAACGTGTTCTCTGGTTCAATTATCCCCATTCTTTCAGGAATATCTTATAAACTTCTTCTTCTTGAATATTCCAAGCCATCAGTAATTTCAAAACGAGTCTTGCTATATATACTTATAGCTTTATCTATGGCTAATCACAAGAACTTCTTGGATTTGTTCATTACTACTCAAAATTATCTTCCAATAAATGTCCCAAAAATTAATTCTTTATGTGGTAGCTACCTTACCCAATCTTGCTTCTTATTACTAAGCTTAAGGGAGAATGATAAGTAAAGCTCAATAAAAGTTTCATCCATGCCACTTTCATGTGTCTTCGCATAAGTACCTGCGTCTTCATTTATTTATGCCACTTCCATGCGTCTTCGCACAAGTGCATTACCTATTCTTTCACAAATTTCTATATCGTTCATTTCCAACTTTACTCACACTCTCCACTTGCTTAAATCCCAGGGACAAGTATAGGTTTCTGGAAGTAAGAGCTCCCTAAAATGTTCCAGCATAGCGAGCTTTCACTCTAGCGTAGCTGCTTCCATCCTCTCATAGATAATCCGTTGAATTTCTTCTGGCAGATCCCAAGCCAACTTGAAAATTTTTGAATAATTATTGGAAACATCAAGACTTCATTTTGTAACATAATTGAAATTTGGGTGCTAGACAAAGTTGTTTTTCTCTTATGCATTAATCTTAAATCCAAAATTCCAAATTCCAAGGTCCAAGTGTAACATTTAATGGCCTAAACACTTGTGTGTAGCGGAAATTAGCATGAACATAGTGGGCATTTCATTAGAATAGATTCCTAATGAGAATTACAAGAGTGCTTGGGTGGAGAGAGCAACAAAAAGCATAACACCTAGTTAGATAGCATCAACAATGCTTTCAAAAGAGAGAGAAATTAAGCTATTGACAACAGTTGAGGACCAGATTTGCATGGAGCTGGTCCCCCCTCCAAAAGGCTTTGTATTATGGTTTCTCCCATCAAGAGAGACATTGTACAATACAATTCTTTGTGTTCCTTCAAGACTAGCTAGTGCAATGAAGATGAAAGCTTCATGCACTAAGCAAAACACTTAGCAAACACAACATTAATTATCCCCAGTCTCAGACCCAAGACCTCACACACCTTCGAAGATGGTGAGAGCTAGCAGGGTATGAGATTAGATTGAAAGGAAGAAGGAGTATCTTACGAGAAAGATATACATCTCCTCACATAATCACTCATATTAGCATAGCTTAGCTTAGTAATTAGGTTGGTAGAGGAGATGAGCATGCATTGAAACTTGGCTCTTGGTTGGATTTGCATCCACATGCCAAGAGTGTGTCGATGTAGGCTTCTATCTCACAAGCTTGGAGTAGGTGATGAGCTCTCCATTAAAGCTTGGGAAGAGATAGTCTTCTTTACTTCACACATAGACTGTGTGTGAGTGTGTGTGTGTGATAATGACCTGCAAAAATCAGCCCCCTCTCTCTCTTGGGCGAGCCCTCTTGCTAAATGCTCTTACTATCCTCCCATTGGACCTCCCCAGGGCTAGCCTATCACAAATAAGCAACATAAGTGATAGCCTTCCAACATGTGTCCCCCTTTCCCCTTTTGTGAGAGCTTTAGGTAATTTAATAATTAAACTAAACTCTCATTGGACCCCTTTGCCTCTTGGCCAATAGGAATCAGGCAAGCCATTGGGCTCCTGAATGCCCTTGGGAGATTCTCCAATAGTCTTCTAGGAGACTTAATTTTCATTGGTTCTTTTTATTAAATGTTTTTAAATTAATTAAACTAGATTTACTCTAGCCTAATTCTCATTGGTCCACCTCCAAGGCCATCCAATAGGAATTGGGTACACCTTGTGGGCATCTGGCCTAGGGAGCTGACATGTGTCCCTCATTCCCTTTGTGTAAAGGGAGCTTGTGTGTGTGTGTGTGTGGCTTTCTATCTCATCCCCTACATGCTAGGCTCGCCCCCTCCTATGTAGGGATATGCAAAGACTTTTTTGGTACACACACAAAGCATCCAATTCCCTTAAGGTTGACCTTTGGACACAACCTTTGAATTTTGGAACCTTAGCATTTTGGAAGTCTTAATGGGCTGAACCTTAGGGTCTTTTTAGCCCATTGTTGCACATGGCTCTTTTGCAGATGGCCCCCCCTTTGGATCCCTATTTTCCCTCCTTTGGATCCCTATTGTGGCCGGTCTGCTAGCTTAACCAATATTCTAGCTTTTTCTCCCCTGGCACTTCCCCATATTAAATGATCAGTTTAACATGAGAAAATAATTTAGGAGAATTAGATATTGATTATTATGACATTACCTCTCTTGAAATCATAGTCGTCCTCAACTATGGTGTAGAGAAGATAAATCATATTCATGAGTCCTTTTCTTAGCGGGTAGAGGATCCCTATGTTACACTACGACATCATTCCACAATGGATCCCTATGTTACACTACGACATCATTCCACAATGGATGACTAGTTTATTTGGCGCTTGAGAGCCTGAGGCCGCGGCAAGCATGTCTGCACATTAGTCCCATCAATCTTCCATAGTAGAGTGACAAGCTCTACTTGGTGTTTGGGAGACGTCGTCTCCACAAACTTGATCTAAGCATGCATACTACTTCATTTTTGTGCACAATAAAAAAAAAGAGAGTCTTATAAGACAAAAAAAACTTTGTTTATTTTTAACATTTTGTACATTTGCGTACTCTTGGGAAGCATTGTAAGCATTGACAAGGTTTAGGTTATCCTTTAATTGTATGCCTTGCATCCATCTAGCATCTTCAAAAGGATAATTCTTAAACTTAATAAGATATTGTCGGATAGTCTTACCGCCTCTTAGTACCTTGTCTTCATGTCGGAGAATGGACTCGGGCTGCAGCACCTCCTCTTGGTCCTCGATCTCCGGTGGGTCTTCAATAGTTGGTTCTTGAGGTGGCCCTCCTTTGTAAGGCTTTAATAGGCTCACATGGAAAGCATTGTGTATGAGTCAATGATTGGGCAACTTGAGTTGATAGGCCATCTCATTGATTGGCCTAAGAATCTAGAAGGGACCATAGTACCTTTTTGCTAGTTTAGCATAGTACTTTTGGTGGCCCATAGGATTCTTGCCCGTCATGTGCCTTAATCGAGCCTTAGGAAACTTTAATAAGACCCAATCATTTTCTTTAAAGGTTTGGGCTCTTCTGTGCTTGTCAGCAGTAGCCTTTTGCCTTTGCTGTGCGATAGAGATAGCATCCTTAATCTTTTGAAAAGATTCTTGTAGGTCTCGGCTATACTCATTAGCAACGAAGATCTTCCCATGTACCTTAAGTAGCAAGGGACTTTTTGATCTTCCCTCAATTACCTCGAAAGGTGCTATTCCCGTGGAAGTATGTACAGTGTTATTGTAAGCATACTCCACTAAGGGTAAGTACTTCTCCCATTGGGATCTTTGATCTACTTCCGGTACATAGGCTTTTAGTAGATCGAGAATGGTTAGGTTAGCTATTTCACTTTGGCCATCCGTTTGTGGATGATAGGCCGAAAAGAAGTTTAGCCTTGTCCCTAAATTCTCAAAGAGATCCTTCCAGAAATTATTGGTCATTCTAGGATCTCTATCCGACACTATGGACATTGGCAAGCCATGGTACTTGAAAATTTGTGAAATGAAGAGGGTTGCCATTTGATGGGCTTTGATAGTCTTTTTGACCGGTATAAAATGAGCTTGTTTACTGAACCTGTCTACTATTGTCCATATTCCCGTATTCCCATGGATAGACTTAGGCAATCCAAAGATAAAATCCATGGATATGCTCTCCCATGGTGAATTAGGGATTGGCAAGGGTTGAAGCAATCCAAGTTGCTTCCCTCTATCAAATTTTGTCTTTTGGCATACCACACATTTAGAAACATACTCTTGTATGTTCACTTTCATGGTAGGCCAATAGAAATATGTTTCAATTCCCTTTAAGGTAGACTGAATCCCTCTATGCCCCGCATAAGGTGGAGCATGAGATTCATACATTACTTTCTCACGTATTGAGTTAGTAACACATAGTCTATTGCCATAGAGAAGATAACCATCTTGTAAAGTAAATGGTTCTTCTTTCTTCCCTAATGCAAGGGCTGAAATCACACCTCTAAAATCGGGATCAATAGCATACTCATCTATCATTGAAGATAGATCATTGTTAGTTGCTATGGAAACCGCATTTACTCTCGGCCGTCTTGAGAGTGCATCGGCTACTTGATTATGCTTGCCAGCAATGTGAGCAATATGAAAATGAAAGTGCGAAAGGAAATTTTCCCACCTCATTTGTTTGTCGGAGAGCTTGGTCTACGTCATGAAGTACTTAAGACTTTGGTGATCCGTTCGCAGAATGAAAGGAGCCCCCAATAAATAGTGCTTCCATGAGTCTAAGGCATGTAGAACTACAAGGAGTTCCTTTTCATATATGCGTAGAGCTTGCTCAACAGGGTCGAGCCTTCTACTCTCATAGCCTATGGCGTGCCCTTCTTGAAGCAAAACAGCTCCAAGGCAATCACCACAAGCATCACATTGGACCTCAAATGGTTTTGAGAGATCCAGTAGTGTAAGCACAAGTTAAGAGATAAGCTTTTCGAAAGCATTGTTCTCCTTAGCAGACCATGTATACCTAACGCTTTTCTTTGTTAGGTCATGTAATGGTCCCACAATTTGTGAGAACTTTTCTATGAAGCGTCTATAGTATGCACACATACCTATAAAGCTTCTTAGTTCATGAAGATTCCTTGGTTTAGGCTATCCTTTTATTACCTCTAACGTGGATGGATCCATTTGGATGCCATCTTGAGAGATAATGTGACCTAAATACTGAATCTCTTGCAAGAAAAATTCACTTTTATTTCGATTAACATAAAGTTTATTCTCTCTTAAAACTTGAAATATTACCTGGAGGTGTTGCTTGTGTTCGTCCAATGAATTAGAGTAGATGATAATATCATCAAAGAACACTCCAGTGAAGGTTCAATGAGGCCTGAACAGCTTCTCCATCAAGTGGTTGAATGTGGCTGGTGCATTGGTCAAGCCAAAAGGCATGACATTGATAAAGACCAAATGTGGTGCAAAATGTGGTCTTTACAATGTCTTGATCAACTATCCTTATTTGATGATAGCCACTTTTTAGGTCAATCCTACTGAAGTAGGTCGATCCTTGTAGCTTATCAAATAGGTCTTCTACCCGTGGAACGGGAAACCTATTCTTGATAGTGATCCTATTTAGTGCTCTATAGTCGACACACATACGATATGTGCCATCTTTCTTTTGCACTAATAGCACCGGTGAGAAAAATGGAGATGAGCTACGCCTAACCATGCCCTTCTCAACTAACTCATGCACTTGCCGCATAATCTCCTCTTGTTGAGCTTGAGAAACTCTATAAGGAGGTTTGTTAGGTGGTGAACTTCCTGGAAGAAGTTCAATTGCATGGTCATCATTACCTCGTTTAGGAGGTAGCTCACAAGGGATGTCGTCAATAAAAACATCTTGAAACCCCTTGAGAAAATTGGATAACTCTAATTCCTTTTGGTTGCTTTTATTTTCTTTTGCTAAAGCATTAGGTTCATTTTGAGAATCTTTAACAAAAATCATGTACACGGAAATAGAGCTCTTTATTGACTTGTTGAAAGCTGGTGTATGTACAATGGGGATAGTGTTACCCATTTCCTTAGCATCTATATACATGTCTTTTTCCCTGAACTTAAAGGAGATTCTCCTTTCAGGAAATTTAACATTGGCAGCCAGGCGGTCAAACCATGGTGCCCCTAGGATTACATCCTCATGCTTGAGAGGAGAGATAAAGAAGTCCTCTTTGTCCACATAGCTTTGAACATGAAGCCTCAATTTCCCGATTAAGGGAGTGACTGAAGCTTCTTGCTCCTTGAAAGCATTGTCTGCGGGTAGGAAAGTTGTGAGTAGAACCAGGGTCAAAGAGAATAAAAGCATCATGTTCTCTTACCTTTCCCCAAGCATGGCATAGAGGAGATCCTTTGTGGTGAGTTTGGTGAGTCTCCTCCTCTTGGATTTCAACCAAGGAATCTCTAGGAGGATCTTGGCGGTTGTTCTTTTGGGGACAAGCGCGGTACGCATGCCCTTGTTCGCCGCACTTGAAACACCGGTTATCCTTGCGATAACGCTCACGCTCTTCAGGAGAGAGTTTGTTTTTACCTTTGTAAACTCCCTTCTCTTTAGCTTTGTTGGAGTTGCCCTTAGGAGACTTTTGGACATTGTCCTTCCCCTTAGGCTCGTTGGAACCCTTGTTTTCCGTGGGCTTATTATTTCTTTTAGGCCCCGTTTGGAAATTGATTCGAGAGGCCACCATAGTATGGTGTATTACCGCCGATATGGTACGTGGCCTTTGGGAGTTGACATACTCCGCCATTTCTTCGGTTAAGCCCGCACAAAATTGTTGCTTTTGCTCTCCAAAATCCAACTTTTTGAAGACAGTGGCTTTGAGTTGTAGGTCCCAAAACTTGTCTACATATTTGTGGATGGATTCATAGGGAGAGAGCTTTAAGCTTCGCCATTCGGTGAGTACTTTGTCTTTGGCATCGGTGGCCAAAAATTGCTTCATAATGGAAGCTCTTAAGGCTTTCCATGTTCGTGGAGCTTCACCGTTGGCTCGTAGGCTAGGCCACCATTGTCTGGCGGACTTTTGAAAGTGCATAGCTACATGGAGTAGCTTAGAGGATTCCGTGAAGCCCTCATCTCCAAACGCCGCATCAAATTTTTGGATAAAGGCCAAGACTTTGTCCGTAGCACCAAAGGTACCATCATAGGTAAGGAAAGAGATGCTCTTCCCTCCCTCTTTGAATTTCTTCACCTTGGACAACCTCTTCCATGTGGCATAGGATTTCCTATGGCCTCTTCTTTTTGATGGTTCAAAGGTTGCACCATCACTTTCTTCAGAAGGTGAAGAATTTGAAGAAGGTGGAGAAGAGGGTGACCTCTTTCTCGCCTTTTTCTTGTCTTGATCTTTGTTGTCTTCACCATCACTTTCATAAGAGGAAGAGGATGAAGAAGATGGAGAAGAGGGTGTCCTCTTTCTCGCCTTTTTCTTCTCTTGCTTTTTATCATCCCTCTTTGAATTATGGCGTGGAGAAGAGTGTGATGGTCTTCTCCGCTTTGGTGGTGATGGAGAGCGTTTAGCCCGCCGTCTTCGTGGAGCCATCTCCACCGAGGTGGCGGGAGACTCACTTCTTTCTCGTTCCTTCGGTGGAGGCTCTTGAGTTCTCCTTTGGGAAGGAGATGCATCATGAAGAAGTAAATTCTTGAGCCCTTCATATGGATTCTCTTCTTCTTCCCGAATCGGAGAGAGACCTCTTTTGGGAGTCTCACAAAGAGGCTTCCTAGGTGTTCTCTCGTCATGGTGATGAGCTTGGAGAATCTCGTGAGCACGGAGCTGCCGTTGCACTTCACTTTGGAGAGATGGATTGCCCATGGCTTGTTGAAGCCTAGAAACAAGATAGTTAACAAGCATCGGAGCATCATTAGTAGCTTGCTCATTAGCAAAATCAAAGTTATCAACATTAATTTCACTCTCTTTACTATTGTCAGCCATTCTAATAACTTTTAGATGTAAACTTCTTAGGTGTACTTTGGCACTTCAAGCCCTAGTTGCTACTCCTCTTTACCCCTTTAGAAAAAGCACTCAAGCTACTGTACCCATGGCTCGAATACCATTAATTGCAAGGAATAGAAGAGAGGGTCTTTCAACACCAAAACATCACTGGCTCCTGTAAAGCTTCTAATAGCTCAATAGTGGTTAAGCCGTAGGCAAGCCCCGTAGGACTCCACTATTAAGACCATAGCTCTCAATGGTGATCCCCTGTTAATTGCACGAAGGCAGGCGCACTGCAAGGCTGAAAAATCCCTAATCTACTTACTCACAGACAATTAATAATACTAACCATTTATAGCTAGCTTGAGGACCTCCCTTCTTGAGCAAGAAAAGAGAAACCTTGTGCTCTGATACCAATGTAACATTTAATGGCCTAAACACTTGTGTGTAGCGGAAATTAGCATGAACATAGTGGGCATTTCATTAGAATAGATTCCTAATGAGAATTACAAGAGTGCTTGGGTGGAGAGAGCAACAAAAAGCATAACACCTAGTTAGATAGCATCAACAATGCTTTCAAAAGAGAGAGAAATTAAGCTATTGACAACAGTTGAGGACCAGATTTGCATGGAGCCGGTCCCCCCTCCAAAAGGCTTTGTATTATGGTTTCTCCCATCAAGAGAGACATTGTACAATACAATTCTTTGTGTTCCTTCAAGACTAGCTAGTGCAATGAAGATGAAAGCTTCATGCACTAAGCAAAACACTTAGCAAACACAACATTAATTATCCCCGGTCTCAGACCCAAGACCTCACACACCTTCGAAGATGGTGAGAGCTAGTAGGGTATGAGAGTAGATTGAGAGGAAGAAGGAGTATCTTACGAGAAAGATGTACATCTCCTCACATAATCACTCATATTAGCATATCTTATCTTAGTAATTAGCTCGGTAGAGGAGATGAGCATGCATTGAAACTTGGCTCTTGGTTGGATTTGCATCCACATGCCAAGAGTGTGTCGATGTAGGCGTCTATCTCACAAGCTTGGAGTAGGTGATGAGCTCTCCATTAAAGCTTGGGAAGAGATAGTCTTCTTTACTTCACACATAGACTGTGTGTGAGTGTGTGTGTGATAATGCCCCGCAAAAATCAGCCCCCTCTCTCTCTTGGGCGAGCCCTCTTGCTAAATGCTCTTGCTATCCTCCCATTGGACCTCCCTAGGGCTAACCTATCACAATTAAGCAGCATAAGTGATAGCCTTCTGACATGTGTCCCCCTTTCCCCTTTTGTGAGATCTTTAGGTAATTTAATAATTAAACTAAACTCTCATTGGACCCCTTTGCCTCCAGGCAAGCCATTGGGCTCCTGAATGCTCATTGGACCCCTTGGGAGACTGTCCAATAGTCTTCTAGGAGACTTAATTTTCATTGGTTCTTTTTATTAAGTGTTTTTAAATTAATTAAACTAGATTTACTCTAGCCTAATTCTCATTGGTCCACCTCCAAGGCCATCCAATAGGAATTGGGTACACCTTGTGGGCATCTGGCCTAGGGAGCTGACATGTGTCCCTCATTCCCTTTGTGTAAAGGGAGCTTGTGTGTGTGTGTGTGGCTTTCTCTCTCATCCCTACATGCTAGGCTTGCCCCCTCCTATGTAGGGATATGGAAAGACTTTTTTGGTACACACACAAAGCATCCAATTCCCTTAAGGTTGACCTTTGGACACAACCTTTGAATTTTGGAACTTTAGCATTTTGGAAGTCTTAATGGGCTGAACCTTAGGGTCTTTTTAGCCCATTGTTGCACATGGCTCTTTTGCAGATGGCCCCCCCTTTGGATCCCTATTTTCCCTCCTTTGGATCCCTACTGTGGCCGGTCTGCTAGCTTAACCAATATTCTAGCTTTTTCTCCCCTGGCACTTCCCCATATTAAATGATCAGTTTAACATGAGAAAATCATTTAGGATAATTAAATATTGATTATTATGACACCAAGATTCAAAATTAGGCTCTGATACCACTTGAGAGGGCCATATCCAGACTCGACCCTACTCAGCTCCCTCAGTCCTCCATACCGTTCCAGGGACTAACGTAGATCTATCTGCAGGTATCCCTCCCACTTGGGACCGACACTCAGATAGGACTGCGGCCTATCTCGAATGCCAACCCAAGGGGGTACATCCCTTCATTCAATGATTCTATCCGCTTCTCATAATCAATTTGTCCTTGACAGCTTTCCGCACCCAAAATCGTGGTCCTTAGTCTTGATTCTCTTGATCTTTAACTTGAGGATCTACTCTTGCTTTCTTGTTCTCCCTTCGTTCATGGTGATAACCTGTTTTCCCCGACAAGCAAGCATGGAAGTTATCACTTTCCCCTAAGAAGAGGGATCTTGCAATCCTACCTGGTCTCACCGTCCCCGATTACCCATTTTTATCCCATGTAGTCCTAGCGTTTAACATTAAAAAAATTTAATCAACAATCCGGCCATCTGACCCTTCGGATCCGCCCACCCACTGAACCATTTCATGAAAATCCCTTCCCGAGGTAGTACTTATCTACTACAAAATCAGGAAGACAGCAGTCTATCAGACATCATCAAACAACAAGCAGCATGCAATCTGTTGCATACCCTCGTTCAGGGAAATTCATTTGGTTATTTCGACCAGATCTTTATTTAGAAACTTTTATTTCATTTCTTTACCTTTATCTGCTACAATTAGTTGTAACTAGTTTCCTAACTAATCATGCAACACATGTAGTTTCAACCAATTCATCTTGCCTTACTACTCAGGACCAAGATAATCGGTTACAAGCCATCAAAATGGTAGCACCTTCACAATATTTCCCAGAATTAAGTGTTTGGGAAAGGCTCATCAAGTAATTTAATCATTCCTTCCTAAGCATTTTATTTCAAGAGATATAGCACCATCTGATGCAAAGGATAGCCCCTATATTCCTAGCCTTTCTAGTTCCTTTTTAAGCAACCAAGCGAACAAATATTCTTAATTAAATTCACATCATCCTCCCTGAGTATAACCTTCTCATCCAACTATTGGCATCAGGCCATACCTGGATTATGGCCAATTTCAAATAAGATACCGCGGGTACTTTACCCGGCCAGGCAAAGATAAAACAAACCCATTCATCCCTTATCCCTCAGGCATGAATGACCTAGGTATAACAACTTGCCGGTTACGCTGTCCAAGCCGAAAAGGGCCAATCTCCGTCAAGTTCCCCAAGAGAATCCTTTCAATGGGCAAGCCTTTCAATCAAACTGACTCCAAGAAGATCCATCTTGGTTTCCGGTCATTTCAAGACAATCTTCAAAACTCCTAGTTAAATCTATGTTTTGCAATGGGCTATCCCTATCACCTCTCGAGATTCCTTTTTAACTCCTAGTTGGTAATTTTCAGGTTCATTCATTTATCAACCTTAATTCCTACTTTCATTAATTATCTACCAGCCAAGTTTATTTCGAAAATACAAGCGAGTTTTTGCCGTAGGCATTTGATGGTTAATGTCTCTTCGGAAATGCCAACTTTTTAAGTTCAATCCCCGTTTTGTACGATTCCCAGGTTTTTGCAATCCTTTGCCATCCATGGAAGCTTGTAGAGTTTTCGGTTCAAACAACACGGAGATTAATCCGCGAATCCTTTGCCATCCATGGGCATCTCCATGGAATCTTGTAGAGTTTTCGGTTCAAACAACACGGAGATTAACTCAAGTGAATGGTGCAAGTGAAAAAAATTAAAACACTAAAAAACTGTCTTTTTCTCTCAAATTGACTCAAATTGTTTACTGTAAGAACCTTACAATAAGAGTTATAACATACATGAAAATCAAAATGAGTGGCAATGTGCACTATTTATTAGAATTTTTTTAAAAACTCTATCAAGATCCTCTAAGCAGTCTTTGTTATTTTCGGAACTAGATCTAAAAAAGTGAACCATTCAAGTTTTAACTTTTTTGCATGGTCACATTCTTTGGGTCATAATTTATCAAATGACCATTGGATCGTGCAAAATGAATTCTATGTCATTAGATATCTAGTATAAAATATCTAGGTTTTTTGTAAATAAAAATTCTAACAAAGAAAATTGAATAATAATTATGTAGAGATCCAAAAAATTATCAATAGATCAAGTTATATTTCTTGTCAAGTGAACAATTGATGTGCAAAAGGGCAAGTTAAGCAAAGAAGCCCATATAAAGTTATATAGGTATTTGTTCTAGGTCGCAATATTATGACAAGGCGTGATAGGCTAAGCTAAACTACAGTAGTCCTTGCACATAAAATTTCCATTTTGGTGTGAAAATCAAAGATCAAAAATTTCCATTGTGTTTACAACTATGTGTTTTGGGTGGCCACCAAATCTTGCCTCTTCAAAGTAAGTGCAAGCAAGTCAAATGTACATAGGAGTGGCAAAAAGGAGACTCTTTTTTGGCAGTCTTGGTGGAGGCAACTATTGAAAGTGGGTACATCTTATCATGCATACATCCTTTACATATTGTAAAAGGAACACCATGTAGTGGAAAAAAATATTTGATTATATGTTTGACATACAAATACATTAAACAAAACAAGAGTGTCGTACTTATTGCATTGGTAAGAGTAGCAACAACAAGACTTAGTAGCATAGAGATCCACAATTGCCAACTTTGGAGACCAACTAGAAATCAACAATATCCCCTATCCATTCACGAGAGTGATGATAGATATATGGATATATAAGAGATTGGTGTGATAATCATTGATGAGATATCCATGCTCACACAAATGCCTTTTGATCTGGTTGTAAGGTGGATTGTCAATGTAATAGCTGGCACGTTGCTAAATCCTTTTTGAAAAATGTGTCACTTTTCTTGGAGACCTTGTCAAGCTACCCATAGCATGTAACGATGCAAAGGATATTTGTTACACATGGCATATTACAAGCTATGCCCAACAATCACTAACTACATGCAACTTTCTACAATATGACATGCTTTGTATGGCATGCCATCGACCCCAGTTACTTACCATTATTTGGGAAAGGAAACCCATTGTTCATAAGATTGAGACCACTTTGGGTGGTTGTATTGTACAAGAAGTGGATGCACATTATTACATTAACAATTCCACTACATCAACAGATCAAATGTCCAACACTACAACACCTTCACCTTACACAAGTTGTACATACAGAAATTAGGTAGTTCAAGATGAAGACTAATGCAAAAGACATCAGTGTACTCCAGCAATGGCTCCATGAACCCAAGTTCAACAAGCTTGCCTCTATGACAATAGGTGCCTGTTGCATGATCACACAAACATCAACTTGACAATTGGTGTAGCATGCACAGTCAATGAGATAACAAAGATAGCATAAGGACAAGTTATCTTTATCACTCTTCTCATATAATGCATTGGAAAATCACCCACGCTTCAATGAACCATGCATGAAAATACCATTCAATGCAACATGGTACCACAAATCCACATTCCCCTTAACTTTGGCTTACGTCATGACCGGGCATAAGGCACAAGGTGCAACAGTATCAAGTAGAGTCTTGCTAATGTTTAGAGATGCCTTTGCACTAGGATTTGCCTATGTCATGCTATCACAAATCACATATCGATGAAATCTCAAATTCTTGTGATGCCAACTCTTGAGACATTCCAACCTATTCCACTCAAAATTGTCCATGGAGTGCGACACTTGAGAAGATGTACATAACATTGATGGAAAAAATTCATCAATAAGATTCCAATAATATATCTATATAATTATTTTATTCCTTCCTTCACTTTGTCTTGTCCTAATATCATTAAGTTTCAAATCTAATTTTTATCAATGTTTGTGTGACTAATTGAATTTCTCAAGGTATTTGTATTGTAATAAACATACTTTCTACTCTCTCCAATCCCTTACATTTAGTGTTTTCTAAACAATCTAATTTTTCACCATTGCAGAACAATGTGTATAGTCAACAAAATGAACAACAATAAGATATACTAGTAAATAAAGAAACCACCTACTTTTATGTCTTCCATGCATGCCACCATATATACTAATGAGTGTATGAGGCATTTGTAGAGACTTTTGCTCTCTTCAAATAGAACATAGCTGCAAGAAATATCCCAAAGTAGATACAAGTCTCTTCCCCTCCTCCATGAAAATGATCATGCTTAACTTTGGAGGTTGTCGCCCCGCAACATACATTAAGGGATTCTCAAATTTCATGGAAATGCAATCGATCATGGACAAGTATGAAAGAAAATACACATAGAATAAAACTATGGGCATCCAAAGAGCAATTAGTCAGTGTCATACATTAAGGGATTCTCAAACTTCATGGCAATGCAATCGATCATGGACAAGTATGAAATAAAATACACATAGAATAAAACTATGGGCATCCAAAGAGCAATTAGTCAGTTTCATACACTTATTAATATAATAGTATTAGACTACTACTAGTTTATTTATTTATGCCAAATGAAAAATGTTTACTAACACAATCATCTATTATAGGTCTTATTAAAGCGATCATTGAAATATTGAGAATCAATATTGATGTGCCCAAAGACCACGACTGCAAAGGATTCAAATTGACTACTGGAGACAAAATTAATCATCAAATACTATATACTTAAAATGCTCCAATATGCCTATGGCATTGACTCCAGGAGCTACCAACATGACAAACATTGACACAAGCAAAATCTTGGCCAATTGCAAGAAAGAGTTCAAAGAAGAGACGCCATTATCACGGACTAGAAAATCACATGGCACCATGACAAAGATGTTTGCAAGAAACACTTTGAAGAACTTGATCCATATGTCTACATAAGCAAGTAAGCCCAACCTATATGTAATATTAAAATCTGCTAATTTTGTTCAACTAGATAAAATCTATTTTGCATATTTCATAGATTTTTCATTGTCTCACAATGCTCTTCTTTTTATTTGTAGAATAGGACATTAAGAACCATATGTTGCTACTCACATAGGACAATGCAAGCAACGAGAGACAAAGGACATCACATACACAGTCTAGGAATGAAAGAAAGTATATAGGTGTCACAAACAACTACACTAGAAGAAAGGTATACCACACTCAAAATGCACCTTTTGAGATGCATAGTGATGTATTATGCTTTAAGACATAAGTTGAAAACTTCTTGTTTGAACAACTCTCCACTTGTAGAAATTTGCATGTAGCATGAATACTAGAAAATCATTCAGTAAAATATTACAAGCTCTGTTAGATACAACATTTTACAAACTCATCCACCAAATGCAAGAAATACACATTCTTGAAACATACATGAAAAATCTACATTCACTACATCCCTGTCGTCTATGCCTCATTCAAATTGATGCTTGTCAACACAATGTCTTCTTGTTCATCTCATTTCCGCTCCTTAACTATAGTATCTTGTCATTAAAATTTCTTTTATGTTTCATGTCCTATAAATTAATGTTTTCTCAATGATGTCTTGTAATATGAGTCCAAAACCTCTTCACATTGTACTGCTTCACATGGTTCAATTAAATTAATGTTATCTTAAAGTGGTTGTTGTGGCCTTTAGCTTTGAGACTACATCTTGTTTAAATTGCATGTCACACTACAAGAGGTTCTTCACACTTGTGATGGCTTTAGCAACAAAAATACACGGGGATATTTTTTCCCTAAGCATCTCTATACGCGTCGCAAAGAGAACATAGCTATCAGAGTTGCTATATGCGTCTCTATATGCGTTGTTATATAGCGATGCATATAGAGATGCATATAGCGATGCAAATAGCGACTCTGTAGTTCCCAATTTAGCGACGCCTATAGAGACGCTACAGGTCCAAAAATAGCGACATATATAGCGATGCTCGAGAAATTTTTTTTGGGTGGCAGGCATACATTGCCCTGCCACCCCATCAACCATACTGAACATAAAGTTTCCAAAAGTAAGATGCAAAACTAACAAAAGTATATCGAAGAAAGTAAATTGACAAAAGTAATACACTAACAAAATTGTACACATCATAGGCAAAATCACTTGATTGTTAAGCTTTGACCAAAGTGTACTAGTTACAACACAATTGTCATTATTGGAAAAATACGTCGTTGGCTAATAGTTACAAAATTGACGTACACACATCATCTCCTAATACATGCTATGAAAAGAAAAAACTAGTGCTATCTAGCTATGTCTAGTTTGACATCGACTAATCTGACGTCTCATTGCGTCTCAGCAGTGTATTTGTTTGACTCTGCAAAAACAAACAATAAGACTTTCTGTAAGTATAAACATATAATTACAAAACAATCTAATTATTAGCTTATTAAAATACAACAAATGTAAGAGAGTAAAGCTAAATACTAACCAAGCCGGAGCGAGAACTCAAGATGTCCATAAGGGCATTTAAGCTCTTTCTGTCTGCATACTCGCGCTCGTATGGTGTGGGGTCACGTCCAGTCATCGACCACTGTTCAAAACATACTTGAAGAAAATATTATGTTAGATTTTAAAATTACCAAAACCCATAACTACCAACCCAAAGGGCAATGCAAAAAAATTTACAAAGTCAGCCTCAAATGACGCCCATCCGTCACTCCCCAAGTGGTGTGAGCTTTCTGCTTTTACTCGCGCTATGGCTGCCTCTTTTTGTTGCTTCCACTTGTCGGGATTCTCGCGTGCTACTTGCTTTTCATTCTTTCAATCTTCTTTGGCCAGCCAATCTAGCATGATCCACCCATGCTTTATTGCTTTCTACACTTCATAGCGCTTGTGCTTGCAGTACTCGCGCATTTGCGCCTTCATCAAGTCTTCATTGAAGCGCTCATCCCGATTTGACACAGGAAACTTGTCATGCAACATGCTGATGACTTTGTCTTTTAATTCATTTGGCACTTCACTCCAAGTGTTTAGTATGTAGTGCCGAGACACCTGAGAGAAAAGGTCGCACATGCGCGAGATCACCTTCTTGCAGTCGTCATCATCCAAGATGATGATGTCGTTGATGTTGAACGAGTACGGCAAGCCCTCTCGCATGTGATGCGTGCACTTGGGTGTCATTGCAGGCGTCTCGGCAAGGGTCTCAAGTGGTATCTCGATGGGGTACGGGTTGCAGGTGTCTCCACTGAAGTCTGTGCCCCGAAGCGAGGAGTGTCGAGTGGTGTGTAGCTAGGAATAGCCGATAGCCACGTAAAACCTGAAGTAGAGGGCGACACTGTGGTTGGTGTGGGGGCGGGCAAAGGAAAGAGAGGTAAGGATCCTTGACAACTATGAGGTGGTGTGGAAGCATCAGTGATGCCTCCTCCACAGCAACTGTCGCCGCCACTAGAGCGTCGATGCCTAGAGGAGAGTGTAGATTGTTTGGTCAACACCAAACTCTCAAAGCGCGCTGATTGCTTAAAAGCAAACGAAGACTCTGAAGGTGGAACAACGCGACTGTGACCCGAAGCGATGGTGGCCCTCGTATCATCTCCTCTGCTCGAGGTCCAAGGAAGCAAGAAACTGATCATCATCCGTACCTGCATTAAATGCAAGAACACATCCTAATGATGAATGGAAAAGAAAATCCAAATAAGTTATAATTTGATTCACAATTTAACTTTCACAAGTTTAGCATAGAGACAAGAATGGGTATAACTGCATGTGAATACAATATATGTGACAAAAGGGAGCAAAATTGCTCGGATACAATGTCTATGGTTTTAAGAGGTCTATCTCTTATCCTCACATAACTTAGCATAACTCCCTATGTCTATATAGAGCTCTCCATCTAGGCAAATGTCCTCCGTTTTATTTTGTAGGTCCTCTACATGCATCCCATAGAGAGTAGCAGTGCCAAAGCAGGCCTGGCACCACATCAACAGCTTCTGAATCAGTATCCTCTCCGATCTCCTCCACATATGCCAAGGTGATTGGTAAATTGTAGCCCTCATACATCCATGCACTCCAAGGGGCTACCGCAATGACATACCACCATTTTGGTGCAGACTTTGTCTAGGGCCACATGTGATGCATGCTCTGCATGTATACACATGACAATAAATCCACATGAGAAAAACAAAGGTTTAATGTGTAAGTTTGAGTATCACCTGAGCATTCTGTTAATCCAAGATAGTCATGCATGTGGTCCACATCAGAATGCCTCTGATCAAGGCATTGCGTCGACTTGTGTGTTGGCTTATATCTACCACTTATATGCCAATCCACAATTGTTGTAGCTCTTCCAATAGTGGATGAAGATACACATCCATATTCTTCACTTTATACCACCCTGGCACTATCAAGCTTAGAAATAGATGCCCCTTCTTGGTCGTCAACCATGGAGGAATATTGTAGTTGACAATGACAACTGGCCATACACTGTAAGATGTCAACCTTTGACCAAATGGATTTACGTCGGCCGAGGTGCAAATTTTGAGCTTCCCTAAAAAAATCCGGCCATGTGTCGTCTATATTCTTCCATGCCGTGCAATCTGCAAGGATCCATAGCACACCGTCTGAAGATCTACTCTCCTCGTGCCATGATGCTAGAGTGGCCATGGACTTGCATTTGAAGAAATGCTTGATACGAGGAAGTAGAGGAAAGTGTCACAACACCTTTTGCGTCACTTATTTTCCATGGACATCTATTCGATATCTCTCGGAATCACATTTTGGACACTTCTCCATGTCCATGTATTCCCCTCTAAAAAGAATGCAGTCGTTAGGACAAGCGTGAATGAGATTGTAATCCATCCCCAAGTTTTGCAAGATTTTTCTTGCTTCCTCTCTGAAATTTGGCATCACATTATCAGCTGGCAGTATGTGCTCTTTGAGCAATCTACGCAGAGAAAAAATGCAAAACACTTATGTATGTACTTTTGTACATTATACATTTAGTGAAACATTGAAGTAGACACATTGTAATAGATCACCTGAAAAGTGCTATGATGCTAGTGTCACTCCATCCAAACTTTTCCAGCATGTTGAGAAGAACCAGGAGTGCCTTCAATCTAGACACTCGTGCTTCACCATACAATGGCGTATCGGCCTCACTTTTCACGTGATCAAAGATAAGCCTTTTTGAATCCATGATCGCATAGCCTTGTTGGGAATGTGCTCTGCATGATCACCCTTCCAGTTGTCAGAGGCTCATCTTGTGGCCTCATGTATGTTGTTTGAGTAAAGCGCTTACGAAAACGTCTACTGACTTGCAAGATTGCTGCATGTTGGCCAGCGTCAGAGTCCAACGAGTTGTAATTGGAAACAACTCCATCTGTAATAAATGGGTCGAACTCGCCAAATTCGTGAACATGCTGCAAAGAAACGCGTATTGTCCATCGCACAGCATGTTTTCATTGATTACAAGGACATAAGATCCTTCTTGAGAGATAGGCATTTCGATTGGACGGCCCCACATCATCGTCACTACTCATAATGAATGTAAAAACCTTGAACCCTTAACATGAATTTAATATTCTCTTACTCTCCTCTGTCTCTTATCTCTCTCTCTCTCTCTCTCTCTCTCTCTCTCTCTCTCTCTCTCTCTCTCTCTCTCTCTCTCTCACACACACACACACACACACACACACACAAGAATCCATACACTGTAAACTACCTCACATTCTCTAGCCATGTCCGATCCCCGCACACCTTGGTCTAGAGGTGCACGGAGATCAAAACCACCGGGTTATAATCTCGTCTTTATTGATCAATGCCTATATTTGTAAGTACAAGAAATCTACACACCCACGTCTACATGACAATGCATGTAGTGGAAAAAACCCCTTTGCCTCTTGTTCAGCTGTAGCCATTTCGTAGTGTAAACTACTTAAAGAGCTATGGTTGTAAGTGAAGCCACCGTTTTGTGGTGTGCGTAGCGCGAGAGTGCTCCCACTTCTCTAGAGTGCTTTGAAGAAGAACTTCTTTATTATGCTTCTTGCTCAACATCTCTTCACAACAACTCCTTGTTCAGGGGAGTACTATGCACATTACATGCCTGCCTCCACTCCGAGGTATTGTGCCGTTGAAAGCTTTCCAACCTAATGCCACATCCGTGGAGAGAGAGAGATATATAGAAAGAGAGAGAGAGAGAGAGAGAGAGAGAGAGAGAGAGAGAGAGAGAGAGAGATAAAGAAGGTAGAGAGAAGAGCGTAGAAAGTCATTTCCAAACTCCATCGTAGAGACATAAATAATACCTTTTTCAAAGCACTCTACAAAAGCCTCTGTACTCTCGCATTGCGCACCTCACAAAATGGTGGCTTTGCTTATAAGCATTGCTCTTTACTTACTTGCAAGCTCACATGCACAAACGGCTTGTCCACGAGCCGTTTGTACATGTGAGCTTGCAAACAACTACATACCTAAGCTCATGTGAGCTACATGCAAACTACTACGAACATAACCATAAATCTAACTCTAAATTTAAACCATAAGCGTAAAGCTAAACTTAAATATAAAAACTAAATCCAAAATCTAATCTTAAATCTAAACCTAAGCTCTAATCACTAAGTATCTTTAAATATTCCTAACTATGCTCTAAACCTTAAATATAGACTTAAATCCTAAACCTAAACCCAAAGCTCTAACATTAAATCTAACCCTAAACTTTAACTTAAATATAAAAACTAAATCCTGAACCTATGACTCTCTCTCTCTCTCTCTCTCTCTCTCTCTCTCTCTCTCTCTAAATATTATCTCTCTTTATTTATATATTACTCTCTATCTCTCATTCTCTCTCTTTCTGTCTCCTTCTCTCTCTCAATGTATATGTGTGTTTGTGTCTATGTGTGTGTATTTCTCTCTCACTCACTCTCTCTCTCTCTCTCTCTCTCTCTCTCTCTCTCTCTCTCATAGTAAAGATATATTAGTTGATAGAGCCATTGAGCTCGGGAGAGCTAGACGTCCACAACATCAACTGAAGCTCCATTAGAGGATAAGGACTACTCTAGCTGATATGGGAGACGCCCATTACGTCTATCTACAAAGGCGGACATTGAAGAAGCTCTTCACCGACCGATGCACTACTTTCTCGGACAACACAGACATTAGATTAGGTCCACAAGGAGTTCATCGGATTGGTCTCATAAATCATTTTGGCATTTTGAAGATGTTTAATATAACATTTCATTTCATTTCTCTCTCTCTCTCTCTCTCTTTACTTTCTTTCTCTCTCTTTGTCTCTCTCTCTCTCTCTCTCTCTCTCTCTCTCTCTCTCTCTCACACACACACACACACACACTGTGTGTGTGTGTGTGTGTGTGTGTGTGAGAGAGAGAGAGAGAGAGAGAGAGAGGGAGAGAGAGAAAGAAACAAGGGAAGGGAACATGAGAGAGAGGAGATGAAGGGAGCATACATGGCTCTCCCTCCTCTCCTCGTTTGTGTGTGTGTGTGTGTGTGTGTGTATGAGAGAGAGAGAGAGAGAGAGAGAGGAGAAGGAGGGAGGGGCAGGTATACATGTTTTTCAGAGAGCACCAAAACTGAGACCTACATATCTAAGTTTTTGGTGCTCTCGGATTATTTTTACAGGGTAGGCGTCGCTATAGACGTCGCTATGTAACAAAGACTATAGCGATGCCTATAGCGACGTTGATATGTTCTCACATTTCAGCGTCGCGCTACGAGCGTCGCTACGCTGAAGAACCTCTTGTAGTGTCATTTAAATTGGTGCTCTATCATTAAGATGTCCTCCACCTACATTAGGGCCAAAAACAACTATAAAAGAGTTGTTTTCTAATCACTTGATTAAAGAACAGGCACATAGAATGTTGAAACATGTACAAAATTATGAAGTTCTTGTCTTCTCTATAACTTGAGCTTTTCTTAGATGTTTTGGCTACAAATGTCTAAATGGCCCTCTATGTTTTTAGAAACTGCTAAATCAGATGACATTTTTTCCATTTTTGAGGATAACATAAAAGCTTAGGCACAAAGTACAAGGGTACTTTTTACATTTTTGAGAACTAAAAAATCATTTGAGCATTGGATATGATGGTGCTTGAAGATCTGGACCATTAACAAGGAAACATAAACCAAAGAGATCTTTTCCATTACCCTCCATTTTTTCAAGCATTTAATTGTCTTAGAAGAATTCTCCCTCCTCCTTTTTATGTTTTCTGAGTTTCAATGGATTCTTCCTATCGTCCCTCTAACAACATCACTTGCTTCCATCTCATAAAGGTGCGCATAGAGTGAAGAGGACCATATAAGATGTAGGAAAAAAACCACTAGAAAGGGCATACCGTTGCGTTCAAAAGTGATAGACAGTGGGTGACTGGCTAAAGTACAACATGTTTACTTGGCCAAGGACATGGTGTCAAACTTAGATGAGTATCCTTATCTAATTCATTCCGTAAGTGTGCTCTCATACTTTGTTCAATGAGCAAGAATGGTTTAAAGATCATTCTTTCTAATTTAATTTGAATATGTCTTTCCATCCATAGCTATGGAGTGACAACCTATAGAAAGCTTGAATATCGACTACTACTGATGACTTCATAGTGTTTAAGTAGTCCCTTGGTTCATCACAAGTAAGAAATTAAAAATAAACTCGGGTGTGCAATTTCAAAGATTGAAATTTTGTTTGTATTCATAGGAATAGGTATACAAGGGTTGAGTTACACATTTACAAAAAGTTAGGGTTTCATTACAATAATCAGTGCTTCCTCAAGGAAAATGTACTTTTCTAGCACGAGGCAATTTCTTATCCTTTTCTAAACTAACTCTTTGTCTTTTTTACTTGGGCTCCCGTAGGGACATAGCTGGTTCCTAAGAAGGTGGTGATTGTGGTTACTTTGGTGACTAGGGAGAAGGCCCATGAGGTGTTGACATAGGTGGATCTTGTTTCTCCTCCTTAGGTGATTTCTAGGGAGACTTCTTAGGTGATTTCTTTAGTGACCTTTTTGCATTCTTTTCTATATTCTTGGGTGAAAGGAAACTTGAGAGATGAAAAGATATTCCTCTCCTTCTTTGCAGAATTGGGTTACTGTAGTTTAAACTTAATTGGTGAATGATATGGTAGGCCCTTGCCTTGGCTTTTGATTGAACTCTTATGTTTCTTCTTTCCTTTCTCCTTGCTTGGCCTTTCTTTTCTTCCAATGTTCTTGCTTTTAGGACTCTTAAGAGGATGATTCCCTTTGAAATCTTTGGAGGTGGCAAAGGAGAATCGAGATCATTGGGACAAGTAGCCTTCTCCAAATGTAAAGAAATTTCCTTTTTTCTGACCCACCAAACCCAAGACTCAAGATATTCATGCAACTACAAAACCAACAGAGTGCAACCAAGATGGTGAGAAACCCTAAAAGTGTTCTTTGAAAACACTATAGATTGTTAATTAAATTTCAAACATATAGTCAATGTAGACATTCTAAATTTGGATTCTATAAATTTCCAAGCTTTGGCAATCATTGTCCAGCCAACAAGAAGTTGAATCAAATTGCAGAGGTACAATTTGGTTGAAATATTCAAATGGATGGTGATCATCCTCTATCTTAAAATCACTATACTCCTTAATCAAGAAGTCCATAATGAGCTTGCTAGCATTGCAATAAGAAATAAGAGATTTTAGGCTCCAAGAGGTTTTGAACATATGGATAAATATATGTAGAAAAATGATAATCATCTTTTTGATTGTCAATGGATGCCCGAAATTGTACTATTCATAAACAGTGGCATATCTCTTCGATAGGTTGTCAATGCATTCATGAAATTGTATTAAAAAACAATGCATATCTCTTCAATAGGTTGAAGTTGATAGAACTCCATGTCCATTGAATACACCAAAGCAGGTTAGTATTTTGATCAAACAAATCAAAATACCTAAAAAGTAGATATTCTACCTTTCAAGAAAGGGATAAAGGTTATGCTACAACCCAACATTTCAAATCATCCATTGAAAAATATTTCAAATTTTCCCTAATTCTTGAAAAAAAAAAATGTCACTGGTGGATGTGGATCAAGCACAAATAATTGCTTGGAGAACTCCTTAGGTAGTTCCCTTACCAAACTTCTTAGAAACATTAAACTAAGCAAGCAAAAGAAAACATACATTTAGCGGTTTGAATTCCATAAAGCAATCACAATAGTCACTTCAATTCACAAAAGAGGGCGGTGTCAAAAATCTCTAGATTGATATCAAGAAGCATACTTAGGTAGATCCACCCCCCTTTTTTCTCTTCGTGCAAGACAGTCTCACAGTCCCATTTTTTGCTTGTTCCAACTTTCTTAACACGCTTTGGCTCTCTTGACATAATGTACGTTCATAACTTTGAAATAAAACAAGATATGAATCTTTTGACATCACCATTGCATTCGGAATGTCCAAAAACCTTGGGAACAATTGGCTACATCCCTCATTCGGACACCTAGAGAGGCTTTTTACGGCAAAAAAGCCTCTATAGGGCACTGATACGAATGAAGCGAAAAAGGGGGGTAGTGAGAATCACCTTGGGAACAACTGACTACATACCTCATTCGGACCCTTGGAGAGGTTGTTTTATGGAAAAATATCCTCTGCATGCCACTTGCCCGAACAAAGCGAAAAAGGGGGGCATTAAGATGTCCTCCACTTTATGTCTCTTAAATTTTATCTCAATTATTTATATTGTTCTTTTGACTCACAATACTACTAATGGCAAGGCCAGTTAACGAGGGTAGCCCTAATGCTGAGGCAATTGGCTATGAGTGCATTCAACTAGGATCAGGTAAGCATTTGATTGAGCTGACACGAGGCTACCCAATATAAGACAATCTCTTATTTATTATATCAAATATAATGGATGTGTGCCAATGCACATGCACTCCTTCTGTCCATGGAACTAATTAACACATCTAACATCAAGTGATTAACGATCCACAATCATTACTTCGTTAGCAAAGTGGCAAGTTTTTGCTGCTTGGCCCCTCAGCAGCCCATGTGGCTGCACCTCATCTCTTTTAAAAAAATAGTGCCGACGCTGTGAAGCTCTAAAAAAAGCAGCGCCGTCAGCTCTAAAAAGCATCGTCAAACATAGCAAACAAGCATAATAAAAAAAAACGCAGGCCCGTCTTCTCCACAGGCAGTTTGAAGCATCAAGCGACACAAGCAAAACAGAGCGCTTCAGTAGGCTCTGCCTCAAGGATTGCCTCACTGCCAAACAACACAAGCAGGTTCTCTCTCTCTCTCTCTCTCTCTCTCTCTCTCTCTCTCTCTCTCTCTCTCTCTCTCTCTCTCTCTCTCTCTCTCTCTCTCTCTCTCTCTCTCTCTCTCTCTCTCTCTCTCTCTCTCTCTCTCTCTCTCTCTCTCTCTCATCCACCGTAAAGGAAACGCTCATGTCCCCTCGAGCCTTTCTTGAACCCTTCAATTTCATAATTTTTATTGCTTGAATAGTTTTTGTAAAGAAGCATCACCTAGAGAGCAGGCCCCGTGAGCGTGTGGTAGGTCACCGCGAGCGAGCCCACCGCTGGTAACGAGAGCAACGGACCATTAACATGTCGAGTAGGAAAGAATGTTTTGAAAGAAACACACAGTCTCCCTCGTGTAGGACCCTGGAGGTTGTGTGTAGGCGCAGCTATGGCGGAGCTCCTGCCAGGCTTGAACGACAAGGTGGCTTTGCTTTGCCTCGCCAGGGTTCCTCGCATCTATCACACAGCTCTAAGAACTGTTAACCAAGGTGCTTGGCAAGATTTGAATGTGCGGCCAAGAGCTTCTTCTAATGCAGCGTGCAGCGCTGAAGAGAGGCTGCGGTGTGCTCTACCATGTCAAGTGCGCAGGGGGACCCACCAAACCGCAGCTTGACGTCATTGTTGGCCAAAGAGCCAGTCATGCTTGTTGCCTTTTCATCAAAGCAGCATAATATGCCTTTGCATACTCTTCCTGCCAATATAGCCTATAGACCTTGTGTGAAACAACGAACAGTCTGGAATTTTCAAAAGAGCACGACACTCCACAGACGTAGTTTACACACCTCATTTTTAAGCTTATCCCTGACATGACCCCAACGGTATGACCATGATGAAGCTCCTCTTCTTCATCGGTAGCAGGTGACTCAGTCCGCCTCAACTTCATCAATCGTTCATCGAACTCTATGTGCTTCAAAACCTTTTTGACTGTATTTCGAGTCCCGCAAATGCTTCCATTGATGCCTTCACTAGCAAGTATGATACCTCCTGAGACACGCTGTTCATATCAATCATAAATTTGTAAACAATCAAAACGGGAAACGTATCAAGACAGCTTGTACATTCAACCTCCCGGATACTGATCACTCAAGGTAAGAGATGACAACTAGAGCCTCATGAGACCAAGTCTGACTGATACCACAAGTCTTCTAAATGTAATTATAGAAAACCCCACCTCTTAGCCCTGAAATCTTCAAGCATCAATACCATAGATTTTGTAGGCCAAGCTCCTCCCTATTCATTCCAGCAATAGAAGGTCGACAATGTCACTGTTTGCCTCGTCGCCATGTTCGAATTCACCTTCACCTGCAGTAAAGCCTCTACGCCTTCCCATCCTAGAAATCATAGAAGCTATGTGTGTATGTCCACCTTCAACTACCTTACTCAGCTTGTTTATGTAGCCGCAACTACTTATGGCATAACTCTACCGTGTTTCACTGCAGACAGATCAAGAGAAACTTGGACACAACTCCTCTACATTTGCAACAGCGACATATTCCAACGTGCGGTGAGTAAGAAGTGCCACATTTTTATCTTGAACACTGAGGACACAGTAAAAAGGAACACACTGAAAATTGCATGCTGCCGTGGGAATGGCATGTTCCCTCGTATTATAAAAATTGGGGAGGACTGTGCAAACTCCCCCGTGCAGGGACACTAGCAAGTTTTCTTTTTTTTTCTATAACATAAGAGATAAAGAACACATACAATATTGAGATTACTCTTAGAACCTTCAGCATTGTGCGCTCACTTTTCTAACTCTTCGTACTTATTCTTTGCAAGGGACATTCAAGAAATCAGCTATCGCTTGCCTCTTCTCGGTCCGACACCCCACAACAGCACAATCCAGCACCATGTACATAGTTGTTTCAAACGCTTGAACTGTTCGTTGCTTAGCCAAGACTAGTAACTAAATATCACAAGGTTCTGATCGCATTGAACCATTAAGATTGAGTCTGACTGAAGCCTTCAATGGACCATCACCAAAAGCATAGGATACACCTCAGCAGATCGAAAGCGAGACATCGCACTTCAATCAAGAATAAGGCTAGATTTCTACCATGCTCACAATCATGGATTGATATCGTCAATTTAGTACACCAATGGAGTTCAAAAATAGCAACGACATTCAGACCTTTAAGCATATGCTTTGTTTGTGGTGTAGTTTTCATCCAAAGAAGTGCCTCTTTTCATTGTACTCGAGCTCCAGACGAGACATCGATTGCAATGTTTGCTAGCAGTCTACTGGTATCCAGCTTAGAGGCTACACAAATAGGAACGCAATGGGTGCAGTGCTCCGCTTGTGATAACTCAAGCGCACGTCGCAGATATTGTGTGCCCTTACTTCCAGACTACACCAGAAGAATATTGATCGGAAATCAGCTTCACATTCAGCTACTAAGCGTCATCGACATATCTATCAACGCCATTTCGACAGTGACAACAATTGCACGAGGTACACTAGACAGACGTTCAATATTAGATAATCCTCTGCTATCATGGAGTAAAGAGCATAGAACAACCTTCACAGAGCAAGATCTAGCTACATCACAAGTGGCAGACATACTTGCATTCAATCTTGAGAACAACTTCGTACTACAGAAGTACATGTCGATGGTTGAACGGCCGAATAAGAAGCTTGGCCTCTGCATACTAAGTCAAGATATTGTGAGCAAGATCATTCAACAACAACAAGACAATGCACCTTTTGCACTGATGGCGCAACTGGACACGAGTTTGATGTTTGGTATCATTGAAAACATCGTTGAACCAGCCAGGAGAAGAGCATTCACTGCTAGCAATACTTACAAATTTGCTTCTGTGCAGCTCCGTGGCCGTCAACAATTGCTAGAGAGAACAGTTACTTTCAAGCCCAACGGCATGCCTGCCGCATCAAGCTCCGTGAACGACATCACAATAGAGACAGCAGCGTTTCCATTCCTGTTCCCTTTTGGGAAAGGCCAGTATGATGGTAAAATCAACTTTAGTATATATGTAAAGATACGTGCATCGACTCTGTTCTCCGTTTACACCCTGTACAAGCCATACCTGCTCATAATGTACCAGCTAAAGCAGGCTCTTAGTTGGCTAACAATACACACACGAGCTTGTTGCAAAGGGACATTGACAACTACAAGAAGGCCAATCGTACAGCAACTAACGAGGATACTGTGAGACATGTGCTTCGGTACAGCACCCCTTCCAGCATGCCAGGCTCCTGCTTGTGGCACCGCAAGAACTTAAAGGACTTGATAGCAATGGTGGACGAATGGTGAATGCCTGATTTCTTCTTGACTTTCACTGTCGATGAGGTCACAGACACAAGATGGCCTGAGATTGACACGATCGAGCTAATTGCACGTCATTTGAACGCCTCCTTCACTTGGACAGACTGCCCAGTTGAATGTGCCCTCACCTTCCACACTAAGTTCCAAATGCTTATGTCCAAATATATACTTGCGAAAGGTGTATTGGGTCGTGTGCAACACCACTTGGTTAGATATGAGGTCCAAAATAGAGGATCATTGCATGCTCATGCCATATCGTGGATGCATGAAGAAGACAAAGAGCAACTATCTGCTGAGATAACTGCATACATCCCGCCAGAAACTAGCACTGTGGTTTTGCCATTGAAGTCAGCCGCCTCCGACAACTCGTACTCAGGAAACAACTTCACAAGTGCCGTACAAGTTGCTACCACGGTCAAAGAGATGGAGTATGTAAACACGGTTTTCCATTTCATGCGCAGCCTAATCCAAACCCAGTCTTCAATGAACAAAATCACAGATGGCAATACTTTAGGCCCCGACATGAAGACAGAAATGTCGTACCGGACCACCCTACACTGCTTCTGCTATGGGGTGCACATATGAATATACAACGGGTCACCAATTCATCATTGTCCTACTACCTCTTGAAGTATGCACTCAAAACTGAACCAATGGGCCATCTCAACATCCGCTCAGAAGATGCAGAGCGCTTAGGCCTAGGTGGCCTTGACATTGTGAAATTGAAGCTGATCTCAGCCTCTTTACTGTCGAATCCTATCTCAGCAACATAAGTGGCATTAAATTGTTTGCAAATCCCAATCATTTCAAAGAGTGACACCGTCCAATACGTCGACTCATCACCCCCGGCACTACGACAACGAATAATTTCTCACAACAATGATGTCGTGATGCACCCTGTCGATCTATATTGCGCACGACCACAAAGTCTGGAGAATCTTACGTTCTACGACTTCCATAAGAATTACACAGTGACGAAGGGAAAAAAAGGGAAAAACAGTATTTCAGAGGTGAACACGTACGGCCAACCGCTGGAGCGGCAACACCGACTGGTCCGTTTCACAGACTTCCACCCAGGGCATCATCGGAAGGCTTTCTTTTACAACGTGCTGCTAAAGAGCATCACCTTCAGAAATGAATCCCATCTGCTCTCACCGGAGAACACGTCCCGGTCATACTATCTTGAGTGCAAACTTAAAAATTTGATACTGACATATGAGGACCTTGAGATGTACATCACAGAGTATACACAACGAAATATGCTCACAACAGATCAAACACACCAATTTCACAACATGATACTAGAGAAGACATCCTCAACAAAGGCTGCCTCATTTCAATCTCCAGATGTGCAAACAGACTACGAGCAGCAGGACACGACTTCTCGTATCTCTGCCCTTCTAAACGAGCTTCAAAACGTCCAGATGCGTCACTGACATCTGAACAAGCAGAGATCTACAAGAAGCTCACAATAGCAAAGGGTGGTCTGCATGTGATTACAGGCACTCCTGGCACTGGCAAAAGCTTCCTCATAAGATATATCACAAGCCAACTCATAATGCAAGGGAAAACTGTCACACTCGCTGCTTCGACTGGTGCAGCGGCCACAAGGTTAAGCAGCATCGCAACAACTGTTCATTACCAATTCAAGATACCAGTGCGCACACAATAGTATCCCCTGTCAATCTCTGAAACTGATGACAGATACGTCAGTATCAAAGAAGCAGACACGATTATCATAGACGAGATTTCTATGTTGACAAAGCAAACTTTTGATCTCATAGTACGACAAATTGTGAATGTCACCAACGACACACTGCTAGACCCATTCAAAGATAAAAAGCTCTTCTTGTTCGGTGATTTGGCACAGTTGTCGCCGGTATGCAGGCATCAAAGTGATCATTGCTACTCATGCCACATCACAAGATCCACTTATTGGTCCACCACTGCTACTACGTACACTATGTCTTGCTCAGTGCGCCATGCAAAAGATATCTCTTTCATAGAGTTCCTCAGGATCCCCACAAAGAAAGAGATCCACGATGTGCTCGGTGACCGCATCACAACCCAAGATCAAATAGAGCAACACATGGATAGGAATATGACAATCATTTGCACACACAAGAGTGACGTTCGATATTATAATAACCTTCTCTTGGCACGCTTCCATCAATATAGTCACATCATCCAAATCGGCCTCAAGACAAATGCACACAACATCCTTGAGCTCCAAGCATGGCTTGAAGATCCCGACTTCCACGCAATTGACAGAATAGTAGAAGGAACAAAGGCGCTGATAACAGAGAACATAGACTTAACAATTGGAGCAGCCAATGGATCACTGTGTCGCGTAGACGAAGTCCTCCAGGATGAAGAAGGAGGCGTCAAAGCAATCAAAGTCACACTCGACACATCCAAACAGGAACTTACACTTCGACGGTCAAAGCATAGCAGATGGACATTCAATGGGCACTGAAACCATAAAGCCACATTCCCACTAGCTCTCGCATATGCTATGACTGGACACAAGTCCCAAGGCGCAACAATCAACACCAACGTCTTGCTCATTGTAAAAGAAGTTTTCGCCCCTGGCCTTCTATACGTGATGCTATCACGCGTCATTGAGCAAACCCAGCTACATTTACTAGAGCTCCCTACGCCAGAGATGTTCACACCATCTATATTTTTGAACTTCTAGCCGGGACTGTTTCCTACGCCCTCTCTAGTCTCAATTCCTCTTTCTATTAAACTGATGAAATCGCCTTGTAACTAGTTGCCTTGTAATAAACCAGGAATTTTTTTTAAACTACTCATCTTCTCTTCTGTGGACTTTTCATGTTCAATATGTTGCATTGCTGAGACATCTTCCCTATCACCTCTACTCACTCTGATCCACCTCTTGTAAATTTATTGCTCTTCCCTTTTTCAATTCATTCATTTGAGTTTGAACATTCGTCTGATCTTATGCTTCAGAAATACTGCAACAGATCGTCAAAATAATTATTTTTACGTGCAGGAAACTGAATCAAACAATGGATCACAACATGGTACATTTTGCACGCTTGTCTGATCTTGCATCTGCCTATGTATACACATGCGAATCAATCACTCATCTTATTGTGCAGCTCTTCAAGCAATACACGAACAATGCAAAGGAAACGCAACCAACGATACAACCTAAGAGATTTTACCTCACGACTAAGTAGATGAGACTGGCTAACTCAGCAGGCGAGAAACCCATGCGTATATTGAGGGGTTCCATACTTTTCAAGAGCGTCGCAACTTCATGATTAAGTGCGACGCAAGATATAAAGCTCTAAACCAAACGATGGCCACACCAAGCACAAACAGAATGACAACAGGTACTATCAGGAAAGAAAAATATAATGCCTTCTGTCTGTTACGCTAACCAGCTTGCTCCTACATCCTGCAAGTTTGATGAAGCAAATACTTGAAGAGCTTGACATCAAGTACGAGGATGATGACAATATGTTGCATAATGTTGAAGCACAACAACTCCTCGACACAAAAACGAAAGTAGTTACATTGTACACGATGGAGCAGCTTCGGTTTGGTTACAACATTGACTTAGCTGAACTTTCAAAAGCTACTCAAGAAAACTGTGCCGCTATCTTGACAAATTTCATGACTTCGGCAAACCACATGCATGATGCAACTAATCCACCTATCACAATCCAGAAGGTAGCATGGCACTACAGTGAACACAAGGCAGTAAATTACAGACAACCAGCCTCTCCATACGAGCCAGTTGCGATAGACTAAGGCAAGTATGGATAACAAGTATCACTACCTTCCATTCATTTCTCCACAGCACCGTCATTTTTTAATTGGCCTAACCAATCTACATGGACTGCAGATTTAGACACTCATCAACAACCAGAGACAAGCATCGGCCTTCCACCCCAGAAAAAGCAGCGTCGCGGGAAGAATACATAGTCTACAGTATACGCTGCACGAAAAACGATAGGAGATACATCGGAGTTACAAATAACGTCCATAAACGCGTTAGCCAGCACAAGCGCAATCCTCCGAGGAGAATGCAAGCGGACATGCAGGCACATAGTCCTTTCGAGGACAATTTTGAAATTACCACTTTAGCATCCAGTACCAATATACATAAAGCTAGAAACTTAGAACATTTCTATATTAAACAACACAAAACAACAACTACATTAGGTTATAACGTTTGCTCTGGACATCCACCAAGGTTGAGAAAATATTATTTTTTGAAAAAAAAACAAGAAGGTATAGCTGTGAACTTCTGCCATCTTCATTTCATTGTTTTGTTCACTGTCTTTGTCATATAACGTTGATCATTGGCTACAACAATGTCTTTTTTTTTCCATTCAAACTATGGCAGACATGACAACTTATCAACTTCATTGATTGAAATGCTTTTTCTTTTTAGTTGAGAATGGGTAGGCCGATTCCAGTTGATCTGATTGAGCAGCAGTCAGAACTTCAGACTACAATGTACATGTTGCAATACTCTCTTTACCCACATTTGCAAGAGCAGGTCCTCAGACACTACATGCATAAATGGAGTGAGTTCATTCCATGGCCAGTTCAGCCACCTACCCCATGTCATCCACATTACATCACTTGGAATACACTCGGTCGACAAATCACCATCGACATCGCCGTGCTAGCTGGTTGCTCCACAAAACACCATTGTATGTTGTTCGTTCAGATTGCGGACGTGCTCGGCCTACTCGAGACTATAGAATTAAATTACTCTAACGTGGTCCCCAGCCACCTTCAGTCAGCTAAACAATTTGTTTCGTGCTATTTTTCTGTCAACCAGTTTCCCACACGCGCAACTCTGAAGAGCATCTTACCGATATAGCCCTATCTTCCTGCATCAAAAACTCCCACTGATATGTGTTGTTACCTAGTCCTCCTCCTCTTCTCCACAGAACTTCTGTCCATTTCATTTTAAAGAAGTCATTGCATGCTACATTCAAAGCCTTCTCAACTCTCGTTCGCTTGGTTCCGTTCTTAATGCGTCAACTTTTTGGCATGCTATTTATATCAAATCGTTTCAGTGACTTCCACTCACTTAGCGTAACAACATTTCTACAAAACAAATAATGAGCGCTCTATCTCTCTCCCCCTCTCTCTCTCTCTCCGTCTCTCTCTCACCTTTCATTTCTTCATTCTCCTTTACGGATGTACACTCTTGTTCAGTGCTTACATGAGATAAAAACAGTATATACATTTCTGCACGTTCGAGTGACTTCTACTCCCTTACGCTAAAAAGATTTGTTAGAAAAAAAAAAACCCTCCCTCTCTCTCTCTCTCTCTCTCTCTCTCTCTCTCTCTTAGCTTTCACTTCTATATCCTTTTCACTAATATATACTCTTCTTCAATGCCTCGATGCTTCAACCACTTCCGATTATGTAGGCTGACGAAGCACTCTAGTTTGACGAGGTGGGCCGTTGATCAATGTTTTTGCCCTCGAAAAACCGCTTATGTAAATGCATAGTATTTTTGGCAACACAAACAACAGAGTCGGGACTTAACACGCAGTGTGCTTATATGAAGGCTTTAAATAGTACAATCTGGTATCATCGCGGAAGCGGGACACGTAGGATATCGATCATCCTGCTGAGAAGGACACCCACAGCGCTTGATCACTCTCATTCCTTTGCTCGCAGCGCGCTCTTGAGGTAATGCGTGCTTGCGGTGTGTGTGTGTGTGTGTGTGTGTGTGTGTGTGTGTGTGTGCTCGAAAAATTTAGCAGCCGATTGATCTTAGAAGGCCAATTTGAATAGTTGCTTTCATGTGTGTATTAAGGACTGTTCTTGCAGTCTTTTCCCTGGAGGTTATATATATCTGTTTAGTATAAGATTGACACCATGACATCAATGTCATAGAGACTTTAGTCAAGCAGAAAATCTATGTATGTACATATGTGATTGGTACAGACCTGTAGATTCATGGATATTTAGATGTTCATCTTTACTCATTCATTTGAACATATCCAAAGTTTGAGCTCTTTCAAAAGGACCGCTTTTAAGTTTAAGCCGACCAGTGTGTTAGAATCTTGATCCATGTTGAAGGATATTGTGTATCATCGCAGGTGAGGATGATCAGACAAGCGGCACGGAAGCTGATGGCTTGCAAGTCTTTAGCGGCACCGAAGTCACTTGTATTGGATAGTCAACTACGGCTCTACAAGAAGACATTTATGTCTAGAGGGATTGTTAATAGTTGTCAAACATCGATTTCTTTGCACAGTTTGAAAGGGAGACGATTTTGCGTTGGATCTTTTACGACTCGCAATTGTATCAACCTTGTAAGTTGCAAATAAACAATCTCTATAGTTTTCATGTTAATTGCAAATGATTGTCAGGTTCTCAAATTTCCTAGGGCTTTTTTATTTGGCTTTTATTTATCAAGCTTTTGGAGAACTGACTTATATGGGCAGATAGTATTATCAATGATACTTCTTAGATTGGTTGGGACTGCATAAGCGAGGCGATTGCGTTTTTCCAGCTCTGTGAGAGTCTCAAGTGCACAAGTGGGACAAGAGAGAGAGAGAAGACCCAAACTGAGTGTGCCTTGCTAAGGGACAAGCAGCTCTTTATATTAGAAGTAAAGAGTTCAATACAAGGGTAACTCACACACTTGTCACACCTACACTTATACAGACAACACCTCCCCACTTAGGGGAAAAAATAATCATTCTTTAACCTTATAAGGCTGGACTAAACTGGATGAAAAAGAAAAAACAATGTACGAGTCTAAATGGTACGATATAAATTGTAGTACACTATATTTGACCGTAGGATTGTGCGATGACAACCTTGGATACTTCTTGGCAAGTTGAAAAGAGAGGCCTTCGCTGACACCATTGTCACCACCGTTGACCAACACATGCTGTGAGAGCTTCTGACTTGGATGCACGGAGTACCGCCATAGCAAAGACGGGTAATATGAGAAGCTGTCCACAGAGAAAAGAGTGCATTGAAGCCAGTGATGAAAACGAGGAAATTGAGAAGCCGTTAAACCAAGCCTACCCACCTAGAGGCTTGTAAGCTGCTGTTGCGAGAGCTAGTAGTCTTGATGGCAAGAAAACCATTGGTGATAATTGTGTTCAAGTTGAAACGCATGCCAGATGGTAGCGTTGATCGTTGTGAGGGTAGACTTGTGGCAAAAGGTTATGTGTCAGCTGCAGCGGCATTGAAAGATTAGGTAGAATCAAGCAAATTATACAACTACAAATCTGTTGTGCTAACCTTGCATTAGTAAATGAAACTTTGTGTTATTGATGTTTTCTTACTAAGGGTCAATAGAGAGACACAAGGAGAGAGAGAGAGGTAGATAGGAAGATCTATGGTTTGTCTTGTTTGGAACAAAAAGTGGGGCTTGTGATGCCACAAGACGGGCACCACGTGCCAATAGAAAAGAACGGACTGAACAGACTTTTAACACTTCAATAACAATTGAACTGAAAGAGAGAGAGAGAGAGAGCACACGCGACATGGAGTGGCAAAATTCCACCCCAGAGAGTATTGGCCCCAAACCTTGGCACCCCTTTCGGTATTTCTTTATATTGCATCAACACAGTACAAGCCGGTACTCCACGCTCTGCACCTTCTCACTGAAGAGTGCCAGAGAATGAGCCCTAGCCTCATATTTAAAGGCCCTAGGTCCAAAAAGCAGTTTACATGAAAAGCCTTAAACTCAAAAGCATCTGGTACAAAAACATCCGGCCCAAAAAATAGTCAACGTGATTTACGAAAATCCGTACCACTACCACGTCAGCAGAGCCAACGCAATCTGTGGAAATCGTATATTCTGCCACGTCAGCAATGCAAAATCTGGAAATTTATACAATTCTGTGTAATAAACTTGGACACCCCAAGTCAAGATTCTACCGTGACACAACAAAGATTCATTTCAAACTTATTCACAATTCACAAGAGAGTGGACACGGCCCGGGGTAGTTTCGTGCCAAGAGGTATTGGCCCCAAAGACTCGCGCTGTCACCAGTGTGTGACTACTATCTATCCTTTTTGTTGATTTCTTTCTTATTATCTATTTACTTTCACTTTTTGGAAACACCCCTCGGGAAATCTAACTGCCCTGCATTGCATAGCTAGTGTGGAACTGTCCAAAGGGAGTCCAGGCCTGAGGGCAAGAGAGCACTAAGGTTGGACAAGGACTATGGTTACCCAAGTGGGGTCATTGACTAGCCAAAGTGGAATCCTTTGCTACAGAGGCTACATTTCAGTTTTGGATGTGGCCGCAGTGTACAAAGAGGGTCGGATGACCTAGAAAGATACAATGGAAGCATCTCCTAAAATTTAGGGAACTGCTATTTTGGGACCTGAAAATGTGTTGGCGTCATTACCTCCGGAATGACAAAGGGAACATTTTCTTACTCTGCCGTGAAGTCAACTGGGCAACCGGTTGGGATATTTTTAGGCGGCAACCCCGAAACGGGAAAATGCTTGTAAATGTGCCAAGTGGAATCCTTTGCTACAGAGGCTACATTTCAGTTTTGGATGTGGCCGCAGTGTACAAAGAGGGTCGGATGACCTAGAAAGATACAATGGCAGCATCTCCTAAAATTTAGGGAACTGCTATTTTGGGACCTGAAAATGTGTTGGCGTCATTACCTCCGGAATGACAAAGGGAACATTTTCTTACTCTGCCGTGAAGTCAACTGGGCAACCGGTTGGGATATTTTTAGGCGGCAACCCCGAAACGGGAAAATGCTTGTAAATGTGCCAAGTGGCACATTCTGGTGCACTTGCCTTATGCAACAAGAAGTGGCGCTGAATTTGAAGAGGGAAGAGCCTCATTTTCAGATTTTGTCGCAGGTTAAGAGCTATGGAGTGCTTGCTTTCCCTCTTATGCACAGTGCGGTGCCAGGAGTGATGCCCTGCACGCTACGCACTGCCCTCTCTCTCCCCTTTGGCAGTATGTTATGCCCCTCTAGTGGGCTCTTCATTTGACCAATGTACAGTTGTGTGGGTTCATGCGCGATTGCCGAGGCAAGAGCCTCTTGCACAGGTACTGGATTAGCTAGCGGCTAATCCCCCCGTAGGTACAGGTGAATTCGGAGAGGTTTCACGCCAGAAATCTCGTCCGATTCAAAGGGCAAGTAGCCCTACAGGTGTGGGAGCTCGAGGACTTGCTAGGGATGCGACCGGCACGCGAAACGGAGCCCGAAACAGTGAATTACAGCCTGCTGTGTATTTTTGCAGGTTTAGGGTTTTGGCCCTAAACGGACCCTAATACCCCCAGGAGGTTCGGGGACGCAAGGGGACCGCTGTACAGGCGATCCGGCGCATTTTCAGGGCTGAAAACAGAGAATTCAGCGTGCTGCAGATTCTTGCCAGGTTTGGCAAAGTGCCCGTATGCGTCGGGAAAGTCATTCAATGCGTGGGAATACTGACCGTGAAGGGTTCTAGTACAATTATGCTGCCGAAATCGGGCTGGAACAGTGGAAATTCAGTCGAGTTTGTGCAGGGCAGCTTGTAGGGAACCACAGCGTTTATTCCCTCTTTTGAACAATAAAGAAATACCGAAAGGGGCGCCTAAGTTAGGGGCCAATCTGGTGTCCGTCTACTCATACAGGTGCAATCTAGCAGCCTGTATCCCTCTCCCCTTTGTTGTGTCTTGAAAGTACAAGTAAAATAGACGACTAATAATGGGTGAAAGCTAAATCAAGGTTTAAAGTAAAGTCTACCGCCCTTTTTGGATTGAACAGGCCGGTTACACGCGCCCCTTTCGGTATTTATTTTTATATTAATCTTTGAGCAAAGTACAATGAGCCCGCTTGTGGTCCCTCTCAGACTCTGCGTCTAGATGCTCTGAGAAGTGAGGCCCTTGGGCGTATTTATTCTTACAAGGGATGCCCAAAAGCAAAGCCCTAAAAGCTTTCAAACTCAAAAGCAATTGATCTCCAAAATCTTTAAACTTAAAAGCAAAAGTTCCAAAAGCAACTGGTTCTCAAAGTCTTCCAAAAGCAGTCAGCGCAAATTACGAAAATTTCGTACAGTTGCCACGTCAGCAAGTCGGCGCGAATTGCGGAAATCTGCTACGTCAGCAGCCCAACGTGTTTTTTGGAACTCTGCCACGTCAGCTTGTCGGTGCGTTTTCCGGGCCTGGCAACAGTATAAATGTGTCTGAGGGCAAGCCACGTCACCAGTTTGTGACATTCTACCACGTCACCACAACCAAAGCAAAATCCGGAAATTCGTACAATTATGCCACGTCATCACCTCCATGCGTGTGTGTATGTGGGTCTTGCTTTATTTTATTGTCTTGTGTCACTTGGGCCCCATCGGATGGGATCCCATAAGTTGGTAGGAACTTCTCCTTGTGTCACTTGGGCCCCATCGGATGGGGTCCCATAAGTTGGTAGGAACTTCTCCTTCTTTGTCTACTTATTCTTAGGGTTTAGGCCCCTCGGCCGGGATCTGAAGGTTGGCTCCATTCTTTAGTGACTTGACACGTCAGCAGTTTGTGATATCCCCCCTTCTTGAAAGAAAGTAATCGTCCGCGATTACAGCATATCTGCAAAACAACTCAAGTTAGCTCATAATTTTCCGAGGGACAATTAATTTTCTCTTTTTGTTAAGGAGTTGGCTTCTCCTATAGGCTCTTTTGTTAAGGAGTTGGCTTCTTCTTTCGTCCAGATCGGAACTCTTGATATTCCGGCGTAGTAAAATTAGCCATCACACCCAGACCGCACTGATCTTTCACAGGTGTCTTGATGTACTAAAATTACATACCCAGGCAATCTTATCCAATTAGAAATATTCAGTGGTTGGCACATCACAATGCAACACAAATGCTCACATATGCATGTTACAAGACATATAAACATAAAGTCGCCGATGAACACTCCTCGTGCATAACCTAACAAGGTCCGTGTCGGGAGATATTCAACGACTCCCTCATCACTCCTCCTGCATAACCTAAAAAGGTCTGGGCCGGGAAATATAGAGGCCTTTTACAACCAAACGCCCCCCCAGACCGCAACGTGCGTCGTTTGAAGGTGTTGAGAGTAACCACTGCTTAGACGTCTTAATACTCCTCCCGCATAACCATCCAGGTCCGGGCCGGGAGTAACAACAACAATGTTTTTCATGCATACAACCAAACGCTCCCATCACCTAGTCCTTTCCTACCGAACTTACGGTACAATCTCCTTCACGATGCTCTATGTGACCCATCCTATGACGCATCAGAGATGTCCGTTCTAGGATGGTCGGATACTTCTTTCTGATGCTCCCTGTCACCCATCCGATGTGACGCCTCAGAAGTACCCGTTCCTGGTGGCCTTAGAGATATTCCCGTTCTTAGTGCTCTCGTCATTACTCTGAATGACGCACTAGGAATACTTTGTACTCGGATGTCTACAGTGAGAAAAAACCTCACTTAAAATTCCAATAATTCATTTAGAATTATTTTTCTTGGTGTCCCAAGCGAGAAAACCCTCTCACTTATAAAACCAATTTAGCAACATCCTACCTATTCTGGCTCAAGGTTAATCGGCTGATTATCAATTTCAGCTTGCGGTAATGTATCATGAGTCTCTTTTTCAACATCAATGGGTGGTACGAGAGGCTTGTCAGAATCAGATTTTGTAGCATCCTTAAGCAATTTTGCCTCATTGAACACTACATCTCGACTGCAAATTACCTTTTTAAATTGTGGTAACCACACTCTATAGCCCATTTCACCTTCTTCCCCATGACGTAGGAAGAATCCTTTAATGGACTTCATATCAAGCTTTGTTCTCAGGTCATTGCGTACAGGAACAAAAGCTTCGCAACCAAATATTCTCAAATGATCATAAGAGGCAGGTTTGCCAGACCAAACCCCCTCTGGAATGTCATTTTTCAACGTACTATTAGGAGAGGATTAGCTTTGCAAGAGACAAGAGACACTAGAGTAATAAGAAGATTTCTTATGTTTTAACAAAGACAATCATTACAAAAATCGAAGTTTTTGCCTTTTACATCAACCCTCTTCAAAGAGGAAAGCACATCAATACCCTTTTGGCTCATATGGCCAAGTCTCTTATACCACAATTTTGTATGTGAAGCAACTTCAGCAACAGCAAGAAACTTGTCAGGTAAAGCTTTACATCGAAGATAGTACAAAGTACCTCTTTTAGACCCTTCTGCAACAAGCATAGAGTCCTTAAGCAACTTCCATGAACCCCCAGCAAAGATGGTAGTAAAACCGTGTGCATCTAACTGGCCAACTGATAGCAAACTTTTCTTAATGCCTTTTGACTACTACTAGTTGTATAGTCATGTGCTGTGAAGATTATATAGTAGTGTTTGTGGCTGATTTAGCTCATCATTATTATCACATTTATGCATAATCTTCTATAAAAGGCTGTTTTTGTTACTCAGCTTACATTCCTGCTTGATGCAGGGGAGAGAGTTTTCGACATGTGCGCAACATGCTACAGAGCCTGGTGGGATAATTGAAGTTCCCTTGGCTCAAACAGGAGAAGGCATTGCTGATTGCGAGCTTCTGAGCTGGCTCATCAAGGAGGTGTGTAGTTTAAATTTGCATTAATCCATGTCTATCCTTACTTGAAGCGGCACCTCATTTGTCAGGAAAGCCAAAGTCGGAAGGCATTGGAGTTCATTATAAGGTTGTCTTATGTTTTTGATTGGTTCAGGGTGATGACATAGATGAATTCCAGCCAATATGCTCTGTTCAAAGCGACAAGGCGACAATTGAAATCACCAGTAGATATAAGGGAAAAGTGTCGCGCCTAAATTTTCTTCCTGGGGATGTGATTAAGGTTGTTGCTCGTATCTAAAATTCGTAGGTTTTACCATTCATTTTTCCTTTTTGTTCTTTTTTATAATACAGTCCAGGTATTCGAAGGGGGAAAGAAGATTTGTGCTTATTATGTGTACATGGAAGGAAAACTTGTGTTTATCTGCCAATTCAAGTGAGCAGTGTGATGTGTATGTCGTATGATGTACACTGCATATCAGCAAAGTTAAGCCCAGGAACATACACTCTCACTAATGCAAGTGGGCATCTGTAATTAGTCAATTAGAAGTGCACACCCCTTATCTTCATGGGTACTTGCCCCCCTATGGAAGCAAACAAAGAGCAACATGCACCATCAGTATCATTTATAATGAACATCATTCATCGATCTATAAAGCATTGAGCTTACTTTCACAGAAAATTTGCTAGAAATAGTAACCAAAAGTTCTGGCTTGCAAGACTTTGACTTCCGCCTTCTTAATTCCATGATGAGTCAAAACTTGTGTACAGGTGGGGGAGTCTTTGCTGGAGCTAATCTCTGACAGCACCAGCGTCCATTCTTCATCCAAGGATAAAATTTTTGAGGAGGAAAGTGATCTATGCAGAAAACGTGATCCTGATGGCGATGTAGGGAATTCTAACAGGCGAGTATTGTCAACTCCCACAGTTCGCCAGTTAGCCCGCAGTCATGGCATAAAGCTGGAAAATATTTCAGGCTCTGGCAAGGACGGAAGAGTTCTCAAAGAAGATGTGCTAAAACTTCTCGATGTTAAGGAAGGCTTGAATGAGGAAATGGCAATGATGTCGACAATTGCACCAAAAGAAGAGCTTGCAACATCGGTACCTGGAGGTGAGCAGGTTGGACGCTGTGTGGAACAGGGGAAGGAGGTCTTCGTAACAACTGTGGACCTTCCAGAGATTGAAAAAGATACCACTATTCACGTGAGGTAGGCTATTGAATTTGCATTTGCTTAGATGAGTCACATTGTTTTTCTTTCTAAGTTCTGCTGTCTTTGCAGGGGCTATCAGCGCACCATGGTGAAGGCAATGACAGCCGCGGCGGCAATTCCTCACTTCTATCTTGTTGATGAAGTAAAACTGGATGCGCTTGTCAACCTTCGAAAGACTCTTCAGGATTCTTACACAGAGCAAGCCGTCAAACTCACATACTTACCTTTCATGATCAAGGCGCTTTCTGTAGCGTTGCTAAGATATCCGCTGATGAACAGTACATTTAGTGAAGAGGCATCTACAATATGCTGCCGAGGTGAGATTATTCTTTCGACGCTGCTGTTTTGTTCTATCTTTATGAAATGGTAACACAATGACAGATGCTGCACAGGTTCTCACAATGTGGGGGTAGCTGTCGCAACCCCTCATGGCTTAGCTGTCCCAAATATAAAGAATGTTCAACAGCTTTCAGTCGTAGAGGTGAGCGTATTTTTTCTGTTGTTACCCTGGAGGCAAAGAGTAAAGAGGCTATGTGGAATGCTTGCTGTCTAACAGAACTGTCTTGCAGATAGCAAAGGAGCTTGCAAGGCTGACACAGCTAGCAACTGCTAGCAAGCTAAGTGCAGAAGACGTATCCGGTGGAACGATCACAGTCAGCAACTTTGGCTCAATTGGAGGCAAGGTGGGCTATCCTCTGTTGAACTTGCATGAGGTTGCCATTGGTGCCTTTGGGCGGATACGCAAAACGCCTTGCTTTGCAGAAGACGGTAGCATCTATCCAGCATCAATCATGAATGTAAGCTTTGCTCTTCATGCTTGGACATTCTCTGCTCTACCCTCTATGTAACCAAGTTTTGATTTGGGATTTTGTTTCTTTGAAGGTTACTTGGGCTGCAGATCATAGAGTGCTGGATGGCGCAACGTTAGCAAAATTTTTCAGTGAATGGAAATCACTTCTTGAGCAGCCAGAAAGGCTAGTTGTACAGTTGAGGTAAACAGAAGGAGATGATCTCAACTAGGTCATTTGTATAGTATACGACTCTGTACAGCATCCTGTAAAAATTTACAAAGGACTATCATTGATTAACATTATCTTTTGTGATTGTAATTATCAAGGGTAAGAATCAAATCAAAACTAATGACAGCAATAGCGTCTCCCATGCAAAAGTGAATTTCATATGGTGGATGGTTTTGGTTCCATATGACATCTTACCATGAGTAGAATTCCGTTTAAAGCCATAGCCTCAATTCTTGTATGTCACTAGCAATCAAAGATTGCCATGTAATTCTGGATAAGAATCAAAGTTTTCTACAGTGTTTTTACATGCCAAATCTGCTCAATATAGCGCAGACTTGTGCACTCACTTGAGACAACCTCCAGGTTTCGAGTAGATCTTTCTATGAATATTAACACAAAAAAGGGCAAAAGGAATGAATAATATATCAATTTACCTCTCAACGGTGTGCCGTCTTTTTCTTTTGGCCAGTCTTCCTCCTCGAGTGGATCAAACCAAGTGTCTCGCGTGGTGATTCCATGGCTGTCCATGACGATGACAGCAATGAACGAACCATTCTGTTGTTTTTTTTTTGCATATTGGTGTCTTGTAGACTATCGCATTCAAGTGGTTCTTTAGCCATCCGATAGATCTCATGACGTCTCTCATCATTGCATAATCATCTACTTAGCACATCACGACAAAAACTCCTCTATACTCGATCGTTGCATGTACAAGATGAGCCAAGCGACCAAATTGGCATTGTTCCATGCAAAATCATTGTATCGGACAACCCATGAACACGACTATTGGTGGGTAGGAACAAAATCGAAGCACTGACAGCTAAATCCACATCTCATCACAAACTACACACATGCCTTTCTCAACTACATGTAGTTGGACGAGGCTCAACATAGCATTTTTTGTCTCTTCCTTCGATTTTTCTAGACTAAAATGCGCAATCTGAATATGTCCGCCATTAGTACCCGAAACATTACAAAGGTCGTACGTATCAGTTTCTGGCTTAACCAAAAAAAAACATAAAACCTACAAATGTAGAAGATTTATCATGAATATAGCAACTCTTGCATTAGGAGATCTACCAGATGATGAGTACATCACTATTGGCAGACCTGACACATCCATTATCTCTATATCTAAACTAATCACAAAATCAATTATGTCTTTGAAGGTCATGCCGATCCCTTTTCTCCCTAATAGCAAAAAAAACACCACAAAACAATTTCTTGTTACAAGCCTAGGTATTGCTACAACAGTTTGTTCGCAAGGGAAAAAATACATTGAAATCTACTATTTGCTTTTGTCTGGGTTTGTCTCAGTGGGTTTCTCAAGTTGCACAACACCAAATTGCTTGTCACATAACATTATAATAGCATCTTAATCATCAAATTCTAATACGAAAGTATCAAGTTCCACACATGAGATGTAGTTGTTGTATCATCTCTGTGCGAAACTTGCACACTCGACTGGGTAGGAACCTCCCGAGCAATGATAAATTTGGAGGTGATTGAGGCACGAGCATGTTGTTGAGCACGTTCTTCTCTGTCCTTCACATCATCGTTGTGTACTTTCTCCTTGTTCGGAGGAAAGGCGCCCTCGTTAAATTCAAGAAACCAAGGGAGAGATGTAACAAATGTGACATTAAAGCAACATGCACATTGTACCGTGCTTTCTTTTTTACTCTTTTGTCAATGTCTGCCTCCATCCAATTATACACAATACTCAGGAGCTTAGCCATGATGGCTTCCGTAGATGCGAGACATATTGCATGCACCATCCATACCATGCCTATGTATGATGCTACGTAGCCCATGTTGTTCAATCTGCAAATGGATAGATAATGATACATCCAACGAAAGAGACTTCCTCAAAGCTAAAATGGCAAGTAACTAATCTATCATCATATACTCGTTTATACGCATGACGATAGATAGCATATATGCCTCGTTTGTGGAGTCTACTGTCACTAGCTCCACTCTAACTCGAGGATGGAGATTTATGTCTATCTTGTAAGCTTTACTTGACAATAGCATGGTGCAAGATCTCATAGAGGTCTTTTTCAACTAATGGAATGCTTGCAAAGCAATATGACACAGAAACTTACTCTCTTTTAAGACACTCGTCCGTGCATCCAATCTGTGATTTCCATTCCAAGTGTATAGCATTTTTTTAGACAGATTTGACAAACAAGTGTCCTTAATCTTTGCTTCAAACTGGTTATTCAATTGTTGTCATAAGGGATCCCATTTCTACGTGATCTCGGCATTGACTCTGATTGATGGATATAATGGGGCACCAATAGAACAAATAAAGGATCCTTTCGGTTTGTAATACCCCTCAATCAAGGATATGTCAGCCAATGGTTCCAAACACTTGGGATCCCAACTCACCTGCCTCGCCTATTCTAGCTTTGACAGTCAACATAGAGGAGCCCATGGCATTAAGGTTTCTCGCTCCTTCTACATGATTTGCATGATTCATAAAGCAATTTTACACCACAATGATTGACTAATTAAAATCAATCATAAACTCTTTAGATGCTTGGACAACATGTGCAAACGTAGAGTAACGCCTTCGTTAATTGGGAAGTCATCTCCAGTAGTAGCTCTAGATGTCATGTATGCTTCTATCTCTCTATCATCGATCTCATCATCAAAATCTTCCACGTCAGCAACAACCTTAGTAGAGGTGCCTTCATATACTCGAGCCTTTCCTTTTCCTGCCTTGGTGAGTGTTGATTTTGGTAAAGTGGGTGATGTGGGCACACTACTGACATGCGTGGCTTGCGGAATTAAGACACTAGATGTTAAGGACACATCTGCTTTTTTATCGTCTTTTCTTGATTTTTTTGAAATTTGATGAAAAAAATTAGCACAATTCTTGATTACGAGATGGATTATGACATCTCAAAAATTGCTAAAAACTAGGAATACAGATTCTCACCAAATTGTTTTTGCGCCATACAATAATGGTACCCTTTGCCTTCTTTAAGGTAGTAGTCTCTGTATCCATGGGAGGAACATAAGGGAGAGGAGCATCTTTGTCGTCATACACTTCAATGGCGGAAATAGAATAACAACCAAAAGATAGTTTTTGTCCATATAAGTGGGCTAAGTTGGGCGTCTTATCAATTTGTCCTTACCCAATTGCATCACCGTTGTAAATGAATTTGACCAACACCAGATTTTTTTCCATGGTCTATTATAAATCTCTTAAATTTGTATTTGCATAACAATATCATCAATCTCTAGTGTCGTTATAAACTGCTCTCTCTTTGCCCCCATAAACAACTCTCTATCTCCATCTCTCCCCCTCACAATCTCTTTCCCCTCTTTGACTATACGCTCTATTTCACACTCACCCTCTACCTCTCATGAAGCTATATAATAGGGCACTACGCATCCAATTACATATATCTATAGCTGGAAGAGAGAAGGTGCTATAAAGATAGAAATTAAGAATTATTTTCAATCTCTCACTTGTAGCTTTTTGGTAGGAAGAGGGAGGATGTGAGATAAAGAGGTGAGAGAGGGATAAGATGCTCTCTCTTTTTCTCTTTGTATGGCCATTACTGTCTCTCTATGTTAATCTCCCACTCCGTCTCTCTTGCTCTCTCTGTCTCTCCCTCGGTGCGTTAAAGGGAAGCCAAAAAACGTCTACAAGGAGATGACTTCTCACTTTGGCATGAGGAGATTAACAAAACCTTGGAAAGAATACATGAGAAATTTCATCCTATTCTTTCACTTCACCTTTTCCTTCCTTACCTCATAGCCATCTATAAGCAACACAAAAACGCCTTTATATGGATTACATGTGGCTCCTCGTGTTGTTACTCGAAGATCTCACTACTTATGGCTTGCATTCTAAAAACATGCATACTACCACTCAAGTCTCGGGCTAGAAACTCAATCAAAAAGCACTTTTATGTCATAATATCCATTTGCAATCATCGTGGATCATGGAATCGATCTATGATTGTGTGATTAATCGCCCCAATCTTGCAACTTCGCTTTTCTCAGGAGATGTTAAAAGATGCTATGAAAACATCCCCCATTTGGGAACAATGGGCTTGATACACCATCTTACCAAGCTCTTGAAATATGCATTCTCCTCCATGCATGGTAATTGTTAGGAAATAAGACGTAGCTAAATAGATATTTGAGTAGATTACTTAATGGAGAGAGATAGATTTCACACATAAGAGATTATAGAGTAGAGAGAGAGAGAGAGAGAGAGAGAGAGAGTACACACGATATACGTGGTTCACCCAATGTGGGCTACGTCCACGGGAAACGAGCCACTCAATGGCTTTAGCACTTCAAAAGAAGAAGTAGTTTACAAAGGGACTAAACCCTTAATAGAGCTCCCGCCTTGCTTCACTCTCACCACCTCACACTCACCTTGTTGCATCAACTTCACACTATGAAATGTGTGTAGAAATGGCCTCCTTTTATAGGCCAAAGGGCTGCCCTCTCTTATGAGAGGCAGCCATGTGTAGCCGCCCTTGTGCGAATAAGTCCAAATCGGACCCTCCAATCCGCCCATGTGTGGCCGCCCTTGAGAAGACAAGTCCGCTTTTGAATTTGGCCACCGGCCATCGGCCATTGACTACCGGCCACCGGCCAACCGACGGTTGTTTTCCAACCACTTTCCGACGAAAAGGAATATTCTGCCGAGGGAAAAAAAAAGTATTGGGGGCTTCCGCCCCCGAGGCCCCTAAAGTTGCCCTTGATTCTTGGCCGTGAAAATTTTGGTTTCCGGTGAGTGATTTTCCTTCACGCACGATGGCTTCTCCTCATAATGGGGGCCTTACAAATGTGCGCTTTTACCACAGAAAATTACAAGGGTAAATCAGGCTCCATACTTAACAATCTCCCACTTAGAGACTGATCTCCAAACCAAATCTGTGACTGCTTTCCATTCTGGCTTCTTATCCTTGAATGCCGATTGAAGATGAACAAAAGCTCAACTTCTCCTTGTTGACCACCTTTGTAAACATGTCTGCAAGATTTTCACTTGTATGCACCTTTCCTAGCTTTAGCTGTCTCTCTTCCAAAAGAGTGCGTATGAAGTGATATCTCACCTCAATGTGCTTTGTCCTTGAATGAAAGGCTGAGTTCTTCGCAAGATGGATAGCGCTTTGGCTATCACTGTACAAAAAACAATTGTCTTGTTTGAATCCAAGCTCTTCTAAGAATCTGTGAAGCCACAGACTTTCTTTGCTTGCCTCCGTCATTGCTACATGCTCTGCTTCCGTGGTAGAAAGTGAAACCACTTTCTGCAGCTTTGAAGCCCAGCTTACTGTTGTGCCTCCAACCGTGAACACATAGCCAGTAGTGCTTCTTCGAGTATCTTTGTCACCTACCATATCTGCATCAGCATACCCTTCTAGAAAAATATCAGTTCCTCCAAAATACAAAGCATTTGTTGTTGTCTCTTTTAGATACCTAAGTATCCACTTCACAGCTTGCCAATTCTCTTTACCTGGGTTGTCCATGAACCTACTCACAACTCCCACTGCATGTGCAATGTCTGGCCTTGTCCAAACCATAGCATACATTAGAGAACCTACCGTTGCGGTATATGGAACTTTAGACATATAGGCTATCTCCTCTTGTGTCTTTGGACACATATCCTTCGTTAGTTTAAAATGACCAACCAAAGGTGTAGAAACTGGTTTTGCATTTTTTATTGCAAACCTTTCTAGTACCTTCTTGATGTAATCTTCTTGAGATAGCTTTATTGTCTTCTTCCTCCTGTCCCTTGATATTTTCATACCAAGTATCCTCTTTGCAGCACCTATATCTTTCATTGAAAAAGATTTAGACAGCTCCTCTTTTAGGTCTTTGATGTCCTGCATGTTAGCACTTGCAATCAGCATGTCATCAACATACAACATTAGGATGATGAACTTCCCATCTCCCAAATTCTTCGTGTAGACGCAATGATCCGAGTTGCATCTTGTGAATCCATGATCCAAAATCCATCGATCAAACTTCAAGTACCATTGTCTTGATGCTTGCTTTAAACCATACAAGCTCTTCTTTAATCTGCAAACCATTTTCTCCTTATCTTTTACTTCATACCCCTTTGGTTGAAGCATGTAGATTTCCTCCTCTAAGTCACTGTGAGGGAATGCCGTATTGACATCCATTTGCTCGAGATTTAGATCATGAGCATCCACAAGGCTTAAGACAAGCCTAATTGAGTTCATTTTTACAACAGGAGAAAATATTTCATTGAAGTCAATACCTTTCTTTTGAGAAAACCCTTTTACCACAAGCCTAAACTTGTACCTTTTCTTCCCACCTTCTTCTTCCTTCAGCTTGTACACCCATTTGTTTTGAAGTGCCCGCTTACCTTTAGGCAACTCAACCAACTCCCATGTTTGGTTGCGATGTAGTGAGTCCATCTCCGCTTGCATGCTCTTCGTCCATTCTTCTTTGGATTCTTGTTGCATAGCTTCTTCGTATGATTCTGGCTCTCCAAAATCTGAGATCAAGAGATGGTTGAAGGAAGGAACAAACCTTTCTGGAGGTCTACTTGCTCTTGTAGATCTTCCGGGAATAGGTTGAGGCTCCTCATTTGGTTGACTTTGTTGCACATTGTCACCGTTTGTAGTCCTTGAGTCTTCACCGTCCTCAAGCTCCATGTACTCATCACCTGTTTGTTTTCTTTCCAAGTAATCTTTGTACATATTTTGTTCGTTAAAAGTTACATCCCTACTCCTTAAGATTTTACCATCTTCAGGATTCCATAGGCGATACCCAAAGTCACCTTCTCCATAGCCAATGAAGAAACACTTTTTGGACTTTGCATCTAGCTTTGATCTTAGGCTTCTATCTATGTGCATGAAAGCCTCACACCCAAACACTTTGAGAAATGCATAATTCACCGGTTTACCTATCCACGCCTCTTCTGGAACTCCCCCATCCAATGTCGTTGAGGGTGACCGGTTGATTAAGTACATAGACGTACTTACAGCTTCCGCCCAAAGCTCAAGTGGTAGGCCTGCATGTAGCCGCATGCTTCGTGCTCACTCCATGATTGTCCTGTTCATCCTTTCCGAAATCCCATTTTGTTGAGGTGTCCTTGGGGTTGTCCTTTGCCTCCGAATGCCATTGCTAGCACAAAAGCTTTCAAAAGCTTGGCTGCAATATTCGCCTCCATTGTCGGATCTGAGGCATTTAACCTTGGTACTTGTTTCATTCTCCACAAAGGCTTTCCACCTTTGAAATATGGAAAATACATCGGATTTATTCTTCATGACATAAACCCATGTTTTTCTAGTCGCATCGTCTATGAATGTTACATAGTACAATGAGCCACCAAGTGATGGTGTACTTGCAGGACCCCAAACATCAGAATGAACCAACTCAAGTTTTTTATTTTTTCTTTCATTTCCTGATTTTTGAAATTTTACCCTCTTTTGTTTACCATAAACAAAATCTTCACAGAACTCTAAGTCCACTTCTTTCAAACCTGGTAGAAGCTTCTTTGTTTGAAGGATTTGCATTCCTTTGGCACTCATATGCCCAAGTCGGTAGTGCCACATCGCATTGTCAACTTCTGTAGTTGCTGCACAAGCTGAAGGTTGCGTGCTAACAGTACACAAGTAAAGTATACTGACTTTTTCTCCCTTGGCAACCACCAAAGATCCCTTTGAGATCTTCCACCTTTTGTTTCCGAATGCAATGTTGTGACCTTCATCATCCAATTGTCCTGTAGAGATCAAATTTTTGCGAAGAGAAGGAACATGCCTAACATCTTTAAGCTTCCACTCATTTCCATTAGCAGTTTTGACAGAAACTGTACCTTTGCCGACAATCTCACAAGCTTCATCATCTCCCAAGTATACATACCCAAAATTACCTTTGGTGTAGTCTTGGAAATGTTGCTTGTGTGGTGTCGCATGGAATGAAGCCTTGGAATCTACTATCCAGGAATTAGACACATTGTCTAATGAGAGAATTAGAGCATCTTGCTCTACTTTACCTGCCACATTGGCCTCCGATGTTGGCTTGTTGTCTTGAGACACTGCCTCCTTCTTCTTCTTGGACCAGCAATCCTTCTTGACGTGGCCCTTCTTGCTGCAGTTCCAACATTCAAGAACTGACTTTGTGCATGACTTGCTCCGCCTTGAGTGATCACGACCCTTTTGGTTTTTGAACCTTTCCTTAGGCCTTCCTCTTGTTTCCACTGACAGTGCAGCACTTGATGATTCTCCTGTGTTCTGTGCTGCTCCTTCATATTTCCTCGCTTAGGAGAACACCCACAACATCATCAAACTTAAGAGTATTTGTGCCAGAAATAGAATTACTTACAACCATCACAAGGCTGTCCCAACCATCCGGTAGAGATGATAGTATAAGGAGAGCTCGCACTTCGTCATCGAAATTGATTTTCACCGATCGAAGTTGACTTATATTTGTGTTAAAGTCATTTAGGTGTTATGCAACTGAACCATTCTCTGCCATCTTTAGATTGAACAAGCGCTTCATAAGAAATACCTTATTGGATGCCGATGGTTTCTCGTAGAAGTCGTCAAGTGACTTCATCAAGTCCTCCGTGGTCTTCATCTCCGAAACACTGAAGGCCACCGTTGACGCCAAGCTTAACCGGATTGTTCCCAGTGCCTTACGATCAAGGACAATCCATGCTTCATCTGCCATTATTGCGGGCTTCTTCGCAAGACCGCCTAGTGGCAAATAGAGATCCTTCTGGTACAGATAGTCTTCAATATGCATCTTCCAATGTTAGTAGTTTTTGCCGTTGAACTTCTCAATCTTGAGCTTCCCTTCCTCTGCCATAACTCCCACTCAATTCAAGGAATCCTTTCCTTGAGATAATTTAGCTACGAGCAAACCTTGCTCTGATACCAGTTGTTAGGAAATAAGACGTAGCTAAATAGATATTTGAGTAGATTACTTGATGGAGAGAGATAGATTTCACACACAAGAGATTATAGAGTAGAGAGAGAGAGAGAGAGAGAGAGAGAGAGAGAGAGAGAGAGAGAGAGAGAGAGAGAGTACACACGATATATGTGGTTCACCCAATGTGGGCTACGTCCACGGGAAACCAGCCACTCAATGGCTTTAGCACTTCAAAAGAAGAAGTAGTTTACAAAGGGATTAAACCCTTAATAGAGCTCCCGCCTTGCTTCACTCTCACCACCTCACACTCACCTTGTTGCATCAACTTCACACTATGAAATGTGTGTAGAAATGGCCTCCTTTTATAGGCCAAAAGGGCTGCCCTCTCTTATGAGAGGCAGCCATGTGTAGCCGCCCTTGTGCGAATAAGTCCAAATCGGACCCTCCAATCCACCCATGTGTGGCCGCCCTTGAAAAGACAAGTCCGCTTTTGAATTCGGCCACCGACCACCGGCCATTGACTTCCGACCACCGGCCACCGGCCATTGACTACTAGCCACCGGCCAACCGACGGTTGTTTTCCAACCACTTTCCGGCCGCCGTCCGGCCATAATATTCCGGCAAAAAGGAATATTCCGGCGAGGGAAAAAAAGTCTCGGGCGCTTCCGTCCCCGAGGCCCCTAAAGTTGCCCCTGATTCTTGGCCGTGAAAATTTTGGTTTCCGGTGAGTGATTTTCCTTCACGCACGATGGCTTCTCCTCATAATGGGGGCCTTACAAATGTGCGCTTTTACCACAGAAAATTACAAGGGTAAATCTGGCTCCATACTTAACAGTAATTACACAAACTCGAAGACCAGTTTCATTCCAATAGGAACAGTATCAGAATATCATAAATGAGAGATATAATCTGCATTTGTCAATGAATTTAATCGGCAAGTCAAATTTTACCTATGTACATTCATGCCACCACATTCCTTTTCCCAAAACCAATCAATAAAAGACCATACCTTCTCAAGTACCTGTAAATAGCAATGTGTTATTCTGCTCAGTTAAAAAGCCAGGTGGGATAATGCGACAAGATTGGCTAGTCAGCCGGTATAGACAGTAAACCCATCCAATGTATATGCAAAATTTCTTTTAATTCGAGCCAATCATGGCATGCAATAGGATATAATTAGGCAATTTCCAAGCCAGTAAAAGAATATGCAAATTAGCTGGTCTTTTCTCCTAAAATCATCAAAAACCAGAAAAGGAGTTATCATTCTTCTCCATATGACCGTACATCCCAATACCAGTAACCGGTAATGAATCGGTCAGCATGTCCAATTGTAACCATCCCAATCATATGCTTAAAATTTTCCGAAGAAAGTCAGAAGCAGCAATAAGAGAACATTTCTCAAAAATTCTCAATGTTTATGTTCAATAGATATTTTATAACCAGTACTAATCCGTAGAGAACAGAACCAGCAGAATCATTAGTGAGAGATCCATAGATTAACCAGCAAAACAAGCTTCAACCATATGATGCTTATGCAACCAACTTACAGTTTCAATTCCCAGCCATAGCATTCTATCAACAAGCTCTACTCATCTCAGCAAAGAGGGTGGGGGAGACAAACCCATAAAGATAAAGGCAAAAAAATGTTTATAACATGCAAGCTAGCTGCCCATAAAGACCAGCTAGCAAATCAATCCTCAGATTTCTGAGAAGACTCACACTAGAAGAGCATTGGCAAGAATTTAAACCGTCATTTTCCGATGTCAAGCTCAGCAAGCCAAGCCATAACTAGATCTACCCAAATAGGAGCAGTAAGAGCAGCTTTAGCCGGTCATACCAACCCTTTTATCATCAATACCCACGGCACTGGCTGTCCAAAATCACCAAGAACCATCCCCAAAACAATTCCTAGTATTCAAATTTATGCATGCTAGCAGATAGTACATCATAATACGACCCGAGATACGAAAAAATCCCTTACAACGATCTGTATACAGCAGTAGCTAATAGGTTATGCAAACCATAATCGGTGCCATCTTGGTTGGCAAATCTAACCCCATTAAAACGACTTCATGCAATAACAACTCACTCCAAATAGAATCTCCAAGAGCAGCAGTACGAGGTCAAAAACCCCTTCAATTTTTTTATGTACATGCTTAATTTTCATCACCACCAGCCCATGATGTGGCAGTAAATCCAAAAAAAACCATGCCATACCCGAAATGATAAGAAGTTTTTGAAGCAAACAAATTTTTCGCCCTTATCTCTGTGGAATCCACAATGTTCTTCTTGCTAGGAGCCATACTATGGAGACCCTCAAGTGAAGCTTTGGACGATGAATAGAGTATGCACACAATGAGAGAACCCACACACACTTGCAAAATGAAAACTAAGTGAGCTTAATGCTCACCTTATAAAGCTTTCCTTTCCTCCTGCAATTGGCTGGCTGCACAGTATAAAACCGGGAAGAAAACCACCTCGCCACATCCTTGGAGCCCACACAGGATGGCCTATATCCGGGAAGAAGGTCCACCGCGGCAGAGTCTTCATCAAACTACACCATACCCCCACAATTTCGGGCGGCGTTACAACTAAAGCTTGCCCCAAATAGCGCGCGTCAGACTGGGGAGAAACCCTTCATTCGAAACCATTTTTGCATTCAAGTCTCACCCGTCACGCCTGGCCACAGTAAACCAGCTAAAAAAACAATAATGAAAAAAAAGGATAATGAAAAAAAGTCCTTTACGAGGCTACTTTAACCAAGAGGCCTTTCCCGCCTAATCAACCAATGCCGTGGTTGGAAGCTCTATGAGAGCAAGATCTCGAACAAGTGAGATATTTTTTGTAGTCAATGATTGCCAAGGGTGAAAGCAAACCCCAGGATAACACCATGGATGAAGAGTCTCATATCCTCTAGAAGGATAGAGAGAGAGAGAGAGAGAGAGAGAGAGAGAGAGAGAGAGAGAGAGAGAGAGAGAGAGAGAGAGAGAGAGAGAGAGAGAGAGAGAGAGAGAGAGATGTGAGGGGGGGGGGAGATCTCTGCTAAAAAGCAATGTAAAAGCTTCTCAATCTTCTAAATCTTCTCATGGACTACTCTTGCCAGCTTTATAGGCAGTTTAAAGCAACGTAAAAAGTTCTCTTATACATGCCCAAAAATCATATCTTGAGCTTTAAGCCCCCTCTTCTCTTCTCGTTCATTCACCTTTTCAATCACCCCTATCTCTTTCTCTCTTGAGCCGTGTCGTGGGTGCTAGGCACTAGATTAACTAGAGAGATAACAAGAGTGAGGGATAAACAACGTGGAAGAGATAATTTGAGTTTATGGTGAGAGATGTTAAAAAATTTAAATAATCTCACCTTTCAGCTCTCTATTATCTTGTATTCCTCTTCCACTCTCTCTCTCTCTCACAAGCACACTCACTAACTCTTTCGCCTTTTGCTCTCTCCTTATCCATCTCTCACTCCTAATTTCTCACTCTCTGTTACACTAGAGAAGGCTCTTTTACACTAGAGAAGTGCAAAGAGATAAACGGAGAGAGAGAGAGAGAGAGAGAGAGAGAGAGAGAGAGAGAGAGAGAGAGAGAGAGAGAGAGAGAGAGAGGGGTATATGGAACGTTTAGAGAGAGAGAGAGAGAGAGAGAGAGAGAGAGGGGTATATGGAACGTTTCTATTTCACCTTTTTAATTTAGAGAGATCATGTTTTTTAGATAGTGTGAGGGATAGATTGGGAGATAGGATTGGTGGAGATACATAGATTTTAATGTTACAATATGAGATGGGAGAAGATAGGGGATTTATTACATGGAGAAATTCCACCTAAGAATATATGGGGGAAGGGTTGATTTAATAGAAGGAGGTGGACATCAATATAATTAGATATTTGGGTTCAAATTGGAGGGAGGCTTAGAGAGGGTTTGTAGTGGGAGACGTGGATATTTATGGAGATATTTGTGACTATAGATTGTCTATAAATGCACCTTCATACTGTGAAATTATCAACGAACCAATGTATGTCAAGACATGGCTTCTTCATCGTCCTGCAAAGTTAGTTTTTTTGTGGATACTGATTGTAATGAGCCAATACTCCAAGACTGTCCGGCCCAATATGCAATGGTTAACCCTAAAGATTTTGGGGGAGGCAGTAATATTATGGTCATTGCTGGGTGAAACCTATACATATAAGAATGAAGTATCCAACTATCATTAGGCATAGTAAATGCAGAGGACACTTCATCTACAATAACACGACATGTCCAATTAGAGCAATGAACGGACGTGCAAATGAAACCTCATGGACAAGAAAATTGATGACATCAATGTTTCATTGGGTATGCTAAGCTCGACAAATGGAACCCTAAAATGCTTCCACTATGGAAGAAGTCCAGTTCTGCTCCTTGCACTATTTATTATTTGCTCGCCGATAACAATTGGACACGTTTGTTCATCCACAAGAGACTCAGAGCCACTCGGTAGCTAGAGGTGTTTTGAGATCTTCGATCGAGCATCCAAGAGAGCTTGTTTCCTATGTGGTCACCGAAGTTTCTACTAGTGGTCCAAGACATTTGCAGCTGAATATTGCAAAACAAATGGTTATGAGAGTAGTTGTTCTTGAAAATGGAGAACAACTAAACAACAACAAGCTTCTCTCGATCTTGGAGGAGATGAGACCATTGGTTCATACACAAAGGTAAATTGTATGTTTCTTTGAGAGAATAGTTAATGTGCTTAGAATATCATGTTGAATTATGACTGCTCCATTCAAATTTAAGCATATGTTGAAAGAAGCAAGTGCTATAAGAATAGGAGTGGGGATAGAGTCTCAATTGCTCCGCTTGAAGAACACATGTGGATATAGATATTTTCATGGCATGTTGTTTCTTGGGCAATGTAACAATCCGCAGAAAAGATGCCACGTGTTCAAGATGTCTACCACTGGGCCCTGGTCCGGTATTGAGCTTGTGAATAGAATGCGGCAAGATGGGAGTGGAGATTTTTGCGACGAACCTGAGTTTTCTTTGACCATGTTTGTAGGGTCGTGGGATGGACATCAATGGCTACACATGTGTATGATCCTATGTAAGTATTCAATATGCAAGATATTGATTGTTTGTTGCCCATTTACCTCCTTTATGTGGTTTACATCTCAATTGTACATGATTCAAGAGATGCAAACCATTGCTATATGTGAGATGAAAGAAGAAGATACCCAAACACAGATCGTGTTTTGGGAAATGATGACTGTCATGCTTCTCGACAATGAATATCTACCGGCTAATTTTAAATTTTTGTGGACGATGAGATAGGAGCAAAATGGAGAGCAATCTGTACAATATTTAACTGTGAACCAAATTAAAAAATAGGAGGTAGAGAGTGTTCTTGTCTGTTTCATTGGGAGCAGAGCCTGCAGATTCACAACATTCAATGTGTGCACAAAAATTCCCAAGATGAGCATAGGCATCTTTGTGAATTATGGCATTGTGCACGAAGTGAAGATGAAGCCACGGCTCTACATAGAAACATATACAAGCTTGGTGGGCCTTGAGCAAAGTGGCAGACTCTAATTTGTCACAAATGGACTATTGGTTGAGTTGGTGACATGTGCGGTATCCTCGTTGAAGAAAACACTATGGGGATAAAATTGTCTAAAAATATTCTTTGTTTGTGTTGAAAGCAACATCTTCAATCATAATTGATAGAAAAATTTGTGTAGGATATGGATGATTTATTGTTCGTACCCACGACAAACTTGGCAAAAACCAAGCATGCTAGCTGGTTAGCAGTAGAGGCGAGGGCAATAAAGAGATGTTGAGCTTATATGATGCATGTATGTCTGACCTATCTAATTCCTTGCTTCAAAGTGTGAAGACGCTAGCTTTGTGGAGGGTAGGTATCATGGAGTTGGACCCTCTGCAAAAAAGTTGGCTCGTTGGGCACAACAAAAGTGAGCGTCCACGCCAGTGATTGTTGTAAGAGAAGTGGCCAACAATCTCGGGGGGCTCCTCTTTATCAACATCCAGTTATGAAGGAGATAATGTCACAGTTTTAGAGAAGAGGAAACAAGTAGGTTGTGTAAGCTATGAGGAAGAAAATGATTTGCATTGACCTAAGTATCTTATGCAAAATGTTGAAAGGAATCGAAGAGGCACAAGCAACAAGCGGAATGGGAATTCATTACAAAAAGAGCATCAAAAACCTCGGCGAAGGTACTGTAGCTCCCTCGTTTTGGGGGATTAGAAGCTAGGACAACAGAGTAGATAGTATCTCTACGAAAGAGGCTCAAAGGCTCCATTTATGTGGTTTTGCAATGATAGTGTGGATCACACTTAGCACATTTGCAACACAATGACACAGTGTCCCGCTAGAGTGCCTACTACAACATGGTCTCTGGAGAAAGAAACAAACTTGACCACCACTAAATTAATGAATTTGGAGGCTATAGGATACACAATCAAGAAGTGTGTAATTACAGACTCAGTAATACAAGTGTGTTATTGACCAGGAGTGTCGGTTGCAGCGTAGAAGCAAATTGACTTGGTAGTTGCAATCGAGGCTCAGAATAGTGAGACACAATGTTGTTAAGCCTAATTTTCATGAAAAAATTGTGGTGGGAACATCTACCTTGTAGGTCCGAGGCAAAGCTTATGAAGTTCACATCACAAACAATCTGATTTTTATATGTGGAGACTTCACAGATCGCATAGCCTAGAGCAAACAGTACATGGCTTGCAAGCACATTTACGTTATCTTCCTTCACTTCTTTGGACTGGATGTGAATCATAACATGTTTATCCATCAAAGCAAGCTCACCCATGAGGATTTTCTCCGAGTGTTCATTTGTCATCGTACATTGTAGTCAAGTGTTATGTGCAACCTTTAAGTCTTGGATCCCACAAACATTCACTTTATGTTATGTGGTTGTACCCTGTAATATTGCTTTGGATGATTGAAACATTTTGCTTTGATTCGTTGTTATGATATGTCAACATTCAATTGATTTTTCTTTGATTCAATGTCATGATCTGATCAGTCAACATTCAATTCAAGCTTATGTTTTTGTACAATAGTTGGGGTATTCTTCAATGAGTGTGACTTTCAGTAAATATATATATATATATATATATATATATATATATATATATATATATATATATATATATATATATATATATATATATATATAGAGAGAGAGAGAGAGAGAGAGAGAGAGAGAGAGAGAGAGAGAGAGAGAGAGAGAGAGAGAAACCTTGCAAGATAGATAGGAGAGGAAGTCATGAAGAGAAGGAGGAAGATATGAAGAAAGGAGGATAGATAGCCAGTTTTAAGTGGCAGAGGTTGAGATAGACATTGCGGTTGAAAGAAAGGCTTTTTGTGTACAGTTGTTGGGATCTTCTTCAGTGAGTGTGACTTTCAGTAAATATGTGGGAAGGGGGGTGGATAGCCAATCTTATGTAACAGAGTTTGAGATAGAGAGATAGTGTGGTTGAGAGAAACACTTACAATTGTGTTGATGGGGTCTTCTTCAGTGAGTGTGATTGGCAAGAGATAGATAGGAGAGGACTTGATGAAAGGGAGATGGATAGCTAGTCTTAAGTGACAAAGGTCGAGATAGAGAGATGGTTGAGAGAGACAACACAAGAAAGAACAAAGAGAGATAAATAGAGAGAGGGATGCATGATGAAAGAGAGATGGAGAGATGAACTTAAGAGACAAGACTGGGTGATTGCCCTCTCCTGAAAGCTCGCTCCAATTGCCTCTAGAGCAAGTATTTTCTGAAAACTTTTGTGGCCTACCAAAAAGAGTAAAAAAGATTTCTTAGTAACTCGCTCAAAAAGCTCGCTTGATATCAATCCCCAAATGGGACGAGCCGCAACAAATCATTAGATATACCCCTCAATAAAAACAATGACCATCTTACACCATAGATGGAATTACATGCTCTTTATGTAAAGAAGAGTGGTAATTCATACTCAGGTAGTAAGAGCATTCTTGAGAAACATAACCAACATATAGCCTTGTCTTTGATGAGCAAATAGTGCCAAAATTTATTGCGTGTGTAAATCATCCCTAGAGCTTCTCTTTTTGCCCGTGAATAGTTCCTCTTGGTTGGGCCCAAATGGTGACTTGCATAGTAAACTGGCCTATACCACTTCTCCATCTTGGCTTGTATCAATATTGTGCCGATTGCAAAATGTTTGGTGACCACCTCCCCTGCTTTTGCCTAAAGTGAAAATGGAGGGGCCAGTTTCCATTTGCTATAACAAACCTTTTTTGCTGATGTTTGCCAAGTTGAAGACTTTGCTAAAAGAGTGTACACGTTTAATGGCATTGGTGGATGTTGACCAAAAGAATAATATTTTTCAAATTTAGTATTTGTATCAAACACTCTTTCGGTATTTAATTATCATATCAATTATCGTATCAATTTCTATAAAAAGTGAAAATGGTAGGGGATTGTGAGATGTGTAGCCCCATATGTTGATAGATTCTAAACATAAGCCTTAATGAATTCATGTCCTTTAAATTGCTAAGGTGGAATATTCAAGCATCCTATGCACTGAGATTCTTTGCATTGGAATAAAGTGAGCTTGCACCACTAAATAAGAAGCTAGTTGAAGTAAGTAACATTTTTTCAAAAGACTTTGCACATCTATATATAAAGACGTGTGTCATTTCACATTTGTATTGATCTTCTTTTTCTTCTCTTTAGAGTTTCCTTGTGCTATGCATGTACTGAATTTATTTTTGTGGAGTACCAATTCTTGATAATGATTTTCTTCATCAACAGATGACAATACACATGCAGCATGAACCACCATTCTCTCATACAATTAAGCTACTCATGCTTTGTTGGCATTTTCTAAAAGAGTTTTAGCAATGCGGAAAATCTCTTCGTAGTAAAGCATAGTAGATAAAACTCTTAGCTTTAGCAGCTTGCATGTCTATTTGCATTCTTGGAGCTACTATGGTGGGGTTGCCTAGATATGAAAAGGTTTCCCAATGCTTTAGCTATGTATACACACATGAGCTACTTACCCAACTATGGCCCCGGGGATTCACTCTCTAAAGGAAAGGACATGTCACCTCTAGGAACGGGAGTTTAGGGAAACAGATAGAGGAGAAAAAATTTAGAGAGAGAGCCAAAAGCAATAAGTCAAGAAGGTGTTCATACAATTGGATATTGAGAATGAGGTGGTAGGGTTCACTTATACAAGAACTACCCATGTCTTTCTGCTTCATCGACAAGTAGAAAATAATACTTTGAGCCACCAGGTAATCCATCATGAACCAACTCCACAATGCAAGCAACATGAAAAGTGGCTTCCTTTGAAAATGAGCCTTGTGTTTCTTGCCTTTCGTCTAGGAAGTGCAAGTATGATGAGGCTAGCGAACCTTGGGCAAGCCGGTAACTATTACCCTGGAAACATGATGCTCTACAATAATGGAGACGTGACCAAAGCGAGAGTGCCAAAGAATCATCATCTATGATATGTGTTTGTATTTGAAGAAGGAAAATACAATTCTTATAGCTACAACGAACTAGAAGAGAAAGATTGTACATGATACAAGCCACCTTCTCAATAACCACATGCCACAATAGAGAAAATTCTTCTATCAATCACTATTTCTTCGTCCTCAAAATAGATGTAAGATCTTTAGAAATTGTTTCAAAAATGGAGAAGAGGTTAGTTGAAAATTTAGGCACATGTAGCACATGATCCAAGACATGTACAAGCAAGATGTTTCCAACATCAACCACAAGCAAGGTAGAATCATCACCATTGTGCACTGATGAAGGCGTTGTTGATAGCTCCATGTTGAAATCATCGAAAGCATTATTTTGCTTGTTCATTCTCTTATTTAGATGTTTGCAATCAAGGGAGAGATGAATTGTTCATTAGAGGTAAAAGGGACCTGGAGAGTAATGGATTCCTAGAAATTTTTGAATGGTAAAAGAAAGCTCCCCAAGAAACTTGTAATTTGAATTGCTCACTTGGAAACCACACTCCTCCAATACCGCTGATCTGTGAGAACACTTCAATGATATAGTCACCCTATGTAAAATTTTAACTCACCCATGCTTTCTCTACCTTTATAAGCTTGGTGGCAGATGTTAGAGATAATCCCAAAACTGATGAGCAATAGTAGAGAAGGAGAGAACCCGAGAGGAAACAGATGGAGACACACCGTGAACAAAATCCCCCATTGGTAACTCATTTTTGAGTGGTCAATGCATTTTAAGTGTCACATGTTGTTTAAAAGGTTTAGAGGAAGAATTTGGTAGTAGAGGAAAACATCACCAAGTTCAGGGCAAAGGAAATATAAAGGGAGAGAAAATCAGGTGTAGGGAGAGCAAATTAGCATTCCCTTGACATGCTATAGAAAAATCCAGAGAGAATGTCAACCCATGACATAGAAAGGTTTTGGCCTTGACCAGAGTTTGGCATGGACCCCTATCCCTAGAATAACCATAACTATGATTTTATATATGTATTGCTTGATATTCATTCAGTAAAGAAAATCATGGGGTGTATGGTAAAATGCGAGAATGAAAATGGGTTATTGAAAGCATGAGAGCAATTACTGATAGCGATGTTGTACAGGATATCAAATGCCCTTTCACAAGAAGATTTAGAAATTTTCTCATGTAGGAAAACGAAGTCTTTTTCATACAATGAATAACATCATGAGCATCTGCTCAAGAGGCACCGCATATCTAGCTGGGTACGATTGGGGGCAGGGGACCACCGGCTGCCCCACCGGGCCAGCGGTCCGCTCCCCCCAATCGTACCTAGCTAGGTGTGCAATGGCTCCCTCATGGAAGCTCATGATGTTGAGGTAAGTCACAACGTGGGATTTATTGTGAGAATTTGTCCAAAACTTCTTGTGTAATTTGCGCAAGCCATTCCAGTTTCTTTAGGTAATATCAGGCAGAGAGCTATGATTGCTCATGCTGTGTGAGCGCGCGGGCGGGCGCTGAGAGTTTAAGATAAAAGTTTATAACACTTCTGCCAATATACGAGAAATACGGTATAGAAATGTGGAAAAATAGATCACATCTCTGCAATGTCCTCTCTGAGTCGGAGAGAGATGGCACAAATTACAAGCACAGAAAGTTAAAGAGCGGACTCACAGAAGATCACAATTTCTCTTCCTCTCTCTCTCTCTACCATCTATCTTCCTTGCCAAATGTGTACAGCCTCGGATCATTCCTGACATACATTGGAAGGAGGAGGAGAGGGAGGGAGACTGGAGACTCAAGACAAAGCGGCAAATACCGTTGTGTAAAAAACTTTCTTTTGCAAGGCAAATGAGAAAGTACTTGGACTTGACACAAAATACAGGGGCAGCTTTCTGAGCTCAGTCCTTTATTAGTAGCTCTCTACTGTTGCATTGGTATAAAAAAAGAGGGACAAAAAAAGAGATACATAGAGCAAGATGAAATATTTGAGCAAAATATAGAAACAAAAAGTACAATGTCAACTTGTTGATGAGGTTGTTATAGCCAAGCTTGAATGAAGCTCAATATAATGTCCGCCTTTGAGCTGTTAGAAGTAGGTACATGCAGAGAAATGAAGAATCAACCTAGCATGCCTCCTTAGACTCAATACTTTCTACAAATTCGTCCCTTTCTACAGAAAGAATGAACAGCATCACTTAGTAGAGCTCGAATGCTTTCACATCCGATCGATACCCTCTATCTTGTCTTCAACTTCGGCATACAACTGCCTCAGCTTGTCAAGATTCTCCTCAGAAGTTTCCCAGTACCCTCTGCCACTCGCCTCGAGGAATGTCTGCACAAGCTTTCTGAATGAATTGGGATTAGTGTCGAGCAGCCGCTTCTGCATCACCTCATCAGCAATGAAAGTAGAGTTGGCCTCTTCATATACCCAATTATCAACCTGACCAGAAGTGGCACTCCATCCCATGGTGTTGGTTAGCCTCTTCTCTATCTCTCTCACACCCTCATAGCCACTCTTCAGCATGCCCTCATACCACTTGGGATTAAGCATCTTTGTTCTAGCATCCAGCCTCACTGTCTCAGAAAGACTCCTCACTTGGGCATTTGCTGTTGTAGTGTCTGCTATGTATGAACTAACTTTCTTCTTATCCTTCCTTAGTCCCTGAACAAGCTTGGTGGGATCCGAATCGAAATAATGACTTACATCAGTCAATGAGATCTCTGACGAATCTAGATTCTGGAATGTTGCATCGGCCGTAGCCAGTGCTAACTCAAACACCTCTCTCTTCTCTTTCATACCAGTTCCAGGCGCATCAGAGTCAAAGGCAAACGACTTGCGCTTCAGGTACATCTCCTGCAACTGTTGTTCACTCTCCCATGAAGAGTTCTCAACTGCCAAACTTATGTTGGCAGAGTAGGAGCCGGATGCATTGGAGAAAATTCTGGTGGCGGCATCTCGGACAGCAATTCCTAGCTTCTCTGATTGCTCAAGAGCATGCTTTCTGACAAAGTTCATCTCCACTGGTTCATCCAGTTCGGCTACCATTTTCACAGCCCTGTCCAACAAATTCATCTGCAAGCCCAACACAACCATAAGAAAAAGGAGCAACTATCTGTCACCGCGTTTTGAGTAGGTAGTGATGTTCGATTGATCAAAATATGCTTGGTTCAGACCCATGGGAAAAGAAAAAAGGCACAAGTACTATGTTTGCTGTGAAGACACACTGCATACCTGGTTAATGAAGAGGTCTCTGAATACTCCAGAGCAGTTGACAACAACATCCACCCGAGGCCTGCCAAGTTGCTCCAAAGAAACAGGCTCAACCTTGTTGACACGGCCAAGGGCATCCGGCCTAGGCTCGACTCCTAAAAGCCAAAGGACCTGGGCAAGTGATTCTCCATAGGTCTTAATATTGTCTGTACCCCACAGAACAAGAGCTATCGTCTCTGGATAGGCACCTCCATTCTCAGCCCTCTGCCTCTCCAACAGCCTGTCCACAACCGTCTTTGCACACAGCATCGCAGCAACAGTTGGAATCGATTGTGGGTCAAGGGCATGGATGTTCTTTCCTGTAGGTAAGACCTTCGGGTTCCTGATTGGGTCACCTCCTGGGCCTGGCTCAACATATTTGCCTTCTAGGGCATCCTTCAAGCTGCCCACTTCATTGTTGGCAACGACTTGCTTCAAACAGTCCCCAAGGAACTCAAAGAGAATCCGCATCTTCTCCCGGCTCGCATTGCTAAACTTGGTTCTTTGAACCACTGCAACCCAGGGTGCTTTCTTAGGCACTGCAAAAAGAGAACCCAAGTTCTCAAACACATTGACAACCTGCCCCTTCTTGTTGGTTGTCTCCTCCACAAATGCTGTAATAGCAGCCCGGCAGACATCAGTGATCTCCCGAGAAAGTTCAACATCCTCTAACAACCCCTTGTTGTTATTCCTGTAGATTTCCTCAATATCCCTGCCAACAGATTCGGCTAATACAGTTGGCAAACTGTATATGCCATCATCTGGCCTGTCTAAAGCAGCTATATTAACCAGCGTAGCTACTGCCTCCATGGCAGTGGGGGGCTCACCAATTATGTGGAGACCACAGGGTAAAAGCCTAGACTCTATCTCCATAATCTTACTGTATACTTTACCAACGATGCCATCTCTCTCATCTGCACTGAGTTCGACACCTTCCTCAGGCAAGTCCACATCCCTGTCCAGATTGCACTGCTTTGCTGTGCTAACTATACTGCTCACAATCTGCTCACCCCTGCCAGAGTCTTTCAGAGACTGATAAGAGGCAATCAGCTCACTCAATTGCTTCAAACCCTTGTAAAGGCCCGCATTTTCAGCAGGGGGGGTCAAGTAACTGATGGTATTCGCATAGCTCCGCCTCTTGGCTATGGTGGCCTCAGAGGGATTGTTGGCTGCATAATAGTAGATGTTGGGAATGTTTCCAATCAAGCTGTCAGGGTAGCAGACATCACTCAAGCCCACTTGCTTGCCAGGCATGAACTCCAGCGAACCATGGGTTCCGAAGTGGAGCAGAGCGTCAGCACCAAAGATCTTGTCTAGGAAAGTGTAATAAGCAGCAAAACCATGGTGAGGGCTCGCTGACTTGGCAAAGAGCAGTCTCATTGGATCACCCTCATAGCCAAAAGTGGGTTGGACACCAATAAAGACATTTCCATACTGCTTTCCGTAAATGAGGAGGTTCTGGCCATCAGAGTTCAGATTTCCTGGAGCCTTGCCCCAGTTCTCTTCGAGAGCTTTGGCATAGGGAGTGAGCCTTTCATACTCACGTACTGGCATTCTGTACGCAATGTTCAGATCAGGACTATTGAACTTGGCCTCTTTGTCATGTATGATATCTTCAATTAAGCCTTCTGCTGTGTCCGGAAGGCCTTCCACATTGTAGCCATCATTCTTCAGCTCTCGAAGCACGCTGAAAATAGAAGCAAACACATCCAGATAGGCAGCTGTGCCTACATTGCCCTTATCAGGAGGGAAACTGAAGACTGTGATGGCAAACTTCTTCTCAGTCTGCATAAAGTACTGCCAATAAGAATACATGAATTGCTCATGTAGAGATTGCAATATGAGATTCTACTAATTAGGTTACCTTAGTTTTCCTTTTGAGCTCGGCCCACTTGATGGCCCTCGTACAAAGCTGCTCAACTCTCCTGTGCAAAGCATGGGACTTTCCTGCACTTGAAAACACCACAGTGAGGAGGAACTCTTTTGTAGCACTTATAAGCTAGCCTAGGCCGCGAAGAACATGTTTATGCAACTTCGAGCACAACTGAAATTGACAATATTCTACAGAAAGACTACAAACCTGTTCTGCTATCTCGGCCTGAGAATATGATAGGCTCCAGACCGCCGTCAAGCTCAGGGAGAGCGACTTGGAGAGCAACCTGGATGGGATGCAAACCCAAGGTGCTTTCCAGCCAATCATCTGTTGACTGGAACACAAGAGGCAAGGCAACAAGGTAAGGCACTCCAAGATTACGCAATGCCTCAATAGCGCGAGGATGATCTTGGCTGGCAGGGCCACCAACCAAGGCAAAACCAGTTAGTGACACCACAGACTGCACTAGTGGCTTCTTGGTTCCAGGATCACAGAAAAATCTTTGCACAGGGGATGAGTAATCTAAACCACCTGAGAAGATAGGGACAACTTTGGCCCCCCTTGCCTCCATCTCCATGACCACGGCAACGTAATGGCTATCATCACCTGTCACGATGTGACTCCTTTGACAAATTAGCCCAATGACAGGCGCATCAGGACTTTTAAGACATGCATTTGCATCTTTCCTTGTTCCATACCAGTTCATGTAGTCCCCGACATCATCAAACATGCGAGGGGCCATTGGATGCCATATTCCCACATCCAAAAAGTTTACAGGGTCATCAAATACAATATTAGCCTTCTGAAGCGCAGGCACGTAGGCCCCTGCAATCATTTTCAAAAAATTCTCCAGATTACTGGAGGAGCCTCCCAGCCAGAATTGGAGACTCATAACATACCTCCTTGCATCTTGGGCTCTGTCAAGAGGCAGAAGCTTCAAGAGCTTGGGAAGTGTACGTACAACCTTCAACATGTTCTCTTCAAAGTTAGGACCCTTCTTCTTCAAAACCTTGAAGATAGAACTCTTCTTAGATTGTCCCAGCTGCGACATGTCGAAGGTGCCAAGCTTATTCAGCCTCATAACCTCTGGCATAGAGGGGAACACGAGAATAGCATCTAGCCTGTCCTTCTCAACCTCCACAACTGCCTTCACCTTCTGAGCCAATTCTTCTACAAATATGAGAGAACCAATGAAGATGTTGGCATCTGCCATGTCAGCTTTGAACATCTCATAGTTGGAGTTATCTCTTAACTCTTCTAGAAGATAGCCAACAAGCTCAAAATTGACAAGCCTGTTTGAACGGTTGATGTTCTTGACTGCAGCAGAGAGGGATGACTGATATTGGGCTTCAAGCACAACATAAACCACTTTGACCACAGTGACCCCTGCACTCTTGCCACCTGGCATCACCCTACGAATGTCAGGGTTAGTTTGAGTAAACAAACCATTGCCCATGATAGCTGAGGTGACCTGGAAATTCAGTTAAAAAGAATTATAGGAAGCACTTGCATTAAGCTGTTACAGTGCGGCCACAGTAGCAAACCTGTCGCTTGCCTCGACCTGCCTGGCTAAGCAGACAGCAGGCTGCTTTCAACACATGGTTCTCCACCTGGCTCTGCAGCCACAAATTCAGGTTAACAGAGAAGCCGATGCATAATCACCAGGTAACAATGCTCAATTCGATACTTACCAGACTGCTCATACTATCAACTGGATTCACTTGACGCAAACCCTCATGCACCCTAGCCACTCCTGTGTCATGGCCATTCAACTTGTTAGAGAAACAGTAGTCAGCTATTCATGAGCTGATTTCTCCCAAGCACGCAGTACATGCATCATGCAGGGTGAAGGAAACGTATGAACACAAGTCATCCGTGTGCACTCTCCCACAGAGAAAAGGACTCATGCGTGCGTGTGATATTTGAGGGAAGTGCCATGGCAGTCAACATTGCAACCGCACTTTCCTTTATGCATTCTCCACTAAAATTCAGAAGAGTCAATCAACCAGCTCACGTATACAACGTGAGTGGCCTGGACAAAATGCATGCGCAAGCAGGCGTTGATGACAGCGTACTGCTCCTCACAAATACTATACATACCTGCCGACGAAGAAGGCCCCCCATTGCTGCTACTGCTACTGCAAGCAGAGTTGGATATGCGAAACTTGTGCTGGGAGACTGAGTAGCAGAGGGAGGACGAAGAGGCGACAACGGCTTGGAGGGAGGCCATGTGGGGCCGCAAGCTGGAGAGGAGGCAACGAGGTAGGCGAGATGGGTTCGCGAAAGCAAGAGGTGGGTTTAGCTTTCCTGGAGCACTGGCTCTTGTGCGAGCCTTCCACACGCGCCTTGCAGAAAAATCACTGAGTGGTGAAGAGCTCCACTAAGCAACTAAGAGAGGGAGAAGACGACAGGACCATCCCCCAACTCCACAGGCCCGTCCCGTGTCTGCGCTTTCTCCACGCGGACGCCCTTCATTGGCTGGCCCCTGTACCATAGCATCCGTTTTGGATGGCCAGGCCCCATCTCCACAATATCGCTTTGCATTTTCTGCAATTTTATTCTCTCTCAAACTCATGGCTTGCAATAGACCCGCATTGTGTCTGGACCACACAAGGGCCCAGATCATAGATGGTAAACTTGAACCACCAGTTCCTTTCGGGTACAAGCCTAAGAAGTAGAAATATCTCCCCCCTTTAGCATCAATCTTTTCTAAACTTGAGTTTTTTTACTTACAAAACACCCATAGGCTAAGGTTTGGTTCACTCTCCTCATGTTGAGCTTCTGTGGACCAACCAAGTGAGGGATTGCCATTCACACTACACAAGGAGAATGTTGTGCCATGTTGACTCAGGGCCAAGGAGGGAGGTTCTTGTTTCGATGTCCTTGAGCTACCCATGGTGTGCATAATCGCTCAGCAACCAATCAGTTGTCCGATACAGCCTCAAATCAAAAGCGCTTTTTGCAGCATGTGTGAACGTCAGGAGAGCCGAGTGAAGCAAGGTGGAAACCCTCAAGTGGAAAAACGCCATACAGAGCGTGTGTAGTTTGAATGAGCCCTAAATTTGGTAATTTGCAAAATTTGCATTCCCAAGTCATACCAAAAAAATGTTTTCACGTGATTAGTATCTCTTAATTCTATCAAACACCTTCTCTCTCTCTCTCTCTCTCTCTCTCTCTCTCTATATATATATATATATATATATATATATATATATATATAGATAGATAAACATTGCTATAGGCATAGTTTGCCAATAACATTACACATTGAGCAACATTAGGAGACACATCATTCGACTAATTGGATGCATCTTTGAGGTCTAATTAGATTGTCTCTATAACATTATTGGGATTGTCCCCACGACATTAGATCGCTCCTCTCATGGGAGTTCGTGTGTGTGTGTGTGTGTGTGTGTGTGTGAGAGAGAGAGAGAGAGGAAAACAAAAAGAAACTAGAAAACTTTTTATCACCCTAAGCATGGTAGAATGGCTATCCCAGTTCCGTCTTGAACAACAAGTTTGGAGTTCAAGACTCGTTACATAGATCCTTTGAGGTCTTTTGGATTGCTCCCATGACCATAAAACTACTCTTAAGGGATGTGTGAAGGGGGGCAGTGGACGAGAGAGAAGGGGGGGGGTGGGGGGGGTCGGGGGGAGAGAGAGAGAGAGAGAGAGAGAGATGAAATGTTATATTAACTTCTTCAAAAGGTCAAAATGACCTATGAGACCAAAAAATTACAACGCGATGAATCTGATACAATGTCTGAGTACCAAAAAGTACCAAAAATAAATCCTAAATTGCTAGATGCAAGCTAAGAAGCTAGATGGAATTGTGTAGGATATGAAGGGGGGGGGGGGGGGGGGGGGGCTACTAGCGGATCTCACCAATCCCCTCCATGGTCAGTAGTCTGACCGGGCGTCGTGCATGTCGAGCCAAAGTGATCCAAACCCTCTGATGCAGCCTCCGTCGATGTTGTGTAGTCCTTCGCAGTCATGGGCGTCTGGATCTCCCTAGCTCGGTTGCTCGATCAATCAATGTGCCTCTAGGGTGAGGAGAATGTGAGCTTTGTTGTGGTAGGTGCTCCTCCGACTGCCCAGTATCTGCTCTAAAGAAGTTTGTGATCTGTCTCTGAGACTGGCTAGCCTCTCCCCTCATTAGGCTCTCCTCTATGCCTGCGCAACTCGAGCAAAAACAGTCCAAGACATCTTTGGTCCTCATACCTCATGCCTCTAGAGAGTGGTCCAAAACCCTCTCGGAAGAGGTAGTCAATGCGGCCTCGTATCTCATAGTAAACTTGGTAGTGGCATGTGTAGTACAACTTTGTCTTGGGCTCTATGTGATATAGGGGACATGTCCTAGCCTCTGCTGGTACTCCATTGTATCTACCAGTCTCGACCTAAAGCTGGTGTGAAGATGTGTGTATCTAGCCAATAGCACAGCGTATCCCACGAGATAGGTGGGTGTCCATGTATCTGGGTCTCATCACAAAACCGTATGAGAGAGAGAGAGAGAGTGTGTGTGTGTGTGTGTGTGTGCACGCGCACACACACACACACACACTCTCTCTCTCTCTCATATGGGAGAGAGAGAGTGTGTGTGTGTGTGTGTGTGTACGTGTGTGCACACGCACATGCACACACGTACCCACGTGCACATGCACGTACGAAGAGAAAACTGGGATAATCCTTCTAGTGTGGTAGATTAGTTATCCTAGTTCCCTCTTGAATAATAAGTGTTAGAGATTAAGTGGATAGATCTTTGGGGTCTCTTTGGATTGTTCCTTATTGCCATATTATGGTAGTGATGGGTGTGACCATTCTTAGAATTGTTGGGCACTTTTTTCACTTGCTAGAGGGATTCTTTCCCTGAGTTTGTATATACGCCTATCACTCTAGGGAAAGCCTTCTCTTTGTATTACCACACTTAGCAATATTACTTCTTGTTTTGTGTTCTCTTGAGATTCACCTTCATCTTCTCCATCTTCGTGACCATTTTTGTAGCTATATTTCCAGCAATTGGTATCATAGCAAGTTTCGACATTTCAAGCAGCATTGTGAGAACCCTCCTAGCTCACTTTCTCTGATTGAGGTGATTTTTGGTGAGTGTTTACATTGTGTTGTCAGAATCTTGACTCAATCTCATTTCGGCCTCCATTACCATTATTGTGTAGGCAATTTCGTCCTTTTTATAGGTTTTTCCGCAGTGTAGATTTCTACAAAACAGGTACTTCTAGTCTACACGTGCAGTCACCACTCATGCCTGACAAGAATGATGTTTTTCGCATGTTGTCACCTAAGGAAAAATTCAAGAACAGCATCATGTGTGGTCATGATACAAGACTAGGTTATGTGGATACAAGTTCTATGGATGATGGTGCAAAATCTAATATTTCTAATATTAAAGTTGTTTTGCCGATTGCTAACAAGATAGATTGGGATACTAAGGATATGTAGGCTCATGCATTGATTGCACATTCTAGTAAGCATTCCATTGTTGCAACCATTTGCTCAGCACAAACAACAAAGAAGGTATGATACAGATGTATACAAGTTCTAAGTTGGCAAACGTTGCTTACTTGCATAGGGAGCTAGACTCCAAGGTTATGCACTAAGTGGATAATATGGATGTATTTCTTGCATATATTACATGTTAGGTTTATGGGGTTTATTAAATGTGTGTAAAACACCTCTTGTCTAATGGATGCCTAGGTGGCATGTAATTATGTGGTAAATACGCTTAAAGTGCGTAGGTACCCATGAGGGGCATTTCTAGAGGATGTGGATCACCTTAAATTAGATAAAGGGCCCTAAAGTGGCCCAAAAGAGCACCCATTATTACACAAGTGGATTTGGGCCGATTTGAAGCGTCCAATGATGTCAGATGTGATGCCTACACTACCTCTATTTTATGAGCCGCTTTGTACTCACTTTGATTCAATTTAGTTATTAAGTTTGTGTCTACACTCTACTCCAATATCTAGTGTGCAATTAAGTGTTGATTATTGTGTTAAAGCCATGAATGGTTCTCTATCTTATCCTTCGAATCTTAAATTAGATAAAGGACCCTAAAGTGGCCCAAAAGAGCACCCATTAATACACAAGTGGATTTGGGCCGATTTGAAGCGTCCAATGATGTCAAATGTAAAGCCTAGACTAGCTCTATTTTATGAGCTGCTTTGTACTCACGTTGATTCAATTTAGGTATTAAGTTTGTGTCTACACTCTACTCCAATATCTAGTGTGCAATTAAGTGTTGATTATTGTGCTAAAGCCATGAATGGTTCTCTATCTTATCCTTCGAATCTCTACAAATGGTATTAAAGCCTCTACTAGTGATTAGCACCATTAAGGATGAGTAGAATCTTCTAATCATCATCAAAATCCATTAGTGTCTCTCCTAGTTGCATCTTTCGATAATCAAGTTTTAATCTAGCTATGTGTGGACATGTCCTTAGTAGACTCAAGAGACCACTACCTTCCATGGTTAGGAAGAGCTTTATGTCTTCATTTTGCATTAGTGATTATGCTAGATAGTTGGGAAATCTCTCTCTTTCTCGCAACTAATCGATTCATAATTCACCTCATTATAGGCTGCATTGATTGGTAAAGCCATGGTTGGGAATCCATTGGTTGGGAATTTTCAAGTTGTAAAGAATAGGTTAGTTAGTATGCCTAGGTTGCAGATACAACAATTTGCGGAGCTCTAAAGGCCTTGGGTGTTCGGACAACGCACATTTTTAACCCTAGGTATATAAGGTAGTGTGTAAATGGAATTGGGGTTCTCATACTCATTTGAGACCAATTCTAGTGAGAGCTCATGAGGTGTGCAACTATGGACCTTGAGCTTCTCCTTGCTCACGTGACTTGATTAACACTAATCAGTGCTTAATTTTCTTTCACTATGCCTCTTTCACTCTCTTATGATTGTATATGATGCTTTGATTAGCTAGATCTTTGTGTGTGCATGTAGGGTTGATTGGAGTGTGGATGCTCGATAGATCTATGTGTATGCACTTGTGATTAGTGTGATGCAGTGTGCACCAATGCAATTGTTAGTGTGTGTGATTGGGTTGATTAGAGGTGAAGAGAATTGTATATGGAGATTGCCAATCATTGTGGCTTAGCTCCTCCATAAGCCGAGAAGCTCACCTCGTAGAGTCACCATTCATGTTGCCATGCTTCGCTTAGCAATCATGTGAGTGTTTTCATACCCTAGCCAAGTAGTTCATCACTCCAGATTGACATTTATGTATTGGTCATTTGAGCTATGCTACGATGGTACCCCCAACATTTGGCATCGTTATCGAGGATTGATAGCCTATGCTAGTGTAATTATGGCATAATTGAATAGGTTACCTCACTAATTTCTTCACTCATTTCTTTTGTGTGTTTGTTGTTTTGTGGATTTTGGATGTGTTGTGTATGTGTGACGCCCTCGTTCAGGACGTCGCGGAAAAGGGGCCGCGCCGGCTCACCTGCGATGCAAACGGGACCTGCAGGCAAGCAAACGCATACACAAGAACGCAACTTGAAAACTGAACGCAAGAGGGACACGAGAGTGAGGGACGCGAACGAATGATCAATATCATAAGAAAGTGCCGAATACAAGGGACGCAAGTAATCACATGAAAACGGGGCGGGCAAGTTGGGGGAAGTGGCACATACTTCCCTTATATACACCCCCGGTTTGAGAGAGCTTGACGCCCACGTCAAGCCGGGGTTTTGAGAGGTGCCGATACAAAAGTTGATGCCGAGGTTTTGGGGGCGGATATGTACAAGGGGGGGAGTGAAGTGTTGCCCAAAAAATGTCTATCTACTTAGGGTTATGCTAGTTACAAGTGGGATGGAGGACTACTCTATATGGTTTTCATTTAGTGGGTTGTCCTCCTCTTCAGTGGGCATGTTGTAGAAGCGCAGCACAAGGGGTCTTCCGAGTCGAAGCATGATTTCTTCAGGTACCCAAGTGCATTCCGTCATGGGGCGATTTCGCCATTTGACATAGAAGAGTTGTCCCCGGCGCCCAAAGCGCGACTTTAGGATGGCCTCCGGCTCATGTGGCAGGCCATCCTTTACATATTCGGGGAGGCTTCTACCATAGGTGTTATCCGGCACAAACCTTTTGAGTAGACTTACATGGAAGGCGTTGTGGATGTTGATGTGTGATGGGAGATCGAGCTTGTAGGTGATGTCGTTGTAGGACTTGAGCACTTTGTAGGGCCCATAGTAGCGGTGGTTGAACTTCGGGGAGAGGCCTTGAGGGAGGGTGATATTCTGGGAGCTGAGGAGGACTAAGTCACCTTCTTGGAAGAGTTCGGCAGGCCTTCGCTTTTGGTTGGCGTATTTGGCGATGCGTACCTTGCTTTGCTCGAGACTCTTCTTTGCCCTTTGCATGCGGGTTTGCCATTGTTGAAGAAACTCTTCACATTCCAGATCCTGGGCATGCACATCGCCGGTTGCCAGTGCAAGGGGTGTGATGACTTCTTTACCTGTGGAGAGCTCGAAGGGGGTGTAGCCAGTGCTGCTATGGATGGAGTTGTTGTAGTGGAATTCCAGGACGTCCATGTATTCGGACCAGTCCTTCTGATCTGCCTTGACGTAGCTGCGGATGTAGTCTTCAATGCCTTGGTTGACTCTTTCAGTTTGACCATCGGTTTTTGGGTGGTAGGCGGAGGAGAAGCGGAGCTGGGTGCCTAGCAGCTTGAAGAGCTCGTGCCAGAGGTCGCTGAGGAAGCGGGTGTTGCGATCAGAAACTATGGCTAGGGGAAGGCCGTGGTATTTGAAGACTTTGGCGAAGAAGTGTTTGGCGACTTGGTAGGCGGTGACGGGAGGCTTTGCAGGTATGAAGTGAGCTTGCTTGGTGAAGTAGTCGACGACCACCATGATGGTAGTGTGGCCGTGGGAGGGGGGGAGGTCGACGATGAAGTCCATACTTACCATGTCCCAAGGCCGGGAGGGTGTTGGCATGGGGTGGAGGAGGCCAGCAGGCTTGACTCTTTGAGCTTTGACCAGTTGACAGGTTGGGCAGGTGCTCACGTAGTCGATTACGTCGTCCTTCATTTTTGGCCACATGTAGTGTTGATGGAGTTTGTCATAAGATCTCTTCTGGCCACCATGTCCAGCTAGCTTGCAGTCATGAGCCTCCCACATGAGGTCTTTCTTTAGCTCTGGATCATTGGGGATGTAGATTTTTCCATGCGCGTAGAAGAGGTTATCTTTGACTTCAAAGAGACCCACTGCAGCTTTCCCAGAGATGTGGTCGTTGAGCATGCGGAGGACAGCAGGATCAGCTTTTTGAGCGTCGAGGATGCGTTGGCGTAGAGTGCTGGTTGCGGTGGAGATAGGAGTGAGGGTGGGCATTCGACTGAGGGCGTCGGGCATGACATTGGTGGTACCCGGTTTGTGGATGATGTCGATGTCGTATTCTGCCAGTGTGTCTTGCCACCTAGCTTGTTTGGGGGTGATTTTGGGTTGTGTCTGGAAGTACTTGAGGGAGATGTTGTCTGTATAGACCTTTGTGTGTTTGTCTTGGACATAGTGTCGCCACTTTCGGAGGCAGTGGACGACAGCGAGCATTTCCTTCTCATGTGTAGTCCATCTTGTTTCTACATCTGTGAACTTGTGAGATTCGTAGGCGATGGACTGATGCTCTTGCATGAGGACTCCACCAATGGCACCATCGGAGGCATCTGTATGCACTTCAAATGGTTTGGTAAAGTCGGGTAGTCAGAGCACGGGGGTACTACACATTGCGATCTTCAGGTTCTCAAAGGCCTCTTCTTCTTTAGGGGTCCACTGAAAGGGTTTGTGGCCTTTGGTTATCTCTGTAAGTGGCGCAGAAATCTTGCTGAAGTCGTGGATGAAGCGGCGTGTGTACTGATAGAAGCCCACAAACTCTCGAACTTCTTTGATGGATGTCGGGGGGGCCCACTTGATGACGGCGTCGACTTTCTTGGGGTCCACCATAATACCTTTTGACGTGACGATGAAGCCCAGGAACTCGATTTTCTGGACCGCAAACTCACACTTCTCCAGCTTGGCATACAGCTGGTGTTCTCGGAGGCGTTGTAGTACTGCGGCGACATGCTTCTGGTGCTCTTCTAAAGTCTTGCTGTAGATGAGTAGATCGTCAATGTAAGTAATGAGGAAATCATCTATCATGTCACAGAAACTGTCATGGATTATTCTGCAGAAAGTGCCAGGACCGCCGGTGAGACCGAACCCCAGGACCATCCATTCCTAGGAGCCGTAGCGTGTGCGGAAGGCGGTCTTCGGGATGTCTTTAGAAGCGATGCGGACTTGGTGGTAGCCTGAGCGGAGGTCGATGCGAGTGAAGTATTGGGCACCCTGTAGTCTGTCCAAAAGATCCTCCATGAGGGGGACTGGGTACCTGTTCTTGATAGTTATCTTGTTGAGGGCCCGATAATCCACGCATAGTCGCATCGAGCCGTCTTTCTTCTTGACAAACAGGATTGGGGCCCCAAAAGGAGAGCTGCTGGGCCTGATGAAACCTTGATCCTCCAATTCCTGGAGTTGCTTCTTGAGCTCTTTTAGCTCTGTGTCATTCATGCGGTAGGGTGCCTTGGCCGGGGGTGTAGTCCCTGGGATGAGATCAATTTCGTGTTGAATTTGACGGGGAGGGGGTAGGCCGGGGGGGAGTTCTGGGGGCATGACATCCTTGTACTTCTGGAGGATGGGGGTAAGTGAGGGGTCACCCACTTTGGCCTGCTCGATGGTGATAGAGTTGAGCCTTGCTGTGGGCTGCTCCTTTGCTTGCATGATGCAAAGGTGAACCTGAGCTCCTTTCTTGAGAGCCCGCTCTGCTTGCTTTGCACTCATGAGGTTGAGTTTGGGGGATGAGTGTTCTGGGATTTTTTGTTTGCCTTTCATCGCTGCTAACTGTGCAGGGTCTTGGCGGTTGATGGGGGGGGGTTTTGGTTTGCAGATGCGCCTGACGGGTGAATGCCTGCTGCATTGTGAGTCTGGCGCCTTGTACTGTCACTGGTTTGCCTTGATTATTCAGCAATAATTGATCCACCTTCATGCCTAGGAGTGCAATGAGGTACTTGTCGTTGAAGGACAGACCAATGATTGCCTCAAAGTCGTCCATTGGGACCACTATGAAGTCAAGGCGACATGTGAATTCACCCATCTCGATTCTGACTTGACGGGCTGCCTTTACATTGTTATCTTTTCCTTGGGCAAACTTGATTGTAGTTTCATTGACGGTGGTGAGGCGTAGGCCCAGGCGAGCGGCGCACTACGGGGATAGAAAGTTGTGTGTAGCGCCTGAGTCTACCATGATCCATTGTTGCTGGGTCCCAATTGTTGCCTGGACATATAAGTTATGAATGTCCGTGATAGCTGCTGCCATGCATTGAGGGTGGAGGGATATTGCTCCAATCCGAAGTTGTTGGTCAGCAATAGGGTCATCCATTTCTTCGATTCTTCTTTGGGGGGGGGGGGGAGGGTGGTTCTTCGATTTGGATGGTGTTGGCTCTGCTAGATGATGATGAGGCATGATTGCGCTTGCGCACACAAGCGTAGTTGGGGCCGTGAGCAATTCGGCAGTCACTGCACCAGATGCGATCGTGGTGCGGATTGTTATTATTGCCGTGGTAAGTGTGGGGGGCAAAACTGGTGGACATGGTGATGTAAGAGTTGCTCGCCAAAGAGCTGCGTGGGATTAAGGCGCCATTTCCGCGGCCTAATCCAGGGTTGGCATTGGGTGGTGTTGGGCGGGGAACATTGCTTCTGTTATTGTGTACAAATCCGCGGCCTTGCCCGGCGGGTGGGTTAGGCCGGTAGTTGGGGGCAAAATTGTTGGGGCGAGGGTTATTTGGAGACAAACCTGGTGTGGGGTTTGTGTCGCGTATCTTTTCTGCCATATTGGTGGCCACTTCTCAGGTGTTGGGATTCTGCTTTTTGACCTCTCGACGGGCCCAGGGCTTAAGGCCGTACAGGAACCCATGTAGCCTGTCTACTGTGTGTATCAATGGGAGTTGGAGCACAAGTCGACGGTATTTGACAATGTATTTTGATATGTGGCCGTCCTGGCGTAGATCGCGCCACGAATCTCTGATTTTGTTGCCCTCATTCTCTGGGACAAAGTAGCTGAGCATGTCTCTTTGTAGGTCCTCCCAGTCCTCCCAGCGCTTTGATTGCTGTTCAGAGAGGAACCATACATAGGCGTCGTCGGCCAGAAAGGTTTTGGCCACTTGCACCCATCTGCGTCTACCTATGTGGTTCCACTGCATGTAGTCTTCTACCTCACTGAACCACTTGTTGAGTTCCAGTGAGGTGTGGTGGCCTTTGTATTTCTCTGGGGGACTGGGTTTGAATTTTCCCAGTCTGTTTTCATCTTCTAGATGTCTGTCAGGGCTGTAGTAACGTCTTTCACTTCGATCATCCTGATAGTCTTCGTCTTTGGGTCGCGGTCGTCTTTGTGTGTTACGCCGCATGTTGACATTACTGGTGCCTGGGCGGTCTTCATATCGCTGGCCTAGCTGTGTTTGAATCAGGTCACCCAGGTTAGCCGACATCAAGTTGATCTGTTGTTCCACGGAGGCCATGATGCGTGCCTCCAGTCTCCTTTCTATTGTGTCTTGGGCATCTTGTCGTGTCTTCGTTTCCTTCTTCTTCTTCTCCTTCTTATTCAGATCAGGCTCGGTTCTGTATCCGTCATCATATTCTTGATCTTCAGCCATTTCTGTACTTTTGTGGCCGAAGCCGAGAAGAAAAACTCAAAAATGTCGAAAACTGAAAAATTGCGAGAAACGGCTTGAAAACGTTGAAAAACTATGAAACAACACAAAACTGGGTCCAAAACGACGAAAACCGTGAAAAACGGCTCAAAAACGATGAAAACCGGTCCCAAACGGTGTAAAACAGGGCAAAACGAGGTAAAACGTTGAAAAACGATGGGGAACGTGGAGAAACGCGTCAAAACGGGCCAAGAATGCGGAGAACGCGGTGAAAACGGGGCGGAACGCGGTCAAACGAGGCAAAACGGTGAAAAATTGTGGGGAACGTGGAGAAAACGCAAGGAACGAGGCAAAACGGGGCAATCACTCAAGGGACGTGGTGAAACGGGGCAAAACGGGGCAACACGGGCCGAGAACGCGGAGAAAACGTGGAAAAACGAGGCAGACGGGCCGAAAACGTGGTGACAACCACGGGCCAAGGGCCGACATCGGGTCGGCAGGGACTCGAGCCAAAGCTCTGATACCAAGTGTGACGCCCTCGTTCGGGGCGTCGCGGAAAAGGGGCCGCGCCGGCTCACCTGCGATGCAAACGGGACCTGCAGACAAGCAAACGCATACACAAGAACGCAACTTGAAAACTGAACGCAAGAGGGACACGAGAGTGAGGGACGCGAACGAATGATCAATATCATAAGAAAGTGCCGAATACAAGGGACGCAAGTAATCACATGAAAACGGGGCTGGCAAGTTGGGGGAAGTGGCACATACTTCCCTTATAGTATGGCAATGTGTTCAATTTCCCCTAACTGAAAACCAAATCTTGCTAGTTGTGTGTCTACACACATTAATTTCTCACTAATCCCTCGTTAGCTTCACTTTTTTGCTAACTTACACGCTATTTTTTTGCTAATTGGACTAATATTTTGTGCTTATGCTTTTATATTTGTCTAATTAGAGGCTTGGATTGAATTCTAACAATGACAATTTTCGCTAATCACTTAACCATTTGATTGATTTTGGAATGCAAGATTAGGACTTTGGAGCTCCGATAAATTGGCCTACACGTCGAGTAATCAACAATTAGATGGTGCCATTGGATTCAAGACATATGGGATATGCAAGATTGTCAACAAGTTTGTGATTTTTGAGCTTTTGATTTATGTCCTTGCATGCCGTCGTAATGGCAGATTTTTCCTAGAATTGAATGTGCATAAGTTAATGGTTTCACATGGCAATTTGCATTGTTGACTTTATAATTGCATGCTTGGATGAGTCAATTGTGATTGTGTGCACTAAGATTAAGTGTCTGTGCACTCTCCTTGAGTGTGTGTACGCTTAATTTTAGGTAGTGTGCTTAGTGATTTGACAAATGTGATGATCGATTTGTGACATGTTCATTGCCAATCAGACATTTGTGTGCTTAATTTGCAATTTTGACAAGATCAAAGCTCGTGTATGTGCACTTAGAAATTGGTAAAAACCAGCCACTAGGGGCGCTTTTGTACCCTCAGTTTCACGTTTTGTGCGTTTTACTATTTTCGAGGATCAGTTTGGCGATTTTATCGGAATAAGCGTATTTGATAAAAATTGATGTTTTTTGCTTATTTGTATGTGTCAAAATTGTTCAAATGCATGTCAATGATTTTGTAAGGATTATGGAATTTTTTATTTAAAAAAAAGGATTTTTTGGTAATTTCGATCGATTTTTGGCTAATTTTTGGACTAATTTTGGCATTTTTTATAACTTTATAAAAATGAAACTTGAAAATTTAACCCCGACATGAGTTGGCAATTGTTCACGAGCTTTGATTGCGATCCGACAAAATTGCGAAAATCTCTCATGAATTTGGTGTAAGTTTTTGAGTTGTGGCAAAAAACCGGACTCAACAGTTTTTGTTGGTGAGAATCTTCTCTGGGAAGCGTGTTTATTATCCCCTCACTCTACTCCCACTCTCTATCCTCCCTTGAAAAAAGTTCACTCTCTCTCTCTCTCTCTCTTTCTCTGCTCTTTTGAACACTTAGTATCTAGGGTCCACCACACACACACACACACACACTATTTCTAGCTCTCACCTTTGCTTGATGTCAACGGCCAAGGCCAAGGCTCACCCTCAAGCACCCTCTCCGACTGGTTTTCTCTCTCACCACCAGGGCCTACCTCACCTTTGCTTGTTGTCAATGGCCAAGGCTCACCCTCAAGCACCCTCTCCAACTAGTTTTCTCTCTCACCACCAGGGCCTGCCTCTGCCGCGGAGTCAGTACACACACACACGCACACCATCCTATTCCAGACCCACGAGCCATACACACCTACCTACATTGCCTTTTTTTTCATCTCTACCCGTGTTCAAACTTGCACTTGTGCGCTACACATAGCCCCACCTCGCCCATTTGCTAAACCTCAAGCCGCACGTTGCCCCACCAGTTGAATATGGCACCATACTCACCACACACACCCCATTACTCTTCCACACTCCCTTACAGCACATATGACCCCGCTAGGCCCGCTACCTGCCAATTGTTGACACACATGCACGCTCAGCAATGAGTCTCTCTCTCTTTCTCACTCTCTCTCTCTCTCTCTCTCTTAGACGTTCAGCACGCTCTGAATGCTCGCCTCATGCGTCGACGGGCCCAGGATAGGTGATTCTCACTCTCTTTAGTCTCTCTCTCTCTCTCTCTCTCTCTCTCTCTCTCTCTCTCTCTCTCTCTCTTTGTTTTCAGCACACACTCCTATTCTCTCTGTATCTCTATCTCTCTCATATCCTCCCGCTCTCTGTTTCAAAGCTCCCATCTCCTCTGCAAATTGCCATCGTCGCCATCGTGTAGGGTAGGTAAGGGTATTTACCGTTAGCATATAGGAATATTCAAAAATCTCATAGGACGTTCATCCATGTGGCCAAGATTTTGTAATGGTTGCATAATTATTTTTAGCAGCTTGCACTTTTTTTATCATAGGAAGATCGCGGGTAGCGCTAATCACAGGTAGATCGTAGGCAACACTATAATATTGTTAGTCAGAGACTGTTGATGAAATAGATGTTGTGCTTAGCATTTCCTTGGTCGATATGTATGCCAAAGGTGGAGCGCTTGAGAAGGCACATGAAGTTCTTGAGGAGATTCTTGTCCGAAATGTCACCTCTTAATATGCACTGATTGCAAGATGTGCGCAACAAGAGCAACACCAGAAAGCTCTATGTTGTTTCCAGCGGATGCAAAAGCAAGAGGATCCCTTAAAATTCAATCACCCTCTCCAACTTTTAATCACCCATACTTTCGTCCTAAAGGCTATGCTTACATCTTGAAGGCATGTGGCTTTATGCCAGTGCTCGAGGAGCTTCTTGTCAGGAGTGTGGACTCTTGGAATGCACTGATTGCAAGATTTTTCCCTCCTAGGGGCAATGCCAAAAAGTTATAGTCTACTTTTAGAAAATGGGAAGTGAAGGCCTCTCTCCAGGGGCAATCACCTATGCATGCATCTTGAAGGCATGTGGCTATAAGCAATTGCGGTGCTTTTATCTATATGTGTGCCAAATGTGGTGCCGCCACGATAGCACGATAAGTTATTAATGGGGATCCTCTCTAAACTGTTATCTCTTGCAGTGAGTGGATTGCAGGATATGGTCAACTTGGTCATGGCAAGGAACTATGGGCTATTTTTACCAGATGCGACAGGAAGGCCTATCTCTAATTGCACTCACCTATGCTTCCACCTTGAAGGCTTGTGGCCTTATATGAGATCTTCAAACACAATTTATCTTCCAAAATCCAAGGACCAAGCAATATTCAGAACACAAGGCAAGCATAGACAAGCAGAGTATGACGAGGAGTTAAAAGGAACATGTTTTACTTTTTTGATCGGATTGATTGTAGCATATACCCAACTTGGCTATGGCAAGAAATACCTGGGCTATTTTTATCAAATGCGAAGGGAAGGCCTCTCTCTAGTTACTTGGCATGGGCCAAAATAATGGCACCCACTAGCATGTCTCACGACGGTCTAAACTTAGCTCACGTTCCCTATTGGTGGGTGAACAATCCAACACTTGGGTAGAAGCAACAAGTTTTTTAAAATTTTTGAAAAATTGATTAGCTCGGGTAAGATTCTCAAAGGACGCATGCATGCGAATCAAGGAATTTTCCAATGTAATATTTGTTGCCAGATCATTTTTTAATATGAACTTTTGAAGTGCTTCTCTAGCTGAGTGGTTACATTCATCAATACATCTTTGAAGCTGACTTTGAAGCTCGTTAAGGAACATTGGGTGATCCAAGCTATTATCAGGGTCAAGAAGGAGTGGAAACGACCCTCCACCACTTTCATTGGCTGTTGAGGAACTGTAAGGGAAGAATGCATCATTTCAGTCGCTACACAAGATGTAGATATGGGCACAAAAATTCAGCCTGATAATGTTAGTTAGGGGCTATTGATGAAAAAGATGTTGTGTTTGGAAATGCTTTGGTCAATATTGATGAAAAAAGATGTTGTGTTTGGAAATGCCTTGGTCAATATTGTTAGCAGATGTACCCAACAGGCACCTTCCTAGTTGGCAAAACCATCATAGGCCATCATTTTTTGTAATCATAGTATTTTTTTGAATAAGCCTTATAAAAAAGAGGAGTTATGAATATTAAGTATGATTATTGAACCACATCATTGTAAATTCTAAGTTGTTATCATTTTTATCTAGAGCTAAAAAGCCTTGTGAGCCGGCCACTGGCCAAATAAGCCCTAGGTATAAAGTTTAAAATTTCAAGTTTAAACACAATGTTTGTATCTACTCTAAAGTTTTGAAGAGCTCTGAGCATACGATTGAGAGTGGCTACTCTGAAGCACATTCTAATCCATTTTTCTCAAACTCTGGTAATCAAATTTTGATTTTGACAAGTGCATAGTGTTCCTTGTCTCTTGCTCTTTAAGTTAAGTATAATCATTCTCAATGTCGTTGTGGTTCAAGACTGCCTGTCTGTGAGCTAAATCTGTTGTTTTGAGTGCAGAAATGATTTTTTTTTGACGTCTCAACCATATTCCTAGACCATAGTGCGACCTTTTTGGATAGATTTGTTGCAATTTTTAGGACCTTGTTCACGATGGATCATGATTTGGCTACCTTATCGGATTGCAACCAAATTGTGTAGGATAGTGCCCCTAGGTCAATTATACCTCATCCTAAAGTTTGTTGGATTTCAAGTTTGTTAGAGTGGCAAAATGGCGTGACGATTGAGAGCGGTGAGATGGGACATAGATTAATTTTTGTGAGCATAGAGTGATAGATTTTCTAGTGCTGATGATAGCTTAGTTATGTAGGTTCACTTCTTAAGGTCGACATCCTCAAAGAGTCTTTGTGCCTCATCCGAGTCGCTTCCCTAAGTATTGACATTATGCTAGTGACAGATAGCTATGCTATAGATGTTCGATCGTGGCGACCCGCTAACATTGGCGTCATTGTTGGGGATTATGATCCTTAGGGGGTGAGTGACCTAATCGTAGTTGTAACCTTCTTGTCTTTAGATTTTGATATCCATTATGTTTACACCTTAGAAATCAAGTAGTTAGTGCTTGCTAGAGGCTAGAAGTCAAGGACTTGCTAGATCTACTCTTGATAGGCATAGAGAGTTGTGAGTGAGATACGAAAAGCATTCCATTCTGTATTTTTCTCGATGCTTTGAAAGTAATGATGCTCAATTATCCATTTCACCTTCAAATTTGCATTGTTTTGTATGTTTTTGTTCCTAGATTCATTTTAGCACTTAGGAAAAGGTTAAATAACAACCAATACCATCAAATTGGCCTGAAAAGTTCAGGGCAAAATTGCAAAAAACCATATTTGGTTAAGTGAGACCATAATTCTAAAAATTCAAAAATTTGATGGTCATAACTTGAAAGCTGGTCAAAACCCAAAAATTGGTGCAAAAAGAGGATTACCAAACCCATAAGAAGCAAATTGGGAAGTTTCATCCTGTTTGGTGGAGGAACATGGATCGATATCCATGTACCTCTATGACATTTTGACCAATGGATGATACCAATGGGCCAAGGGTGAGTCCTATCAACTGAATACACAACATAGGAGTGAAATTGACACTGAAAACACACTCAATATCAAGAAATTGAACAAAACTTGCAAAAGCTTGAGAAATAGATCAAAATTTGGGGGGTTTCAACTTTTAGAGATCCAAATTCAAAACGGGGTGAATTGATTTCTACAGGGTGTAAGCAATCTGTTGACCAAGTTTCATACCAAAATGCTATCAAATATGAATCGTGATACATGTACCTTTAGATCATATGAGGCTAAGATTTGAGTAGTAAATAGATGATACCATTTGAAACAACTTCCTAAGAGACAGCATAGCAACAATTGTAAGAAAGTTGGTCAAATCGTCAAAAGACCAGTATCTAGTCAAAAATCGCAGGCATACACAAAATTTTACTTTTGACTGATAAAAAGTTGTTCAAATCTAAAACAAAGTTTGGGAGTAGACTACTGACACTGCAAGTAACCAGCATGCCAAATTTGGAGTCCAGATCTGATGGAACATGGATCATGATCCATGTACCCTTTTTTGATTTTTTGAACGAGACCATTCCAGCTTATAACACAGAACATTCCAAACAAAATTTTCAAAAGCAAGGTAGCCAAAAGGGTTCAAAAAGTGGGTCAAAAGTGAGCAAAAGCACTTCAAGACCAAAAACCACAAAGCAGACCTAGGGTTTGACTTTTGGGTGACCTAAACCGATCCAAATTACATAAAAATCATACAACTGAGATCTGTAGGCTAAGGATAAGTTGTATACCAAGTTTCAGCAAGTTCTGACACAAAGGTACATGGATCCCCATCCATGCTCCTTTGTCACAAATTGAGCTCATGCTTCTACCATAGCTAGAACTAGTTCCAAGGAGCATAGTGCTCTTTTCAAGATTTTACCGCCCTTGCAACTAGATGAAATGACTAAAGTGGTGAAAACTATTGGTTAAAGTCTTCACCCATTACAACTTGGAACAATTGGTTTTAAAAGGTGACGACATCGTTCCAAAAGGTATAATCTTCCCAAGGAAGGGGAGAGTGTTTGCTAACATCCATCATTCACTTGCTCCCCTCTTAACCTTCCTCCCTGACCTCTCAATCTCCCAATCTTAGGGAATGTATATATATAGTCCTATACTCAAGAAAACAAAAATAAAAAATTAAAAATGCAAGAGCCACCAAACAAAAAGCTTAAAACCTACAAATTCTAGTACATGACCCTTATAATATTTGCACACTAACCAAAATCTAGTTGTGTGTACAGATATGGCTAGTGCGCTAGAGTCATCCACTCTTACCTTGGGGGAGAGGTACCCTCTTTACTTTTCACAAATGTTTCACATAGTCTGTGAATGGGATTTGGTAGATACACTAGCGTGTGAGAAAAAAATTGAGGAATTAGAACGGCTGGTACGTCTTTTGACAACGACTGATCCCTACTTAGTAGAGAACTTCTCTCTGATTGCACAAGCTTACTTTTTTGAGCAAAATGACTATATACGCCTAGTGACATTCTTAGTGAACATATGTGCATCAAATGATGAGGAAGATTTACATGATTACACAGATGGCACGTATGGTCTCACTAATGATGACTTTATTTTTCTTGACGATGACGAGGATAGGGGTTTAGACTTAGGGCTACTCGCCCATCTATACAACTTCTTGTTCCCTTGACCCTCTAGGGGGGTGCAAATAATTAGGTTAGGGTTCTTTATGTTGTTTTGATTATGTTCAATAAAGGTTGGTGCCTCTTTCCACTGATATGCCTCCTAGAGGTATTCCTTGTGTTTTCTAGTGTGTACAGGAACGCATTGCAGTGGTTGGGATTTTGAACTTCATGCAATCTTTATCTAGCTCACTTTTTGAATCGAGCGCAATCATCAACCCGAACAGGTGTTTCTTGTCCATTACCATTGCCTCTTGTCTTTTGTAGCATCCGTGTTTGTCTTCTTTAATTGTGATTGGTAGCACAATATTCAACACATTTGCTTAGTATTAAACATTAGATTCAATATAATTTTATGTCATAGTCCCTTGTCTAGGTTTACCAATCAAGAAGTCTGAGCTAGTTTGACCAAGATAGACATTAGAGCTCTTCTCTTAATACCATAGAAAATGCCTTCCTAATTGTCAATGGTTACTTTAGGTTCTTAGTCCGATATTATGAAGCATTGTGTGTAATGCACTAGTGCTTTTCAATGGGCTTAATCCCTCTTGACCTTTAGTTTAAGTATTATAAAGGGAGTTTACTATTGTGATGAGCCTGGGGAGGGTAACACTGTCAATATGACCCTCCAAAGTTGCAAGATTGAAATGCAATGAAAAAAAAAAAGCAAACAAAAAAAAAGTGCCAAAACTATAAAATCTTACGATGGAAGAGAAATCTCAGCTTGATTTGGTACTTCACTCACATGTATTGCCTATACTAGAGCTCTAGAGGTTCCCAGCGTGGACGCTTTTCCTTGAAAAGCAAAAAGCCCAAGGTATACACAATAAGCACACACGTCAAAAATGGAATCAATGTGAAAAACACTTTGGGGGGTCAAACACAGGATATAATTCAGGCGATGTTTTCATATGCAATTTCTTTATCGTAGAATAACTAGAAAGTCTTCTAGATATAGCCTCTAGTTAGCCCTCGCACAAGAAATACTTTGCTCTCGCAATTGAATAGCTTAATTGACCAGAGAGAATTGAGAAGTTTGCCCATGGTATTAATAGTTGGTCTCTAGTGCCTCTCGATAGTTAAATTAGCGGACCTACGCTTGTTTATTCTTTGACCTTTACAAGTGCTCATGCATTTTGATTATATTACAATTTAATGTTTACTGCTGAAGATTGTTTAATATTCTGTTACCAATCAATCTATGAGAATGCAATTACTATGCCATTTTTGGTTGATTTTGTCGTGTTTGAAGAAAGCTAAAGACATTCAATCTCAGATGCTCTTCAACCATCACGAAAGGGCTTCACTTCACTAGCTTCCGAGGACAAAATCTACATCAGGAAGGGGGCTATGTTAACCACTTACGAACACCCTATCACCTTTGACGGACGCCTTATCACTTTATTTGAGTCATGGACTGGGCTTGTCATTCCTACTAGGTGCGTAGGTGATCACCGATGAGAGAAGCACCACTTATCCCATTTTTACACGATTTTTGCTATGACCCGTCGTTGTGGGCATCCATATGTGAATGAGTCAGATTCATATAAAAGGTCCATTTTAACCTAAAATCCTCATTCTTGAGGTGCATGCTAAAGAAGTGCTCTTGCTCTACCTCTACCTTCTTCTCCATCGTGGTCTCACGAGAGAGAGAGAGAGAGAGAGAGAGAGAGAGAGAGTGAGTGATCAAGCATTGCGGCGGCATCGGTGGTGGCGAGGCAGTTGAGCGCGGCGACAACGGCTCCTTCTTCTTCGTGGCACAGAATCGTTCATGATGGCAAGCATTGAGCGAAGGGTGACACACCATTGCCCCCCTTTGAGCTTACTAGAATAGTTTGGTTGTGTGCTTGCAGCCATTTGTGGCTCGCACACAGTGTTTGACAAGTCCTCAGCCTCCAACATGTGCGGTAAAAGCGCACATCAACTAATGTGTTTGGTTCGCTATAGTGTTCTAACTTTTTTTTGGACTTACAGCATTGCACAAAAAAGTTAAGAAAAAGGGAAAAAGTGAAAGTGTCACCATCAATTAGCCTCCCAACGATGCCATTTTCCCTAGCACGACCAAGGGACGTCGAAGCCCAAAAAATGCAGTGGATAGACCTAAATAAGGTAAGAAGAGAGGACGGCCAGTCATCAGCGATTTCTCAGGGTTCTCGGAGGAGTTTCAGAGTGAAAGGAGTGAGCATGAAGGGGGGTTAGATTATGAGTAGGGTGATTCCGAATGTCACTTGGAGTCATCGAGATCTAGTCCTTCCTAGGCTTTGAGATCTTGAGGTTCCGAGCAAACCATATCCATTGCTTATAAGGTTCCTCCCTAAACCCTAGAGCCATTCAGAACTTTTTCAGCTTAGAAAATAATTTAGAAAAAACAAGACCGACAAAGAAGTCATGCGGCAACGAGACTTTACTCCAGAATGAAAAGAAAGGATATTCCAGATAAGAAATTACATCATCCATATTTTTTTCCAAAAAGATCAAAATTATTTTTATATTTATTCATCAAAAGCCGCGTGGGAATTGATCTAGATCGAGAACTGACAGAAAAAGGGACTAACCAGATTGGAAGATAAAGTTAAGAGAGAGGATTTGAGAAGAAATTGGGGTTCAATAAGAATTGAGAAGAGAATTGGGGTCCAATAGGAATTGAGAAAAAATTGGGATCAAATAAAGAATTGAGAAGAGAATTGAGGTCCAGTAGGATTTGAGAAGAAATTAAGGTCCAATAGGAATTGAGAAGAGAATTGGGGTCCAATAGGAATTGATAAAATTGGGGTCCAATAAGAATTTAGAAGAATTCAAATTGAAATAAAATTCTTTGATTGAAGAATTCAATTTAGAGTAAAATTCTTGAATGCATCAAAAGTTGCAACTTTCCACTCATTCTCCCTCTAGCTTGCATTGAAGGTGAGCCCAACCACCCTCCCTCTCTCTCTCTCTCTCTCTCTACTTTTGTGGGTTTTTAGTGGGATTGTATCTGTACTTTTTCATCCACCCCCCCAATATATACATTGTATTCTACCCACCATTTCCTATATAAGCCCCCCCTCTCCTTTGTAATTTTACACACATTGCTAAGCTACTTGCATACTTGCCATGAAATTATGCTTAAGTAAATCAAGGTTTCCATTAAACCTTGCTCTTGCTCTCTCATTCTCTTGAAGGCCAAACCCTTGAGGGTTTTGTGAAGAAGCTGCTCTCTCCTTCCTCTTCATCCTAAATCCCTTTCCTTCTTCTTTGAGTCTCACATCTCTTCAAGAAGGACTTCAATCCCACTTCCCTCTTGTTTAGAGGAGGTAATCTTCACTTCTAGTAGGATTAATTAACCTAAACCAAGTGTTTTAATACTAGGAAGGTTTATGTGCATCATATTAGTTCTAAGCTTTAATGGGAACCTTGCCTTTAGGGATAATCTCTAATGGTATCCTTGATTCCTTAAGTTAAGCTTTCAAAGGTAGATTTGCACTCTTAAGCTAAGCTTTAATGGTAACTTTACACTTAGGTGTAAACTTTAGTGACTATCTTGTATTTTAGGTTTAAAATTTAATGGTAACCTTAGAATTAGGGTTAAGTATTAATGGTAGTTATGCATCATTAAGTTAAGCTTCAAAGGTAGCTTTGCACTTTTAAGATAAGCTTTAATGGTAACTTTGCATTTAGGTGTAAGTTATAGTGACTACGTATTTTAGGTTTAAGATTTAATGATAACCTCGTAATTAGGGTTACGAGGTTATCATTAAGTTAAGCTTCAAAGGTAGATTTGCATCCTTAAGCTAAGCTTTAATGGTAACTTTGCACTTAGGTATAAGCTTTAGTGACTACCTTGTATTTTAGGTTTAAGCTTTAATGGTAACCTTGGAATTAGGGTTAAGTATTAATGGTAGTTATGCATCATTAAGTTAAGCTTTCAAAGGTAGATTTTCACTCTTAAGCTAAGCTTTAATGGTAACTATACACTTAGGTATAAGCTTTAGTGACTACCTTGTATTTTAGGTTTAAGCTTTAATGGTAACCTTCGAATTAGGGTTAAGTATTAATGGTAGTTATGCATCATTAAGTTAAGCTTCAAAGGTAGATTTGCACTCTTAAGCTAAGCTTTAATAATAACTTTGCACTTAGGTGTAAGCTTCAGTGAGACTACCTTGTATTTTAGGTTTAAGCTTTAATGATAACCTCGCAATTAGGGTTAAGTGCTAAGAGTATCTATGCATCATTAAGTTAAGCTTCAAAGGTAGGTTTGCATCCTTAAGCTAAGCTTTGATGGTAACTTTACACTTAGGAAAAGCTTTGAAAGACAAGCTTGCAATTTAGGGTTTAGCTTCCATGGTGACTTTGTGTGTGATTAGGGTTAAGCTTCCATGGTGACCTTGTATGATTAGGGTTTAGCTTCCATGGTGACCTTGTGTGACTAGGGTTAAGCTTCCATGGTGATCTTGTGTGATTAGGGTTTAGCTTCCACAGTGACCTTGTGTGATTAGGGTTAAGCTTCCACGGTGACCTTGTGTGATTAGGGTTAAGCTTCCATGGAAAACTTGTCTCATTAAAGAGAGAAAGGTTTAGTCTCATTATGGTAATCAAGCTTAGGGTTTGCATGTATCTTTACGATAGAAAGAATATATGGTTATAATCATCTCTTCCAAGCTTTAATGGAAAGCTCTAGATTCCCATTTTATCCCCAAAGCGAGCTTTAATGGAAAGCTCAAAGACAAAAAAATTCTAGCTTCCTAAATGGAAAGCTAGGCACCATAAGAAAAAAGTAGTTTTTTAAGCTCGATAGAAGTAGTTCAATTTTTGGTATTGAAGAGTATTTCTAAAGTTGTCAATTTCAAATTCGTTTGCAAATACGGGATAGGGGAGATAGGGGATAACTTCGCGGAATTGATCTCCGTGTTGTTTTGAACCGAAAACTCTACAAGCTTCCTGGAGATGCCCCATGGATGGCAAAGGATTGGAAAACCTGGGAATCGTACAAAATGGGGATTGAACTTAAAAAGTTGGCATTTTCGAAGAGACATTAACCATCAAATGCCTATGGCAAAAACTCGCTTGTATTTTCTATATAAACTTGGCTGGTAGATAATCAATGAAAGTAAGAATTAAGGTTGATAAATGAATGAACCTAGAAATTACCAACTAGGAGCTAAAAAGGAATCTTGAGAGGTGATAGGGATAGCCCATTGCAAAACATAGATTTAACTAGGAGTTTTGAAGATTGTCTGAAAATGACCGGAAACCAAGATGGATCTTCTTGGGGTCAATTTGATTGAAAGGCCGGCCCATTGAGAGGATTCTCTTGGGGAACTTGATGGAGATTGGCCCTTTTCGGCTAGGGCAGCGTAACCGGCAAGTTTGTTGTACCTAGGTCATTCATGCCCGAGGGATAAGGGATGAATGGGTTTGTTTGATTTTTGCCCGGCCGGGTGAAGTACCCATGGTTTCTTATTGAAAAACGGCCATAATCCGGGTATGGCCTGATGCCAATAGTTGGATGAGAAGGTCATACTCAGGGAGGATGATGTGAATTGAATTAAGGAGATTTGTTCGATTTGATTGCGTAAAAAGGAACTGGAAAGGCTAGGAATATAGGGGTTATCCTGTGCATCACCAGATGGTGCTATACCTCTCGAAATAAAATGCTTAAGAAGCAATGATTAAATTACTTGATGAGCCTTTCCCAAACACTTAATTCTAGAAAATATTGTGAAGGTTCTAGAAAATATTGTGAAGGTGCTGCCATTTTGATGGCTTGTAATCGATTATCTTGGTCCTAAGTAAGGCAAGATGAATTGGTTGAAACTACACGTGTTGCATGATTAGTTAGGAATATAGTTACAACTAATTGTAGTAGATAAAGATAAAGAAATGAATTAAAAGTTTCTAAATATAGATTTGGTGGGAACAACCAAATGAATTTCCGTGAACGAGGGTATGCAGCAGATTGCATGCTGCTTATTGTTTGACGATGTCTGATAGACTGTCTTCCTGATTTTGTAGCAGTTAAGTACTACCTCGGGAAGGGATTTTCATGAAATGGTTCGGTGGGTGGGTGGATCCGGAGGGTCAGATGACCGATGTTGAATAAATTTTTTATGTTAAACGCTAGGACTATGTGGGATAAAAACAGGTAAGCGGGAATGAGTGAGACCATGTAGGATTACAAGATCCCTCTTCTTAGGGGAAAGCGATAACTGTCGTGCCTGCTTGTCAGGAAAAAGGGGTTATCGCCATGAACCAAGGGAGAATAAGAAAGCAAGAGCAGATCCTCAAGTTAAAGATCAAGAGGATCAAGACTAAGGACCACGATTTCGGGTGTGGGTGACTGAAAGATGCCAAGGATGGATTAAATTATGATAAGTGGATAGAGTCATCAAATTGATGGGATTTACCCCCTTGGGTTGGCATTCGAGATAGGCCGGAGTCCTGTCTGGGTGTCGGTCCCAAGTGGGAGGGATACCTGCAAATATATCTATGTCATTCCCTGGAGCAGTCTAGTAGACTGAGGGAGGTGAGTAGGGTCGAGTCTGGGTATGGCCCTAACAAGTCGTATCAGAGCCTAATTTTGGACCTTGGACCTTGGAATTTTGGATTAAGGCATGAGGGAAAAACAACTCAGTTTATTCTACACCCAAATTTCAATAATATATTACAAAATAAAGTCTTGATGTTCCAATAAATTATTCAAAAATTTTCAAGACGGCTTGGGATTTGCCAGAAGAAATTCAATAGATTATCTATGAGAGGATAGAAACTGCTATGCTAGAGCGAAGGCTAGCTATGTTGGAACATTTTAGGGAGCTCTTATTTCCAGAAACCTATACTTGTCCCTGGGATTTAAGCAAGTGGGAAGTGTGAGTACAGTTGGAAATAAACGATATAGAAATTTGTGAAAGAATAGGTAATGCACTTGTCCGAAGACGCATGGAAGTGGCATAAATGAATGAAGCGGATGCACTTGTGCAAAGACACATGAAAGTGGCATGGATGAAACTTTTATTGAGCTTTACTTATCATTCTCCCTTAAGCTTAGTAATAAGGAGCAATATTAGGTAAAGTAGCTACCACATGAAGAATTAATTTTTGGGACATTGATTGGAAGATAATTTTGAGTAATAATGAAGAAATCCAAGAAGTTCTTGTGATTAGCCATAGATAAAGCTATAAGTATATATAAAAATATTTGTTTTGAAATTATTGATGGCTTGGAATATTCAAGAAGAAGAAGTTTATAGGATAGCCCTAAAATAATGGGGATAGCCGAACCAGAGAACACGTTAGTCATGTTGAGACACCTTATCAAACTTTTCTCTCCTAAGGAAAGAGCCATTTGTACTAAGAAATGGAGAACATGTGGATCGAATGGAGTTACACGGTTAACCCTATGGGAACGCGTACAACTATTGAATAATTTACGGATTGCAATGATGAAAGAAAGATGGGATTGGGACCAACGAGATATGGTATGGTCCAATCTTATTTCCAAATATTGAAAGTAAACTTCTACTTATAGCATCTAATTTGCCTCATGAAAAGATGTTTATTTATCCAAGCTAGAATTCTGTCTCAGAATTGTGCTAGTCTCTCTTGCTAAATAAAGAAGATATTGCAGATAGTAACCATGCCACCCCGTCGAAAGCTGAGAGAAAGAGTTGTCCCTATTGTTGTGCTTATAGCTGGCCCTGAAAGACCTGTAAACCCTTCAGAGCAAGTGTCCCTTGAAGTTCCAGTAACCTTTATACCTAAAACCATCATTGTTGATGCTACTCCTCACCTATCCTCAATTTATTCCAAGATAGATCTCATGTCATGTTACTACCAGGTTAGGATCAAGGAGGGAGACATTCCCAAGATCGCCTTCAACACCAAGTTTGGGTATTACAATTTTACAATTAGGCCTTTTGGTCTAACTAACACCCCTGCTACCTTTAATTGCGTGGTGAAATATCTCTTCACGAAGAAGTTAGAGGTATTTGTTTTGGTCTTCGCGGATGACATTTGGTTTATTCAGAAGCCAAAAAGATAGAAAACAATATCTATGACAATGTCTTAGAAAGCCATTGAATCTGTTTTGAAGCTTCCAAATTTTTGATAAGGTTTTTGAAGTTCCAGTAGCGGATGTCATGTCCTCTATAAATAGGAGGGATTCTACAACAAGAAGTTTACCCCGTAGCCTATGAATCTTGAGGGCTTAGGATCCCCCCAAAAAAACTATCCAACGCATGTTGTAACCACTTCTCTTTTAGTGTTACTATCCCTTTGCGATATGTAAGCTCTTGACGTTTTGATTATAAGATGAATACAATTTTTCAACGATATGTAAGCTCATGATGCTGTCATTTTTGGAAAAAGAAGATCAATCCAACCTTCTACTTTCAAGTTCTTGTAGTGCAATGAGAAGTTATTGCTATGATTTGACAAATAGAAAAGACAGTAAATGAAACATGCTTAAAAACTCACAAAGAATCAAGATGGGAAAGTGCAATAGATAAGATCATAAATATTGCAGACATTTAGAACTCCAAAGAAAAATAAGAAAACAAACTTATGAGTTAGCCAAGAACTTAAAGTTGGAATCTTTACTCAAGGCCATAGACAGAAGACCCTTTGCTGACAAATTTTTAATAAAAAATTTGCACTAAATAGAGATGTCCTTAAGAATTTAATTAAAGAGGAGAGACTGATATTTCAAAACAAAGAAGTATGGACAATACTCAAATTTTTCAAAAAAGGGTTATTTCTTCAATTAAAGCCAATAAAGATTACAAGGGGGAGGTAGGAAGTAATTACGAGAGAGGCAAGAAAATTTACAGCTCATCAAGATCCTCTAATATATGGTCACATAACCAAGTATTGCCAGCACCGCACATATTACGATGCTCACCCTCTGGAATGCTTCTACGAGAAACAGCTTGAGCAATTTCTTGGGTATGAGCTGAGAAAAGAAAAGGACCTCTAAGAGGAAGACTCCAGATGGTATCGAGGTAAATTTTGGAATGGGGAATAAGTAGCACAAGCAAGAACAACCTTGTGGAGAACCTAGGATCTCATGTCCTTTTGGCGCAGTAGTATCGAGGGCCAAGTCCCAGAGCCTCTGTAACCATAACAAGTCGGGTATTGTTGCGGAAATGGTCTCTACCCTAGAGAGTCACTCTTGTGAGATGTTGCCATGTCTTTCATATCGTCTGACCAACACAAGAATTTGGTTGAGGAAAGAGGAGATCTTTGTATCGCTCTAAGAACTGTCTTTTAACTGTCTCATCTGCACTCTGCAAGTGAGAGATGCATACAGGATTAACCAAGTCTTCTTGCCAAGACGCCATCAGATAAGAAAATGACTAAGTTACAAGAGAGTGAAGATTGTAAAAAAATAAGAGGATAACAAGAGTTGATAAAGAAGGGATTACCAATAGCTTATAAAGAGGAAGTAGCGTATTGAAGAATCCACAAACGCGATGACTTGTTCAAGAAGATAACTTATTAAGAAAGATTTTCCATGACTCCAATATTACATTAGCAGATTTTTTAGGATGAATAAGTGTAAAAGAGAAGTCAAGTTGAAAGCGTTAACAAGAAGTTAAGTCGCAAAATGTATCCAAGAAGCTTCATCAATTATGTATTTTATTCGAGTTGAGGACAACTCTTTCTTTTTTTGTTGGGGAGAGATGCTGCCTTCAATTGACTCAAAGACCTCTTGACCAACAGTCCTGTCCTCATCAACCCTGACTAATTCACTCCTTGACTCTTCTTTACCTGAGGAAGTTCAACAAGAAATTCAAGTAGACCCCTATTTTAGACCTCTTCTGCAAGAGATTCAAGCTCAGAACCCTAGGGAACACTTAACTAACTATACCTTAGCAGATGGTCTTCTTTACTACCTGGAAAGCTTCAGCCCCTAGATATTCCTCAGATGAAATGGGAATGTCTGAGTATGGGCCTTGTTAAAAGTCTTCCAAAGACAACTGGAAACTATGATTCTATTTTTGTCATAGTAGATAAGCTCTCTAAGGTGGCTCATCTAATTCTAGTCAAGAAGACAGCCACCACCATCGACATAGCCCAAGTATTTGTCAAAGAGGTTGTAAGATTACATGGAATCCCTACAAGAATCATTAGTGATCGAGATGCCAAATTTACTTCTAAGTTTTGACAAGCCATGTTTCAATCTTTGGGTACCCAACTGAATCTCAGACCAGCATATCATCCAGAGACTGATGGTCAAACTAAGTGAGTGAGTCAAGTCATTCAAGATATGCTTCGAGCATACTGCAACCAGCAACCCCAGCAATGGATCAAGTTTCTTCCCCTAGTTGAGTTTTCTTATAACTCTTCTCACCATCGCAGCCTCGGAATGTCACCCTTTAAAGCCTTGTATAGTCAGGAATGTTTAGTCCTTCTTCAATTACCCAACCCAGCTCTTCATGTTCCTGCTGCTAAGTCTACCCTAGAAGAGATGGATCATCAAATTCTAGTCATTAGAGACAACATGAAGAGAGCTAGTGATAGGCAGCAGAGCTACGCTGATCTTCACCGCTCTGCTAGAAGCTTTAGCGAAGGCGAACAAGTTTTCCTCAAAGTCAAACCCAAACGCAGCTCCTTAAAGATAGAGAAATTCCGTAAGCTTGTATTCAGATATTGTGGACCTTTTGGAATCCTTAGAAAGATAGGAGAACAAGCCTATGAGTTAGCCTTACCGCCTCATATACGCATTCATAATGTTTTTCATGTCAGCCTTCTTAAGAAATATGTTGTTGACCCTCTACATGTTTTGAATCATGATGACACCATTCTCGTCTATCAAGAAGAATTTCAAATGGAACCAGAAGAAGTTCTGAAAACTAAAGAGAAGCAACTACGGCACATGACAATTTGAGAAGTACTAATCAAGTGGAAGGGCTATCCGGTTGAAGATGCTTCCTGGGAAGATTGGGACCAACTAATTACCAAATTTCCAAGTTTTGAAGGATGAGCCGATGTAATTCATCTTTTGGAATCAAATTAATGTCTCCCTTCTGTCCAAACTCTTGATCATATTTTTGGTTAGTTCTTCGAAACACCTTATGATTATTCTTCAAGATATCAATGGCACTTTTGATGTAGTTTTTATGCGGACGTAATCAATCATCATATTTATGAGCATCTCTAGTCAGTCAATTCTTTTGAGATTCAAATCGTCTATGGTGTTTTACAAGTCTAACTGTTATGATACGTGAAATATCTGATTACCAAGTGAAAGATGAGGCAGTAAGCTATAGACATAAGAGAAATAAGGATGGAGGAAATAAATTGGGTACACAAGGGAGGAGATATTGCAAGATTAATTGAAAGATCAGTATGAAATCCTTAACTGTCAAGAACATGGTATCAGTTGGATGATATCAATAAAGAAATGAGTCAACGCTCAAAACGAAAAAAGTTAAAGTCTAGGTAAGAATGGTAAGATTTTTACAAAGCGTATTGAGGCTAGATAGAGAGCGAAGTGAAGAAATGATCTTTAGACCTCATAAGAGAAACACAATCCGGTCACACCAAAGGAAAAATACCTAGTTGAGTAAAATCACATTCAGTAATTAAAGTAACCCCGAGTCATTAAGACTTCTTTATGATTAAGACTTTTGAGTTAGCGCTAAAAAGGGAAGAGAAGTGTATTATTCAAGGTCCATAACAGCTTCACTGTGCTTTAATTTAAATACCCTAAAGTTACTAACCATCTTCAATCATAAGTTGAACGAAGATTGAGTTTGTCTACTCTCTAAAGCATGTCCCAAGCTGAGGACAGCTCTTTCTTTGTGTTGGGGAGTTTGTAAGGTCCGTCCCTAAACCCTAGAGCCATTCAGAACTTTTTCAGCGTAAAAAATAATTCAGAAACACAAGACCGACAAAGAAGTCATGAGAACAATGAGACTTTACTCCAGAATGAAAAGACAAGGATATTCCGGATAAGAAGTTACGTCATCCCTATATTTTTCCAAAAAGATTAAGATTATTTTTATACTTCTTCGTCAAAAGCCGCGTGGGCACTGATCTAGATCGAGAACTGGCAGAAAAAGGGACTAACTGGATTGGAAGATAAAGTTAAGAGATAGGATTTGAAAAGAAATTGGGGTCGAATAAGAATTGGGGTCCAATACGAATTGAGAAGAAATTGGGATCCAATAAAGAATTGAGAAGAGAATTGGGGTTCAACGGGATTTGAGAAGAAATTGGGGTCCAATAAGAATTAAGAAGAGAATTGGGGTCCAATAGGAATTGAGAACAGAATTGGGGTCCAATAGGAATTTAGAAGAATTCAAATTGAAATAAAATTCTTTGATTGAAGAATTCAATTTATTAGAGTAAAATTCTTGCATGAGTCAAAAGTTACAACTTTCCACTCATTCTCTCTCTAGCTTGCATTGAAGATGAGCCCAACCACCCTCCCTCTCTCTCTACTTTTGTGGATTTTTAGTGGGACCGTATTTGTACTTTTTCATCCACCCCCCTAGTATATACACTGTATTCTATCCACCATTTCCTATATAAACCCCCTCTCTCCTTTGTAATTTTACACACATTGCTAAGCTACTTGCATACTTACCATGCTCAAAATTATGCTCAAGTAAATCAAGGTTTCCATTAAACTTTGATCTTGCTCTCTCATTCTCTTGAAGGCCAAACCCTTGAGGGTTTTGTGAAGAAGCTCCTCTCTCCTTCTTCTTCATCCTAAATCTCTTTCCTTCTTCCTTGAGCCTCACATATCTTCAAGAAGGACTTCAACCCCACTTTCCTCTTGTTTAGAGGAGGTAATCTTCACTTCTAACAGGCTTAATTAACCTAAAACATGTATTTTAATACTACAAAGGTTTATGTGCATCATATTAGTTGTAAACTTTAATGGAAACCTTGCCTTTAGGGATAATCTCTAATGGTATCCTTGCTTCCTTAAGTTAATCTTTCAAAGATAGATTTGCACTCTTAAGCTAACCTTTAATGGTAACTTTTCACTTAGGTGTAAGCTTTAGTGACTACCTTGTATTTTAGGTTTAAGCTTTAATGGTAACCTTGAAATTAAGGTTAAGTATTAATGGTAGTTATGCATCATTAAGTTAAGCCTCAAAGGTAAATTTACACTCTTAAGTTAAGCTTTAATGGTAACTTTGCACTTAGATGTAAACTTTAGTGACTACTTTGTATTTTAGGTTTAAGCTTTAATGGTAACCTCGCAATTAGGGTTAAGTGCTAAGAGTATCTATGCATCATTAAGTTAAGTTTCAAAGGTATATTTGCATCCTTAAGCTAAGCTTTAATGGTAACTTCGCACTTAGGTGTAAGCTTTAATGGTAACCTTGGAATTAGAGTTAAGTATTAATGGTAGTTATGCATCATTATGTTAAGCTTTCAAAGGTAGATTTGCACTCTTAAGCTAAGCTTTAATGGTAACTTTGCACTTAGGTGTAAGCTTTAGTGACTACCTTGTATTTTAGGTTTAAACTTCACTTCTGGATTGAAAGAATGTTTATAGAGGGCCTACCTTATCCTATCGAACAAATGGAGATCCCATCTTCCCCACGTCAAGGGGCTGAAGCCCAAAAGGTGCCGTTAAACATTACCAAATTGATGGATTTCATGTCTTCAGAAGTTAGAACCACCATCATATCCAAACTATATAAAGACCCTGAGCTAGTCTCAGCTCTTCGAGCCTTCCTCAATGGAGAACTAAAGTTTGGGCTACCACAATTTGCATAGATGGATAGAGCTGGGGAGATGCCAATAGACGAGGAACAGTTAGATCCACAACCAAACCTAGATGAGAACCTTGTTATAGAAATACCTGTTAACAAGTTGGGACAATACTTTGAGGGTGATGAATCCAATGCGACCATACCAATCACTACTAAGGGATTAACTGTGAAGGGAATCCTTGATGGTGGCGTTGGGGTTAGCATTGTGACTAAAAATTGCTGGGAAAATATGGAAAGACCTCACCTTGCAACCACAACCATAGTAGTGAAGATGGCCAATGGGTCTATTGTTAAACCTATTGGGATGCTAGAAGACCTCAAGATCAAGGTCTCTGGACATAAAATAAAATTTACCTTCATTGTTATGGATTTCTCCAAGCACACTATGGCATTGGAGATGATCTTAGGACGTTCTTTCATGAGGGAAGCAAAAATGGTGCATGACTGGTCTAAAATCCATGTCTACTTGCAGTTCCAAGATTCTGTTATTCGAGTAGATCTTGTAACTGGTAGAGCACATCTTGTAGGAAACAAGTTTATAATTGATCATAGATCTAACACCACAGTTCACTCGGCCCCATTGCGGTATTGTTACACGTGTAAAGCGGACACTGATGTTGGGAAAGATTCTCCTTATATTGATGTACTACTTGAGATGACTGAGTTGGAGAATGTGGATTGGGTCCACCTAGCAGCTTCCATAGATACTTGGGAAAATAGGGGGACGACCTGGGTAACACTTGAGGGGGATGAAATGCCCATATCCTTAAATATGCTAGAAGCAATGCAAATAGCTTCTGACAAGACTCATCCTAATATAACGAAGAAAACATACAAGTGGATCCCTAAAGCTTCTTTAGGAGCATAGCTAGTGCCAAAAAATATAAGCCTTGTAAGAAACGTCCCACTATCTCCAAGAAATGTAAGGAAACGTTGCATTGGATTCTTAAAAAACTATTGGAAGTCCAAGGCTACTATCAAGGAAATGATCAAATCTGGGTGCCAAAACATAGATTGTGTTCTTACCTGTCACCTGACCCATGTGCGCCCAATCCTGTAGCTCCAAAACAAATTGACGATCGTGGAAAGAAAAAAATCACAGAATGCTACACACCCGCTCCAAAGCTAGTTTGGGTACCGAAGAAAGAACGATTTGTTCCACCTAGCTCAAGAACAGGGAAGTCAAATGAAGCTTTCTTGCTCTTCATGTAGTTCTTATACGGAAATAGAAGCTTTGACACAACCTCCACCCACCATTGTACATATCCATACAAACAAGAGTTTCCACCTCCCATTGTAAGTTCACCACCTACAACAACGTTGCAAATAAAATCATGGGAGAGTACGTTACCACCCTTACAACTCGAACAACTAAGGTAATAGAAAACTAATGGCAAAAATCCTCACCTACTACCAACTTGAACAATTGGTTTCAAAGGGTGACGAGCACATTTCAAACGGTATGATCTACCCAAGGAAGGGGGCAGTGTTTGCTGACAGTCATCATTCACTCACTCCCCTCTCAACCTTCCTCCCTGACCTCTCAATTTCCCAATCTGAGGGAATGTGTATAAAAAGCCTTATACTCACAAAAAACAAAAATAATAAAGAGCAAGAGCAATTAGCAAACGAGTATGCACAATAAAAGTGAAAACAATGACCCAGACCTACACATTCACATTCGGTACACTGAAACAGAAACCTATGTCATAAAACACCTTTGATCCTCATCACTCGAGTGACGGAGGGTAGGTAGTATTAGTATGATAGGAGTGTTTCTGTTTTAGAGTTTAGTGATTAGCAAAGTTCTTTCTTCCCATTGATGTGCCTCCTAGAGGTATTCTTTGTGTTTCCTAGTGTGTACATGAACGTGTTGTTGTTGTTAGGATTTGGACCTTCATGGAATCTTTCTCTCGTTCACACTTCAAATCAAGCACGACCATCAACACAAACACGTGTTTCTTGTCCATTAGCATTGCCCCTTATCTTTTTGCATCCATGTTTGTCTGCTTTAATTGTGATTGGTAGCATAATATTCAACACATTTGCTTAGTATCAAACATTAAATTCAATGTAATTTTTTGTCATAATCACTTGTCTAGGTTTAAAAATCAAGCAGTCTGACTAAGCTAGTTTGACCAAGCTAGGCGTTAGAGATCTTTTCTTAATACCATGGGGAATGCCTTCCTAATAATCAATGGCTACTTAGGTTCTTAATCCGATTTAAGCAGCACTGTGTGAAATGTACTAGGGCTTAGTCCCTATTGACTTTAGCTTAAGGATTATAAAGGGAGTTTACTAATGTGATGAGCCTGGGGAGGGTAACAGTGTTATATGACCCCCCAAAGTTACAAAATTAAAATGCTGAAAAACGAACAAACAAAAATCAAAGTGCCGCAATGTAAATCTTAAGCTAGAAGAGAAACCTCAGCTTGATTTGGTACTTCACTCACATGTATCGCCTATGGTACTAGAGCCCTAGAGGTTCCTAGTGTGGGCGCTTTTCCTTGAAAAGCAAAAAAACCCAAGGCATACAAAATAAGCACACACATCAAAATTGAAACAATGTGAAAAGCCTTTGGGGGGTCAAAGAAAAGGCGATAAGTCAGGCAATGGTTTCATGAGCAATTCCTTTTATCGTAGCTTAACTACGAGGTCTTCTAGGTATAGCCTCTAGTCAGCCCTCGTACATGAAATACTTGGCTCTCGCGATTTAACAACTTAATGGACCAGAGAAAATTGAGAAGCTTTCCCATGGTATTAATAGTCGATCTTTAGTGCCTTTTGATCGTTAAATTAGTGACCCCAGACTTCTTTAATTTTTTATATTTATGATTGTTTATGCGTTTGATTATATTGCAACTTAATGTTTATTACTGACAAATGGTTTGAAATTCTGTTACCAATCAAATTGTCTGCCTACAACTGCATATGCTTTTTAATTGTATATAAGAATGCAATTACTGTGCCAATTTTGTTTGATTTTGCAATGAGGACTGAAGAAGGCTAAGGACACTCATCTCAAAGGCTCTTCCACCTCGACAAACGAGCTTCAACTCAATAGCTTTCGAGGACGGAATCTACATCAAGAAGGGGGTCATGTTAACCCTCACGCACATTCCTATCACCTACAATAGACTCCGTATTATTATTTGGTAGAGTAAGGTATCGGGCTTGTCGGTCCAATAGGAAAAGGGTAAGAGTGATCGCCGATGAGAGGTGCACTCTAACTGGAACATTCAAGGGATTAGTTGGCTAAGCATGGGCGCCCAAGTGTGAATGGGGCGAGCTCATATAAAAGTCAACTAAACCTAAAATTCACTCATTCTTTCATTTGTGCAATTGAAGAGTGCTCTTGCTCCATCTCCATCTTCTTCTTCTTCACCTCTTTGTGTGTGTGTATGCCTGAGAGAGAGAGAGAGAGAGAGAGAGAGAAAGAGAGAGAGAGAGAGAGAGAGAGAGAGAGAGAGAGAGAGAGAGAGAGAGAGAGAGAGAGAGAGAGAGAGAGAGAGAGAGAGAGTGTGCGATCGAGCATTGTGACGATGGCACGGCGACGGCGAAGCGGTTGAGCGCAATGCAACGGTGGCTCCCTCTTCTTCGCGGCGAGGAATCCTCCACGACAGCAAGCGTAGAGCGGTGAGTGACACACCATCGTCTTCTTTGAGCTTACTAGTTTAGGCTAGTTGCGTGCTTGGAGCCATCTGTGGCTCGCACACAGTGTATTGGCAAGTTCCTTGCATTGACACGTGCGACAGATGCACACAAAAGTTCACCATAACTTTCACGTTAAAGACTTCAACTTCCAAATTCTTGATCATCCCCAAACTTTTCACCTTGGCATGGTTTGCTAGTGGAATCCAAAACCCAGAGCTTCCGCATGTGATGAGACCCAGTCTCTCGACACATGACTGTGTGATCACACAAACTTGATCACCTCCATCAATGTAGGCTTCTCCCATGCCCACACCTTTGTGCCAAGTGTTCACCACAGGACAGATGTTGGGTAACTCTCCCACGGACAATACTCTAACTTGTCCATGCTTCGGCTCTTTTTTTGGATTCACTAATGACTTCCACTGCCCTTTAAGTTTGGGCACCATATTCATAAACTGTCCAAAAGTACAATTTACTTTCCTCCCAATCAGGGCTTTCTTTAAATTGTAAGTTGTTTGGCCTTCTCCCAAAGGAAATCTGCCACTTAAAATCGTCTACGAGGCTTTCTCTTTCTCTTGGATTTCGCATCTTCACCCTCCTTCTCGTTCCCTTTCTTTCGACTAGGCCCTGGTGCTGCATAGCATTCCCTCTCTCTTTTGCCTACTAGCAACACATCTGCATCTTTCTTTTCTACCTGCACAATACCCACATGACCACCAGAGGTTGATGCTTGATTTTCCTGTTCAGTACCTTGATCTCCTTGTATATCCAATGCATAATCATTAGCTCTGTTAGGAATTTGTTGAGGAAGTGGAAACATATCCCCTCCCATCCTTGTTGGCTTTGGACAATAAGTGCTGATGTGACCAAGCTCACCACAATTATAACAAGTAGGAATGAACCTCCTCTGTGGCTCAAAACCACCTTGCCCATGACCCTAGTTAGCATTAGGATGAGCTTCACATGCCTGAGCCATCCCTCTACCACGTACACGACCACGACCACCTCCACCACCAAGAACACTAAGTCGTAATTCCTGCATCATGGTCATCATGTCTTGCATATTTTGTTGTAATTGTTCAGTACTAGCAGCCCTTTGAACAGGTTGGCCTCCAGCTTCTGCCTAATTCTCCTCCTTTTGACTACCATTATTTTGCTCAGGGACCGCTTTCCAGTATTCATTAAGCCTTTGAGCTTTTCATTCTTTCTCTCTGGCAATGGTGACTGCCTCCTCGAAGGTGGCGGGCCTTTTCAGCTCAACTTTGAACTTCAAACTTTCTCTTAAGTTTGCCACAAAACTGTCCTTCTTTAACATGGATGGAGGAATCTCGTTTCCCAAAGCCCGAGCCCATTTATCCCATAAACGGGTGAACTGCATGACAAAATCATCAACACTTTGACTAGCCCTTTGAGTGTATCCCAGAATTTCTTGCCAAAATTCATTTGGTACTTCGATGGATCGGTATTGTGCCAGGAAAGCTTGCTTCACACGATTGTAGTCCAAAACCACCCCTGGGTTTTGTGCCTGCATCAACTCCTCAAAATTGTGTAACCAAACTTTTGCCTCATCCTGTAAACTATATTGCAGCAGCCGCAACAATATAACTTGGTCTAGTATATTGCACAGTAAGCAATTGACTTCCATCTTTTCAATAAATGTATGTGCATTTTCATTAGACAATCCATGAAACTGTGGGAACTCGTCTACCATGTTTGATTGCCACAGAAACACTTACATGTGACATCGAAAATTCAAGGGATGTCGATGGATCGCTCCAGTACCTAATCCACCTCACACTAGGTAACAAAGCCCTCAGTGCTCGGCTTCACAAAACCTCACGACCCTCCAAAGGCTACAATCCAATTATACGACCGCCTTAAGTGTTGTCCACAATTTGCACATACATAGGCGGTTGTCCATAAGGACCCACATCCATTTTACATTCATTGTCTGCTGCAGAACAGACACATTTCACAGGAATTGGAGCATAGGAGCACTTGCTCCTCAGTGGCGGCACCAAAACGATGTTAGCATGCAAACAAGAAGGAAAATGAAAACCCTTATAGCCTTGCACACACCACACCGTCGGAAAGAAACACCTCAAAGCTGCGGAAAACACCTATGTCGAACACCTGTAGAGTCGGGCGGAAAACAGCCCTAACCCAAACCATGATTAAAATTGATGAAAACCAAGACCATAAAGATGAAGCTCGTGTGATGTAGACCTCCATAGGTATCCATATGCTTGATTCTGACATCAGACGAGAGAGTTACAAGCTTTCGAAGTTGGGGCATCTCTCAAAAGCTCCCAAAAAGCTAGTCTCTATTAGGAAAAAGGGTGTGCAAGAAATTACAGCTATTAAAATGGGATTTTCTTGGCTCTTATCTCAAGGGAATTTTTTCTCTTTTCTTAGCCGACATGGTTCTCTCCTTGGGCACCTTTTAATTGGTCCAATTTTGGCCTTTTTTGGGTAAAAAATGAGATGTCAGCCACTTTTTGACCAAGGCAAGTGGGGAAAGGGGATGTCAGTGGACTAAAAAGGTGGCCAGGGGCCTAGGCAGCTGGTGTGGACTCAAAATGGCGCCCCCTCTCTCCCCCAACACCCACGAGCCCTCACAAGCAAGTCAAGGAAACTCCATTAGCTCCTTTGATACACCCTTAGGGGGTACCCTTATACCCTCCAATTTCCAGCTCCCCCCCATGTGGGATTACTCCATTGCCACTTGGAACCATCCTCCCACCTCCCCACTTAAGCCAATGAATTTTCTGTTTTTCCCCCCATATCGAGCAATCTTGGCGGAGGCGTGACGGGTGACTCCGAGCACCGAATGCGATGCTGTAAAGCCCGGCTCGGAGCTTTATCACTTAGGCTATTTCCAAAAATCCTCGGCCACACCTTTTCTAATTAAATCCATCAAATCAAACCACTTGCCTTTCTTCGCATGCATCCGCACCCACTTTCTAAGTAAGGAACCGCCCACTTCCAATGCATGTAACTTATGATGTATGAGTCCGATTCACCGGCTATCAAGCATGATTGAGAGTACTCATTGAAAACCACCTTTTAAGAGTTAGACCAACTCACAAATCTTGCTAATGACTAATCAAAACAAAGCCTTTATACATAATTTTTATAAGAGCACTCTGAAAACTCAAAGCATTATGTACATCTATGTACTCGAGGCTAGTGAGCAAGCTTTTTGGCATGACTTAGTGACTTCATGCTTATCCAAAAAATATCTGATACCATAAAGAGACATGAAACCCTAAGCTTGATTACCATAATGAGATTAAACCTTTCTCTCTTTAATGAGACAAAGTTTCCATGGAAGCTTAACCCTAATCACACAAGGTCACCATGGAAGCTTAACCCTAATCACACAAGGTCACCATGGAGGCTAAACCTAATCACACAAGATCACCATGGAAGCTTAACCCTAGTCACACAAGGTCACCATGGAAGCTAAACCCTAATCACACAAGATCACCATGGAAACTTAACCCTAATCACACACAAGGTCACCATGGAAGCTAAACCCTAAATTGCAAGCTTGTCTTTCAAAGCTTTTCCTAAGTGCAAAGTTACCATCAAAGCTTAGCTTAAGGATGCAAATCTACCTTTGAAGCTTAACTTAATGATGCATAGATACTCTTAGCACTTAACCCTAATTGCGAGGTTACCATTAAAGCTTAAACCTAAAATACAAGGTATTTACTAAGGCTTACACCTAAGTGCAAAGTTACCATTAAAGCTTAGCTTAGGAGTGCAAATCTACCTTTGAAGCTTAACTTAATGATGCATAACTACCATTAATACTTAACCCACTTTCCCATGACTTTAAGTCACTTACTTCTTGGATGACACTAGGTATGGCTAAGGGTCTACGGACTTGGTGAGGTTGTTGTTGCGTAGGGGGCATGGTGTTTGTAATCTGGATTTGCCTAGGTACTGGTTCTACATCCCTTTGGGTATCTTCTACCAAACTCCTTAATTGCTTGATTCGCTCAATCTCCTCTGTAGGGTTTGGATAAGTTCCTATCTTCTTGTTGGATCCTGGCCATTGTGGCTCATGAAGATCTTCCTTGTTGGTTTCTATCTTAGTGGTTGTTTTGGTCTCCATGGTTTCACTTGAATCAGAATCCTCTTCAGCGTCGTTCATATATACGGGGTCATCACCAGTCCCTATGTTGGTCTTTGAATTGGGGTCTAACTTCACTGCTTTTTGCGATCTCTTCCTTCGTGTTTTCTGCTTTTTCTGAGATTGGGCAATTGATGCCGTGTCTCTTTCCTCAAGAATATAATTTTGTTTTTGGAGCATCGATCATATGAGTACGTTTACTAGTACCACAGGTGTACTTTGTGATGGCTCCTCGGTAACGTCAATCAAGTTGAATGGCGTGATCTTCATTGCATTTGGATTATTTGGACATTAGGCAATCAAATGATCTATGCCACATCGATTACACATGAGTATCAGCATTGTAGACGTGCTCGCTTGATTGGTTTGCATTAGCGTGGTGTTCTGTTATAGCCTAATAGGACACTCGGCTACACGATGTGGACCTCCACACTCATAGCATTGAAGAGGTGGTCTCTTAGTAGTGTAATTGATATTTTGGCCTCTTGCCGCAAGAGCAGCTACTTGATATACATGTTTGACTTGTCCCCAATAGTCCTCCATGTAGTATTGTGGACTTTCTTCAAGCACATCCATCCCATAGGCAATATTAGGGTCCATATCTTCCTCACAGCCTTCCAAACAAGCAATAAATGACTCACAACCCACTTGATTCACATAAGTGATTCTCGGATGTGGTGGTTGAGGTCCTAGCACTGGAGGTGGTAAGGGTGTTGTTTGAACAACATTTTGGGCCCTAGGGACCATGTGTTGTGCTGTTTGTTCAAGAGGTGGAGCCGTCATCAATGCAGGCACTCGAGGTGTGTTTGTCCATGCTAAGGTTGGTGTATTGGCCATCGTGTGCTTAATTACTATGCAATCCTTAGCTTGATGACCATACCTTCCACAGGCATTGCAATTCCCATTGAATTTTACTCTAAAAGTAGGGCATTCACTAGTACTATGCAGTCCATAGCATACTGAGCACCATTGTTGCTCCCTTCTTGGATACATATGATTGTTTTGCGGAGCATAATTGTCTCTAAGACTCTCTTGAATAGCCTTGGTGAGATCTGCTAAAGTCATCACAGATATCTTTGGCTCCTTAGCAAAAGGCTTTAAGTTCATTGGCTGATGCCTCGATGCTTGCAAGCTAATAGATTTAGGCTCAACAGACACTCTTTCTCCTTGAATCATTAATTATCCTCTAGTTGGATCGCATTGGTGGTGACTGCTTCCCAAGCGATGACACCTCTAATGACTAGGCCATTGTAGATAACCTCATGTCGTTATCCCCTAATGAATCTATCAAGCACTTGGTTATTGTTGAAGCATTCATTTGGATTACAACGAGAATTCAAATGCTTTAAGCGACTAATAAAGTCTCTCACCGACTCTCCTTCCTCTCGTTGGGCTTTCTGGAGCTGAGAGGCTACACCCCAAGTACTCCCTCTCGTATGTATTCTTTCAAGAACAATCTCCTAAGAGTAGGGTAAATCATTTTTTCTTCCACCCTTAGGGTTCTATACCAATCCCCAGCTTTTCCACTTAAGGTTAAGCTTAAAGCATTACTCTTATGCAAGTCATTGTGGTCTCCTAGATAATCGCATATTTGTTCAAACACTTCGATATGCTTTCTCACATCCCCATCTCCACTAAATTTTTGTGTGAGCTTGGCTATTTGTACTGCCTTACTTCCAGATTCTCTATCACGCGTGTTACGCATATTCTCAGCAATAGATCAACCGATAGCTTGAGAAAACGTTGCCAAGTCACCTAAGTGAGCAGGCACCGTGGGTGAAGGTGCTCCAGAGACTACATGTGGAGTAGGTATTGGCATTGGGCTTGGCGCATAGGAAGCCCTTGGGTTCCTTGTTGGGTACGATGTTGTGCAAGGATATTGACATAAGGGCTTTCGCTTTTGACTCTCTTCGTTGCTCCGCCTTGCGTAAGCTCTCAATTTCCTTTTCCCTAGCCGCAATGATATATCGCTCAACCTCTTGCACTTCGGCAAGGCTTCTACCATCGGGTAATATGACCTCGGAGGGGAATAGCTCTGAAGAGTCAGGAGGTGTAGTGAATGAAGTATTCACATGCACATTCTCTAAGGGCATAGGGTCTACGTTGATCATGAATGGAGAATTTACTTCCCCACCCCCCTCATTTACATCATTAGCTCCATGTTCGGAGCGAGTGGCTCTACTAAAGGTTTCCTTCAAGTGGCTAAGCACGCTCGGTCCGGACCACGGGCCCATGGCATGCATGTCTTGGCTTGATCTATCAAGATTAGGCATTGGAAAACCCTCCATGACGTTGTAGTCAGAGGAAGATTCACTAGCCGCTATGTTCGGGTCTTGGTTTGTACTACCTTGGGTCCTCGCTGAGGGCCCGGAACCTAAGGTAGGTGGATATTGAGAACTCGCGTAAGTCGAAATTCCCTCTAGTTGCTCCGTCTCTAGCACACGACCAGAGCACACATGCATGTGCCTTTGGCACCCTACAAGCATCGGCGAATAATCTCGAAGGTTAACCGCTTACTTTTTTAGGCGTCCGTTTTCACTCGTTTTTTTATGTTTTTTAATGATCGGTTTTTTGAATAAAGTGTGTGATAGCTCAAAACGAGCGTACCACTCAAAGGGTCATGGTGTGCTTTACAGCACAACGTTCGGTCACCTGAAGCTCCGTTGATCCTCAAAAAAGTCAATTTTTAGCTACATGTGAAGCTAAAATACGCAATTTCAAAGGGCGATTGAGGCCTGAGCCTGAGCATGAGCTTGGGCTTGGGTCTGGGAGATATTCCCGATCTCGGTCCTACCTTTAATTTTTTATTTTTTTTATTTTTTGGGATAAGTGTTGGGGTATAAAGCCCATTGTGGTCGCCCTGGTAAGTGGGCGGGCCGCCAGGTATGTACACATATTCTTTTGTGAAAACCTAATAAGAACTCACTATGCTCTACACATTACAGTAGAGCGAGTTCACCATATCGTCGTGCTCTTATTCTCGCACTCTCTCTCGCGTCGCACTTCCGCTCGTACTCCTTCAACTGGTATCAGAGCTCAGATCGAGGCTCGGGGCAGCACTGCAGGAGGCTAGAGTCACCAGCTCAGATTGGAGTGAAATTCGACAGGCGCAGACCTTTGTCGAAGCCGAATGGTGACCTAGATGATTCTCAGAATGACAGGCTCGGTGTGCTCAGAATTTCATTCTGAGATCATCTAGGTCACCGTTCGGCTTCGACAAAGGTCTGCGCAGGCCATTTTCGACTACGTGGTCTCGGCGGGTGCAGATCCGACTCTGCAAATTTGGGGTTTTCGGCCTACAACTGCAGGTGTTGAGGATATCGACACTCCCAGAGTGTTGATTTGTGGCTGTCTACACATCGAAGGACGGCTCACAGTTCTTGGAGGCGTGTCACATACGACACGGGCGCATCCACACACAGACTGTAGGCGACATTCACTAGTTCATCAGGTAGCTTGTGTTTGTTGCTTGATATTCCAGATTTCATCCTGACATTGCAGGTACTTCCACATGGGATGTATTGTCAGAGATGATGTATGTCTGTTGAGGGTTTGTTGGCTGTGAGTCACGCAGCAAACAACCGCCGCAGCGGTTACATCATTCAGTGGGAAATTTGTGGATGTATGACTTTGTGGGAAGTCTATGTACTGTCAGATTTACTGTAGCCTTTGTTGAGGGTCGAGTGAGGTTTTATTGAGCTGGGGGATTCTCGAATGTTGAGATCCTTTCGGTGATACAGGTCTTGGAGCGATCCCTCGAGCACCCTTAGATAGGCAGCTAGGATGTATTGACTGTGAGTTAGACAGTTGGGATTGCATCTTTGCTTTACTACCGTTGAGGCATTGTCACAGTCTATGCTTACAAGACAGTGACAAGACAGCCAGAGACAGTACAGGTGCAGGACAGGTTTACCCGCAGCTTACAGTGTCAGAGAGACAGTGTTTTTTGAGCTGTTTTTTGGTCTGTTTTTTGAGTACACTAGAGCCATTTTACAAAGGAGACTCTGTGGAAATTTATGCAGAATCTGAAGCTTTTTTGGTTCATTTGACAGGTTGATATTGGTTCAGAGGTCAGTTTACAGGGGAAACTCTGCCGAATTTTTCCCAGGAAAGTAAACCACTGTGAAGCGTAGCTATGGCTGGATCACAGGACATTGCTCTTTACAATATCAAGAAGCTGGATGGAACCAATTTCCCATTGTGGAAGAAGCAGATTTGGCACGTGTTGGTACAAAAGAAGCAGATAAAACCTGTAAAGCTCAAAGGGATAAAACCAGAAGATATGGACGAAGATGAATGGAGCGAAATGGATGAATTGGCACTTTCTACCATTATGCTGACTTTGGCAGAAAGCGTTTACTTCAATGTAGCAGACGAGATGTCGGCTTATCAAGCATGGTTAAAGCTGAGTGATCTTTATGAGAAGCAGAGTGCAGCTTCATAGGTATACTGGCTTAAGAAGCTTGTTGATTTGAAGATGAAAGAAGGGACACCTATGTCCAATCATCTGAATGAATTCAACACAATCTACAGCCAGCTGTCAGCTCAAGGTGTCAAGTTTGATGAACCTGTTAGAGCTATGTTCCTGTTGATCACATTGCCGGAAAATTGGGACACTTTTCGCACAGCTTTGAGTAATTCTGCACCTCCAGATGGTTTGAACATAGCAGGTGTAGAAGGAAGTCTGCTTACTGAAGAAACCAATAGAAAGACAATGGACAAAGGCAAAGGAACAGCCTTAGTTGTCAGGGGAAGGACCAAAGAAAAGTACAAAGGTGGAAAGAGGAATCAGTCTCGTAGCAAGTCCCGCAGTGCTAAAGGCAAGAGTGACATAGAATGCTACCATTGTGGCAAGAAGGGTCACATGAAAAGAGACTGCAGAGAATGGAAAGCAGAAAAAGGCAAAGAGAAAGCTGAAGACCATGGTGAGAAGAACAAGTCCTCAGTGAAGATTCAAGAAATAAATGTGGCAAACACTGTTGCAGAGGATGACAGTCTAGTGTCAGGAGACATCTACTTCTTGAAGAATACAATAGACTCAGCTCTTCTTACAGCATTTGATGGAAATGCACTGAGTGACTGGATTATAGACTGACTTCATGTGTCTCCAAACAAGGAGTGGTTTACTTATTATGTGACCACTAAAGATCATGTTTGGATAGGCAATGGGCAGACATGTGAGATCTTAGGTGTTGGAGATGTTCAATTGAAGTTTCAGAATGGCTCTTCTTTCACGCTGAAGAATGTGAGACATGTTCCCGCAATTACAAAGAGCTTGATCAGCACAGGTTTACTTGATGATGCTGGCTACGTCACCACTTTTGGACAGAACATGTGGAAGATATCCAAGGGTTCTATGATAGTAGCGCATGGAGTAAATTCTGGAGGACTTTACATGATTTATGTATCAAATGTCTCTAAAAATGTAATCAATGTAACGGAGCAGCCGAACATTTCTTTGTGGCATAGCCGGTTAGGACATATGTCCAAGAAGGGAATGGAAATCTTGTCTCGTTCTGGTTATTTGCCTAGCTTTTCATTTAATGCTTTTGAATTCTGTGAACATTGTCTGTATGGTAAGCAAACACAACAGCCACATAAGCATAGAAGCAGTAGAAGAGATACACAGTTGGCACTTGTTCATAGTGATTTGTGTGGACCTATGCCTAACCTATCTCTAGGGGGAGCTTCTTACTTTATGACATTTATAGATGATTACTCGAGGAAAGTATGGGTTTACTTTCTCAAGCACAAGGATGAAGCGTTTAGTGTTTTCAAAACGTTTGTGACACTTGTGGAGAATCAGAGTGGCAAGAAGCTTAAATGCTTACGCACTGACAATGGTGGAGAGTATGTTTCAAAGGCCTTTCAGGACTTTTGTGAGTCAAAAGGTATAAAACGTGAACTTACTGCTCCTTACAATCCTCCTCAAAATGGTATTGCTGAGAGGATGAATAGGACCATACAAGAGAAGGTCAGAAGTATGTTGTCTAATGCACAGCTTCCAAATGGGTTTTGGGCTGAAGCTGTATCAACAGCTGTTCATCTTGTAAATAGATCTCCTAGCAAGGTTTTGCAGAAGGATTTAGTGCCAGAGATGGTATGGTCAGGCAAGGTGCCCTCTTACAAGCATCTCAGAGTCTGTGGCTGTGAGGCATATACTCACGTTGCAAAGGAATTTAGGAACAAACTTGAGCCAAAGAGTAGAAAGTGCATCTTTCTAGGCTATGGTAATTCTGGTGAGATGGGGTACAGACTTTGGGATCCCGAATCCAGAAAGGTTTTCTGCAGCAATGATGTTCACTTTAATGAATCCAAATATCATTCTAAACCATAAAGGGTTGAGGAGATTAGAAGAGTTGTCTTCCAAGAAGATGGACCTGCACGTGCAAGACAAAATGTCAGGGCTCAAGAGGAGCAAGGACATGATAGAGTGGAACCACAGGTTGTGGCTGAGCCTGAGCCACCTATTGTGCGTAGATCTGGACGTGTCATGCGACCTCCTGATAGTTTTGTTCCATCTATGAACTATGTCATGTTGACTGATTGCAAATGAGCCTTCATGTTACAAGGAAGCAGTGCAAATGAAGGACTCTGGGAATTGGCAATTGGCCATGCAGTCAAAGATGACAGCTCTGCATTAAAACCAGACATGGAAGCTAGTTAAATTACCACGGGGCAAAAAGGCTCTACCCTGTAAATGGGTTTACAGGTATAAGATCACCGCTCATGATAGTCAGCCAAAGTACAAAGCAAGGCTTGTTGCCAAGGGCTTTAAGCAAGAACAAGGCATTGACTTTGATGAAGTCTTCTCTCCGGTGGTCAAAATGACTACATTGAGATGCTTTCTTGCATTGGTTGCCATATTAGATTTGGTGTTGCACCAAATGGATGTCAAGACAACGTTCTTGCATGGTGATTTAGATGTGGAAATTTACATGCAGCAGCCAGAAGGGTTTGTTGAGAAAGGCAAGGAAGATTGGGTATGCTAGTTGTTAAAGAGTCTTTATGGCTTAAAACAATCACCGAGGGCATGGTACCATAAATTCCACAAGTTTATGCTTTCTCAAGGCTACAAACGTAGTGAGTTCGATCACTGTCTATATACAAAGAAGGCTAAGGATGGTAGTTGGGTGATCCTTATTTTGTATGTGGATGACATGTTGATTGCTGGCAAGCACTTGGAAGAAATTTCAGCTTTGAAGTCAAAGATGGCAAAATCGTTTGACATGAAAGACATGGGTGAGGCAAGTCATATACTTGGTATGCGCATTGAGAGAGACAGATCAAAGAAGTTGATTTGGTTATCTCAAACAGAGTATATTGACAAGGTTTTGCAACGTTTCAATATGGAGAAGGGAAAGGCATTGAGTGTTCCATTGCCACCATATGTGAAACTTAGCAAACAAGATTGTCCTGTGTCTGAGGAAGAACAGGCCGAAATGGATAAGATTTCATATGCGTCTGCAGTGGGTAGTTTGATGTATGCAATGATTGCTACTCGCCCAGACATTGCATTTGCAGTGGGAGTAGTAAGTCGATACATGTCAAACCCAGGCAAGAAACATTGGGAGGCAGTGAAAGGAATATTGAGATACCTGAAAGCTACAAAGAGTATGCGTATATGCTATGGGAGTCAGGAGCTAAGTGTAAAGGGTTTTACAGACTCAGATTATGGAGGTGACTTAGACAACCGAAGGTCTACGTCAGGGTATGTCTTTACATTGGCTGGTGGAGCAGTATCATGGCGTTCTAGATTACAAGATTGTGTTACTCAGTCTACTACAGAGGCTGAATATGTTGCAGCATCAGAGGCATGCAAAGAATCAATTTGGCTTAATCGACTAGTAACAGATTTGGGAATCAAAGAAGAGATGCCTGTGTTATATTGTGATAGTCAAAGTGCTATACAATTGGCTCGCAATCCAGTTTATCACTCAAAGACAAAGCATGTGGATGTGAAGTATCATTTCATCAGGGAAATGCTCGAGGATTAGCAACTTCAGCTTGTCAAAGTTCACACCACAGAAAATCCTGCTAATCTACTTACAAAAGGACTTCCCTCAGAGAGCTTTGCGCATTTTCGCAAGCAGTTAGGTGTAGGGTAGTACATCACTTCTCTACATCTCTTGTATATTAGCTTGTATAGTAGCTTCTCTCACACTTAAAGTACCACATTGGACTTTAAGTGGGAGGTTGTTGGGGTATAAAGCCCAATGTGGTCGCCCAGGTAAGTGGGCGGGCCGCCAGGTATGTACACATATTCTTTTGTGAAAACCTAATAAGAACTCACTATGCTCTACACATTACAGTAGAGCGAGTTCACCATATCGTCGTGCTCTTCTTCTCGCACTCTCTCTCGCGTCGCACTTCCGCTCGTACTCCTTCAATAAGGTCACCTCAGCTTGCGCGCGAGCACACACACTCTACCTACCTACTTACAACTAATACACCTACTGTTACACACTAACATACTTCCTACTTACTGTACTTTGCATTACACAGAACTAACAACCTTAATACTAACACCTTATCACACAGAGAAACACAGTACCTTTCAAAACTTCATTAACAAGAAAATACACAGTAGCAAAAACAAAATCCTTCTTCTCAACACACACACCTTCCTTCCCTACCTTTCCTACAATTGAAATTGCACCACAAAAGAAGCACATAGTGCCATTCAAGTTTAGTATGGCATTCCCCGGAAACAGTCCCAAAAATGTGCGCGTCTGTCGCACATGTCAATGCAAGGAACTTGCCAATACACTGTGTGTGAGCCATAGATGGCTCCAAGCACGCAACTATCCTAAACTAGTAAGCTCAAAGAAGACGATGGTGTGTCACTCACCGCTCTATGCTTGCTGTCATGGAGGATTCCTCGCCGCGAAGAAGAGGGAGCCGCCGTTGCGTCACGCTCAACCGCTTCGTCATCACTGTGCCATCGTCGTAATGCTCGATCGCGCACTCTCTCTCTCTCTCTCTCTCTCTCTCTCTCTCTCTCAGGCATACACACACACAAAGAGGTGAAGAAGAAGAAGATGGAGATGGAGCAAGAGCACTCTTCAATTGCACAAATGAAAGAATGTTCCAGTTAGAGTGCACCTCTCATCGGTGATCACTCTTACCCTTTTCCTATTGGACCGACAAGCCCGATACCTGACTCTACCAAATAATAATATGGCGTCTATTGTAGGTGATAGGAGTGTGCGTGAGGGTTAACAACTTTCATGTTATGCCAGCTGGTCTGGGAGCCTTTCCTCTCATTTTGGGACGACCTTGGTTGAGAGTTGTTGGTGCCGTGCAAGATTGGGGCAAGGGCACAATCGGTGTGCATAGCAAGAAGGGTGAAAAGAGGGTGTTTTATATGACTACCAAACAACCTATGGCACTTGAAGATGTGAGTGAGAATGATGAGTCCGAAACTACCAGTGATGATAGTTCTGAAGACTCAGAAAGTAGCACTACTTCAAGTTCCAGTGATGAGGGTGAAGTGTCATTCTTGTTGTTGGACGAGGAACAGAGAGAAGTTAGTGAAGTGCTACAATTATCAGGGAATATAAATGCTTCAATCCGTTTAGAGCAACTTGAAGAGTTGATGCAACCTAAACAGGAACTGCCAGTGAAGAAAGAGTTGATTCAAAATATGTGAGTACTGATTTGACACAAGGAGAAAGAAGGGAGTACGTAGCAATGTTAGACAAGTTTCCAAATCTTTTCATTACCTCATATCAGGAAATAAGGGGTTTTGTTGGGGATCCTGTGAAGATCAAGCTAGTTGAAGGGGCAAAGCCAATCATACAGAAGTTAAGGAGGATAGGCAAGGAGCAGATGAATGCCTTAAAGGAAGAAGTGGATAAGCTTTTGGATGCAAGATTCATTGTGCCAGTGGATAATGCTGAATGGGTAAGCCTTGTAGTAGTCACCCCAAAGAAAGATGGGCGTTGGAGAGTATGTGTTGATTACAAGCCACTAAATGCAGTGACCAAGAAATATCCTTACCCTTTGCCTTTTATTGATCAATTGCTAGATGCAGTGGCTAGTTTTGAGAGATACATTGTCTGTGATGGGTATTCAGGATACTTTCAGCTTATCCTTGCTCCTGAAGATAGGAAAAAGACTACTTTTATCACGCCAAGCGGTTGTTTCTGCTTTTGTTTCCTTCCTTTTGGGTTGACCAATGGGCCAGGAGCCTTTGAAAGAAAAGTAGATTGGGTCCTTACCCCGTTTCTTGGGAAGTTTGTCAAAGGATTCATAGATGATTTCTGTGTATACAGTTCAAGGAAAGAGCATGTTCAAAAGATTGAAATGACTTTTGCTAGGTATGATGAATGCAGGGGCTAGATCAATCCTAAAAAATGTTATTTGGCACAGCCACGGGTGAAGATTCTGGGGCATGTAATTTCAAAAAATGGGATTGAAGCAGATCCAGAGAAAGTGGAGGCTTTGTTGTTACTGTCACCTCCAAAAGATACCAAACAGTTGGCCAGTTTCATACAAAAAATTAAATATTTGTCTCGCTTCATACCTTTGGCATCACAGCTATTGTATCCATTGTAGCAAACAGTTAAGAATGATCCCTTGGAGTGGTCTCATGACTGTGATGATGTTTTTGACAAAGTTAAAGAGGTTTTGAGTACGTTACCTATTATGCAAGCTCCTGACTCGGAAAAGGAGTTTTATGTCAACCCATCAGTGGGAGATGATGCTATTGAAGCTATGTTATTGCAAAGGGGAAAGGAATCTCTTTATATGAAGCTTGTTCATTATGCTAGCAGAGTGAAGACTCCTCATGAAAGAGATTTTTCTGAAATTGAATTGGTGATGATCAATATGGTTTATGCTTGCAGACGATTCAGACACTACTTGCTGCAAAAGTCATTCACTTTTCTCACCAGTTATTCATTGCTTCCCGAGCTGTTCAATAATTCAAATATATCAAAAACAGTGATGAAATGGGTTATTGAGCTTCAGGAGTTTCAGTTTACCTTTTTGGTAGAGGAAAGTACTCGGGCTACGCTAGCAGATCTTCTCACTTATAAGGATACTCCGGTTTTGGTCAAAGAAGAGGTGGTGCGGAAAAAGAAAGTCAAAAATCTTGCCATTTCTAATGCTTCATTGTTGTACTTTGATGGTTCTTATCGAAGAAGTAATGATGTTGCTTCAGGAGGCATTGTCATTTATGATGCACAAGGGAAGCTTATGAGAAAGCAAGGGCTGAAACTTGATGCCAAAAGTAACAATGAAGCAAAATACATGGCTCTTGAAGGTGGTTTTCATATTTGCTTACAATTGGGAATTAGACGCTTGCAAATTAAAAGAGATGCTTTGTTGGTTGTGAAGCAAGTGTTGGGAGTATGGAAGAATAAGAACCCTAAACTGAAGAATTTATGCTTCAAAGTGAAAGCGTTGCTCAAAAATCTCGAAGCGTGGAGTTTGCAGCATGTTGAGAGATCTCAAAATGAAGAAGCCCATGATGCTACCCAAGAAATGATCACTTGTGTGTTTGTGGTAAAGGCAAATGCCCCTTTATATCATGGGAGGGAAATCTTATCAAAGGAAGTGGATTTTCTATTGACAGGTGTTCTACCTGAAGGTTTACTGTCTTCTAAAAAGTATGCATTCATAAGAAAAGCCAGGAAATATAAAATGCTTGATGATGTGCTTTACATGAAAGGAGATGATTTGGTTTTGCATCGTGTACCTTGGAAAGAAGAAATTTACAAAATTCTAGAAGAAAATCATGAGGAGTCTTGTGGAGGCCATTTTGCTATGAAGATCATGTTGCATAAGATCTTGCAAGAAGGTTACATATGGCCGAGTATTCAACGGGATGTTAATCATTGGTGCAAGTCGTGTTTGTCTTGCCAAAGGATGGGAAAGAGAATTTTGAAGCCTGAATTGCGAAAGATAATGCTAGCGATGGGTGGGCGGATCCGGAGGGTTAGATAGCCGGATGTTGAATAAATTTTTTATGTTAAACGCTAGGACTATACGGGATAAAAAAGGGTAAGAGGGAACGAGCAAGACCAGGTAGGATTACAAGATCCCTCTTCTTAGGGGAAAGCGATAACTGCCATGCCTACTTGTCAAGAAAAAGGGGTTATCGACATGAACCAAGGGAGAACAAGAAAGCAAGAGCAGATCCTCAAGTTAAAGATCAAGAGAATCAAAACTAATGACCACGATTTTGGGTGTGAGTGAGTGAAAGATGCCAAGGACGGATTAAATTATGATAAGCGGATAGAGTCGTCAAATTGATGGGATTTACCCCCTTGGGTTGGCATTCGAGATAGGCCGGAGTCTTATCTGGGTGTCAGTCCGAAGTGGGAGGGATACCTGCAGATAGACCTACGTCATTCCCTGTAGCAATCTGAAAGACTGAGGGAGGTGAGTAGGGTCGAGTCTGGGTATGGCCCTCACATACTACTGGACAAACCTAGGGTAGCCACCCAATTTCTATTCGGCCACTCAAACCACTTGACTCCTTTCCACTATGTAAGAAATGCCACCACAAATAAATGCTTTCTTTTATTAAAAAAATTGTGGTACCCAACATTTCATTACATTATGCGTTTGACACAGTTTCGGCTCACTCTGATGTAGAAATGGCAAAAATTATAAGTGTTGGGGTAGTCCCAGTACATCTAGTAGTACTTGTTGATCTATGCCATCTACTGAGGGCTCTCATGGATCCAAAGATTTCTTCTGAGTGAGTTTATGACACTTTGGCATATAGTTTCAATTTTAAACCTGATAAGCACCCACTCAATCTTCTTTTGCATGGTATTTATATATTGATGGAGCCTTCAAGTGATCCAATGTTTGATTGGGTATCTCTTACACTTTAGAAAAATGAAGCCTGATCAACGGCATGGAGGGTGCGAATTGTGTGGGCAGACCTTTCCGCACATTGTAAACTTGCATTGGTGGCATACCCTGATGGAATGCATTCTCTGTCAAGCTGGTTGCCAGTGTGTTCACCTTGGCTGTAGAGTTTTCGCAATTGGATGGCTAGTAGTCATGGCATGCCAAGCATACCACTTGGCACTCATCACTAAGGAGGCTCGCTTGCATGATTTTTGCCATCTTTGCACCGTTTTTCTCTAGATGGTATCATGCACATATGTTGTGATAGATGACTTCATGGATCCATTAAATTCCCAACCATTCCTCCACAAATTTCAAGGTTGTTAAATATTAGTGTGTTTTTTGTTTAAAATAATACCCATATTGCAAGGTCGCGACCTTACTGTTGGTAATATTCGCACATAAAATTGAATGCCTTCCTGTGACTCCATTATATGATCGTCAAGCACGAGATGTGGTAGCTGACAATAATGGGTTCAAGTTTGATAGTGTCATGATCCGAGCGCCACTACGTGACTTGCCATGGATGCTAGATGCCCTCGGAGAACCATTTTGGCCTGAAGTGGAGAAGAGCGAGTTCTTTCTCGGTAAGTCAAGGAGGGCACTTTAATGCTCGATTTTTGCCATTGATCTAGTTTGCTAATGTGCCATTGAAATGTCTTCTAATGTTTGTGCTATTGTAACAGGTGGTTTTTGGATACCTTCACAAAGGTTGGGGATGCAAATTTGGATAGTCTTGTAGGTTGTGATGGCTTGGCAATGGAGTGCAAGCATCTACAACAACATTGCATCAGCATTGATTGGGATAAGAAATTGTTTTTGGCACTTTTTCAACTGCAACAGCGACTTCCTAGTGGTCTATGATCAACTCTTCAATGTGGGCGAGGTATCACATAGAGCATAGTCATAGCCACCCCCATCTCCTTTACGACGTCGCCAAGAGTCGGTTGTGTCATCTGCTCCTCCTCCTAGTAGACCTCCAACTATAGTTCTAGGTTAGCCAAGCTATGGTCAACCGCTCTATTGGCCACTATTTCCCACACTACTCATGGGGCTCTTAGCTGCACACGCCTCAGTAGTGCAAGCCCCACAGGATTTGTGGGCCACCGAGAACCTAAGTCTTGACTTGTATTGATTACGAACATATTCTCTATGTAATGGCACACCAAAACTTATTGGTTGGCCATACTATGCTTTAGATTTGGCACCATGTGCTATGTGTTTGCCACTATGTTTTATTTTGTAACTATGGTTAATTTTTGAAGGCAAGTCAATTGATGGTGGTTAATCTTTTAGTGAGATTTTTTTCTTCATAATATTTTATGCGAAAATATTATGGAGGACATGGTGCAAATGACTTTTGAAGTAAAGACACTTGGATTTTTTTATAAATATTATGGAGGACATGGTGTGAATGACCTTTGAAGTAAAGACACTTGGGTTTTTTAATAAATAGCCAAAAGAAAACTAGTTTCATTCATTCATTTATGCGCAAGTCTCTCTAATTAAGTATCTATTTTCTAAAGTTATTCCTATAGTTTTCTCTCATTTACATATTTTTTTTTGTACATATGTATCTTATTGTAGTTGTTGTTTAAGGTTGTGTACTTTAAAACCTATGAATATTAGTCTGTGGTCTTTTTATTGCAGTCTTTAAACGTTGTTCAAAAGCAAATTTCATTATTATGAAGTGTTAACCGTTAAAATTAATTTGTTGCAAACATTTTTTGTGCATGTATCATTGTCCAATTGATGGCTTATCATGTTTCATGGTGTATAGCATGATGTTTGAAAAGAGTGTGAGTGCTCTGCTATGGGTATATTTTTCCTGTTTGTATACAGATGTGCATGTGTATGAGTTCTCACAAGTATGACAAAATAGAAGGACACTTATCACATTGGTGGTTTGTATGAGTGAGAGGATAGTCTGAGAGAGAGATTTATAAATTATGAATGTTTGATAGGTAGATAGAGAGAGAGAGAGAGAGAGAGAGAGAGAGAGAGAGAGAGAAGTAGATGATGATGGAGAAAAAGAATCAGATTGATCAAACCTTGTAGGAAACTAACCGAAGAGACATTGGAGATCTATCCAATGAGGAGAGTTGAACTCAAGTTAGGTTATTCAAGATTGAAATACTTTAAACCCTTCTACCAAGCTTGGGTGGTAGAATGGTTGAACCATCTACCCCTTTTTTTAACACACATGCAACCGTCGACAAAACACACACACACCTAAGAGAGAGAGAGAGAGGTCGATAGAGGATCAAGAGAGAGAATAAAGTTGAGAAGGTAGGAAAGAATCTTGTTGGAATTTTCTCATGGGATTCCAAAAAAGCGCTCGCCGAAAAATGCTCGCCAAAAAATTATGTCTATGTCGAGCTTGGAGAGCACTTAAAGGCCGACTGTCTTTGAGACAAGACCAGAAACTGCAAGAGCGGGTGTGCGCTCCTTGCCGCACTATCGAAGCAAGGGACTTGCCGATACACCGTGTGCGAGCCACAAATGGCTCCAAGCACACAACAAGAATAATCTAGCAAGCTCAAAAGAGGGCAATGGTGTGTCACTCACCGCTCTATGCTCCTGCCGTGGAGGATTCCTTGCCGCGATGAAGAAGAAGCTGCAGTCGTGCCGCACTCAACCGCTTCGCCACCGTCGTGCCTTCGTAATGCTCGATCGCACACACACTCTCCCTCTCTCTCTCTCTCTCTCTCTCACATACACACACGCACGAGGAGGTGAAGAAGAAGAAGATGGAGATGGAGATGGAGCAAGAGCACTCTTCTATTGCATAAATGAGAGAATGAGTGAATTTTAGGTTTAGTTGGCTTTTATATGAGCTCACCCCATTCACACTTGGGTGCCCATGCTTAGCCAACTAATCCCTTGAATGTCCCAGTTAGAGTGCGCCTCTCATCGGCGATCACTCTTACCCTTTTCCTATTGGTCCGACAAGCCCGGTACCTGACTCTACCAAATACATAATACACGTCCGTCGTAGGTGATGGGGTGTCCGTGAGCCGTGAGGGTTAACATGCCCCCCTTCCTGATGTAGATTCCGTCCTCGGAAGCTATTGAGTTGAAGCTGGTTCGTCGAGGTGGAAGAGCATTTGAGATGAATGTCCTTAGCCTTCTTCAGTCACTGCAAAATCAAACAACATTGGCACAGTAATTGCATTCTCTTAAAAAGTATATGCAGTTTTAGGTAGACAAATTGATTGGTAAAAGAATTTCAAACAATTTGTCAGCAATGAACATTAAATTGCAATGTAATCAAATGCATAAACAGATGTAAAGGTAAAAAGTTAAACAAGTCTGGGGTCGCTAATTTGATGGTCGAAAGGCACTAGAGATCGAATATTAATACCATGGGTAAGCTTCTTAATTATATGTGGTCAATTAAGTTGTTTAATCGCGAGAGCCAAGTATTCATGTTCGAGGGCTGACTAGAGGCGATATTTAAAAGACCTTGTAGTTAAGCTACAATAAAAGGAATTTCTCATGAAATCATCGCCTGACTGATTACTTTTTCTTTGACCCCCCAAAGTCTTTTCACAGTGATTCAATTTTGATGTGTGTGCTTATTTTGTATGCCTTGGGTTTTTTGCTTTTCAAGTAAAAGCGCCCATACTGGGAACCTCTAGGGCTCTAGTACCATAGGCAATACATGTGAGTGAAGTACCAAATCAAGCTGAGATTTCTCTTCCAGCTTAAGATTTTACAGTATGGCACTTTGATTTTTTGTTTGTTCATTTTCAGCATTTTAATTTTGTAACTTTGGGGGGTCATATAACACTGATACACCTCCCAGGCTCATCACACCAGTAAACTCCCTTTATAATACTTAAGCTAAAGGTCAATAGGGTCAAGCCCACTAGAAAGCCCTAGTACATTTCACACAATGCTGCCTAAATCGGATTAAGAACCTAAGTAACCATTAATTATTAGGAAGGCATTCCCCATGGTATTAAGAGAAGATTTCTAACACCTAACTTGGTCAAACAACTTAGTCGGACTGCTTGATTTTTAAACTTAGACAGGTGATTATGACAAAAAATTACATTGAATTAAATGTTTGATACTAAGCAAATGCGGTGAATATTAGGCTACCAATCACAATTAAAGCTGACAATCATAGATGCAAAAAAGATAAGGGGCAATGCTAATGGACAAGAAACACCTGTTTGTGTCGATGGTCACGCTTGATTTGAAGAGTGAGTTGAGATAAAGATTCCATGAAGGTCCAAATCCTACCAATAGCAACACGCTCTTGTACATACTAGGAAACAAAAGGAATACCTCCAGGAGGCACATTAGTGGAAAAAGGTACCAATACTTATTGAACACAACAAAAAGCATAAGGAATTCTAACCTAATTATTTGCACTCCCCCTAGAGATTCAAGGGAATAGGATATTGTAGAGGTTGGGGGGAAACCCTAAGGCTAAATCCCTATCCTCGTCGTCGAGATAAACAAAGTCATCATCCATGAGACCATATGTGCCATCCGTGTAGTTGTGTAAATTTTCTTCTTCATCATAGGTGCCCATGTTTACTAAGAAGGTCACTAGATGCCTATAGTCATCTTGGTCAAAAGGGTAGGCTTGTGCAATGGGAGAAACGCTCTCTACTAAGTATGGATCAGACGTGGTCAAGAGACGTATCAGCCATTCTAACTCCTCAAAATTCCTCTCACATGCTAGCGTACCTATCAAATCACATTCACATGCAAGCACTGGAAAGACCATGTGAAATATTTGTGAAAAGTAACGAGGGTACCTCTCACCCAAGGTAGGAGTGGATGACTCTAGCGTACTAGCCATATCTGTACACGCAAATAGATGATGGTTAGAGTGCAAATATTACAAGGGTCGTGTTCTTGTGCATAATTTGTTTTTATGATTTGTGTTATGGCTCTTGCTCTTTTACTTTTTTATCTTGTTTTTGTGAGTATAAGGCTTTATATATACATTCCCTAAGATCGGAGATTAAGAGGTCAGGGAGAAAGGTTGAGAGGGAAGCAAGTGAATGATGGATGTCCACAAACACTCCCCCCTTCCTTGGGTAGATCATACCGTTTGAAATGATGTCGTCACCCTTTGAAACCAATTGTTCCAGTTGGTAATGGGTGAGGATTTTTGCCTGTAGTTTTCTATTACCCTAGGTGCCTCGTCAAGTTGCAAGGGTGGTAAGGTACTCTCCTAGGATCGAACTTGAAGTGGTTCATCAGGTGATTCTTGAACACTGGGAGGTGTGGATTCTTTTGTAGCTTCATGGAGGTCCATTACTATAGATGGAGGCTGTGTAGAAGCTTTTACCTCTATGTATTACATGAGGAGCTAGAAGCTTCATGGAACTCCCCCCTTCCTGAGCTAGGTGGAATAAATTGGTTTTGCCTTGGAGCCCAAACTAGCTCTGGATTAGGTGTGTAGCATTCTGTGATCTTTCCCTTCCCACGGTCTGCCATTGGCTTTAGCGTTACACTGTTTGACTCATATGGGTTTGTTGTCGATAGGGAAGGACACATTTTACGTTTAGGTACCCAAATTTGCTCATTTCCATCATAGTAGCCTTGGGCTTCTAATAGTTGTTTTGGAATCCATCGTGATTTGGTCTTGACTCTCCTAGGGCGCGCTCTTGGTTTTCCCAGGAAATTTTTTCTTGGAATGGATGGGAGGGTTGAGGTAGTTGGAAGTAAGGCCTTGGGGACCCATTGATATGTACTCTTAGGTCGTGCAGGTTGAGTACTTGCAATATTACTGCTTGCTGCAACTACAAGTGTTGAAGTGCTAGATTCATGGGTAGCCGGCAAAGACGAGTTAACCACCTTGGCTTGTGAATGTTGGCTATCCTTCAACTTTGCTAGAGTTTGCAACGTAGGTGACTTTGCTTGAATGATAGGGGTAAGAGTCGGTGGTCGCGTCGTGACACTACCAGTATCCCAATCAATAGTGCATTTGGTTGCCAACATCCACGTGCGTCCCAGGTTTACATTGCCTTCCATAGCTCCTGCGGGCATGACTAGAAAACTCTGCACTATGCTTCCATTGTCATAGACAACAGCGGTCTGAAGGACTCCAAGAATAGCAGTTTTCTTTTTATTAATGCCCTTGACTTGCATCGTACTCGGGGATAGGGTCGGTTTCCCTAATTGACACCAAACTCCATAGGATAACAAATTGTGTTTAGCTCCCATATCTAATAAGGCATTGTATAGTACTTTCCCATAGGGGCTATTTAGCTCAATTGGGTATCGTAGGGGCGGCTCAGATTCTAATGAGTCGTCATATGTGTCCTCGAAAAATGCTTGCGTGATTCCCAGATTAGCCTCTCGTTGGTGTCTAAGACGTTGTTGTCGTTGTCGAGCCTCAACTCTTGCTTGGATTTTTTTAAGCTCTGCTTGTTCCTTGGCAGCCTTCTTTTGATGGATGGCTTGCAACTCTTCCTGGCTTAGAGGATCATAATATCTTTTGAATTTACTCCCATTAAGGAATCCAATGGTTTCAACTCCATCTAGAGTCTCCACACGAATGGTACCTTGCGGGGTAATTTCACACACTCGATATGGTCCCTTACCAGCGTATTTCAATTTCTTCTTTTCAGTACGTACCGCGTACATAAGAACTTTATCACCAACCTTGATGTCTTTATCCTTTAAATGGCTATCAAACCACTTCTTTCTCCTATCCTTCTCCACTAGAGCATTTCGCACAGCTAATTGCCTCTCTTCATCTAGCCTTTCCAGGATATATAATCGCTCCACTAAGGGGTTACCATCCCAACCTGCTTGAGAAGCTACTTGAAGACTAGGAATGACAAACTCCCATGGCATAACTGCTTCTTGGCCATACACCATCTTAAATGGTGTGCAATTAATAGCAACTTTATACGCAGTTCGATAAGCCCATAAAGCTGATGTAAGCTTTAGGTCCCAATCAGTGCGATGAGCCTCAACTGTCTTTATCAAAATGGATATGAAAGTTTTGTTGGTACTCTCAGCTTGGCCATTTGCTTGGGGATAATAGGGTGTAGACTTGTGGTGAGATATCATGAAGTTTGATGTGAGTTCTTTTATTACTTCATTTATAAAATGAGTTCCATTGTCACTCACAAGTTCAAAGGGGCATCCAAAACGTGTGATAATGTTCTCAAAGAGGAACTTAGCTGTTGTTTTTGCATCCGCCTTCCGTGTTGCTTTTGCTTCAGCCCATTTGGTTACATAGTCGGTAGCCACAATGATATATCGTGATTGCGTGTTACGTGCAGCCGGACTAATCGGTCCTACAAAGCCTAAGCCCCACTTTTCAAATGGTTGGGTTACCTTGATGGGATGTAGAGGCATCCTATCACTTCTTTGTGGCTTCTTGAAGCGTTAGCATTCATCACATCCCTTTGCAAAAAGTGATGCATCCTTAAACAGAGTGGGCCACCAATAGCCTGACTGTAAGATCTTTCGGGCAGTCAAGTTTCCTGAAAAGTGACCACCAGCTACACCCATGTGTGCCTCTTGTAGAATATATAAATACTCATCCTTGCGGACACAGCGTTTAAGAACATCATCTTTTCCTCTCTTATAGAGAGTTCCAACCAGTAAGCAATAGGGTTCGCATTCCTTGATTAATTTTCGAGCTATATCTTTTCGCAGTTCTTTGGGTGGAAAACCATTAACTAAGAAGTTAACAATCTTTTCACTCCATTCAGGCATTGTCTCAACAATGAACAAAGGAGTATCAGGCAATTCATCATCAACCCCCGTAGGAGCTTCGCCATTAGGGATACGAGATAAATGATCCGCCATGACATGTTTCCTCCCAGGCCTCACAACAACGGTGAAGTCAAACTCAAGAAGAATTAACAACCATCGTGTAATTCGACTTGTGGAACACGGCTTGTTTACCAAATATAGCAATGCTTGATGATCAACATAAAACACAAACTTGGTAGCAAGAAGGTAATAGCGAAATTTCTTTACTAGCTAGACCTTCGCGCTCTGTAGTAGTGTAGTTCATCTCGGCATCACTTAATTGGCGACTTGCAAAGCTAATAGGGTAGTCCAATTTATGTTCTCCTGGTTGAGTTAGAACACACCCAATAGCAAAATTTGATGCATCAATATGCACATGAAAAGGTACATTCCAATCAGGTGTTCGCAGGATTGGAGCACTTGTTAGGGCCTTCTTTAATAACTCATAAGATTGATGACATTCTTCCGTCCAGTGAAACTCGATAAGAAGCTTGTACAATGGACGCGCTATCTCGGCAAAGTTTAAAATAAATCTTCGATAATAACCAACATGGCCCATAAATCTTTGAACTCCTTTATAGTTCGTAGGTGGTGGCAAATCGGCAATGGCTTTAATCTTACTCTCATATGTGGATATCCCGTTCTTGGACACTATATGCCCTAGAATGACTCCATGCTTAACCCAAAATTGGCATTTGAAAGGGTTCAATGAGATGCGATAAAATCTGCACCTCTCAAATATTTTTTGTAGATATAACAAATGCTTCTCCCAAGAAGAATAAACACACAGGTCGTCTAAGAAAGCTTCACAAAACTCCCTTAGAAATTCTTTAAACGCAGTGTTTATTAATCGTTGGAATGTAGCAGGGGCATTTGTTAAGCCAAAAGCCATAACACGAAATGCAAACACTCCAAACTCTGTGATAAAAGCAATTTTAGCTTGGTCCTCTAATGCAATTGTGATTTGATTGTAACCAGAGTACCCATCTAAAAAGCTATAAGCTTCCTTGCCCGCAACTCTTTCAAGCACATGTTCTGAATATGGCAAGGGATAATAATCTCTCCTAGTAGCTGCATTAACTTTCTTGAGGTCCACGCACACTCTTAGTTTCCCATTCTTTTTTGGCACAATGACTATTGGAGGAACCCATTCTGAGTGCTCAATAGGGTATATGAATCCACATTGGATAAGTTTTTCAATCTCCTCTTGTATAATTTTGGCGTACTTAGGATTCATTGGATAGGGTCGTTGCTGGACGGGTTTAGCAGTGTTGATCATGGGAATTGTATGTTGCACCACAGAAGGTGGAACGCCCTTCATGTTATGATATGTCCAAGCAAAGATATCCTTGTATTCCTTGAGGAGCTCCTTAAGTACAACCTCTTCAGTTTCGGTAAGGTCTTGAGCAATAAAGACTGGTTTAGACTCCTCACCTGGTTCTGCTAATTCTATCTCTTTAACTACCGCTAGACCATCATAGACTCCACTGCTTCCATTGGTAGGTATTCGTTGGGCTTTGGCATACACAACCTTTCGCTCCCCCGTGGTATAAGATTTAAAATGTTCAGGAGCCGTATGTAAATCAACAGGCTCTTGTCCTGACGGAGACCTTTCTTTTAGTTCTGCCTCCTTTTGTTGTTGTGCTAACTCTCGGTTTTGACGTCTTCTTATAGTTCGATTCAATTTCAGCTCCGTAACCTCCAATTGAGCGAGGTCAATGGGTCGCGGGCTGCACCACATGACACTCTGGAGATGTTCACCCCAATTGTCTACTAGTTTTCGATGAGCATCACATGCCCCTAGATAGCTAAGCCATTCTGCAGTAGATCTTTCCTTATTTATCCTAGCTCTCACATTTGCTCGATATCGTCGTCTCTTATATGACCTTTGTTTCTTGTTAAGGTTTTGATTTTGGTAAATGTTTGAACTCAACTCACTTGATAGGTCTTCGCTTGTATCTTCTTCACTCTCATATAAATTACCATAGATGGTCGTACTAGACCTTGAGTGTTCAGTTTCTATACTTGGCTCACTCGATGTTTCCTCAGGTTTTGAATCCATTTCTCCCTGAGATTCCGTTTCCGATGTGTATTGGCCTGAAGCCTTTGAGGAATCATCAGTTTCACTCTCAGGTAGATGTGCCTCTTTCTTATCATCGGATGTTACATGCGCTACACCTAACATGTTTACTGGTGCAATGTGTGGTATCTCTTCCCCATCTGGTGTTACCCAGGTTGTTCCTCTAGCTCCCCATGTATCTATAGTTGCCGCTAGGTGTACCCAATCGACATTGTCTGACTCAGCCATTCCGGGTAGGATATCCATATAAGGAGAGTTCTTCCCAATATCCGTGTCTTCGTTACACGTGTAACAATACTATAATGGAGCTGAGTGAATTGTTGTGTCTGATCGATTATCAATGATGAATTTATTTCCTAGAGGATGTGCTCGACCACTTAAAAGATCAACTCGAATGACAGAGTCTTGGAATTGTAAGTAGACGTGGTTTTTGGACCAGTCATGCACCATTTTTGCTTCCCTCATGAATGGACGCCCTAAGATAATCTCAAATGACATAGGATGCTTGGAAAAATCCATAACAATGAAAGTCTGCCTTACCTTGTGTCCCAAGACCTTGATCCTGAGATCCTTAAGCATTCCAATAGGCGTAACAATAGATCCATTAGCCATTTTTACCACTACGCTTGTGGCTTCAAGGTGCTGTCGCCCCATAGACTCCCAACAACTCTTTGTCACCATACTGACTCCCGCAACACCGTCAAGGACCCCCTTTACAATTAATCCTTTAGTAGTGATTGGTAGAGTAGCATTAGATTCATCACCTTCAAAGTATTGCCCCAACTTGTTAACGGGTACTTCAATTACAGATTCATGTCCCGCTAGGTCAAATGGTGGTGCTAAATGTTCCTCATCATTCATTACCGAGTCAGGTTTGTTCATATGTGCAAACTGTGGTAATCCGACCTGTAATTCTCCATTGAGGAAGGCTCGAAGAGCTGAGACTAGCTCGGGGTCTTTATATAGTTTGGACATGATGGTGGTTCTAACTTTTGAAGACATGAAATCCATCAAGTTGGCAACATTTAATGGCATCTTGTGGGACGTAGGACCCTGACAAGAGAATGGTGAAGATGGAATCTCCACTTCCTCAAGGGGGTCAGGTATTCCCTCACCAAACATTCTCTCTAGTAGGAAAGGTGTGTGTCCACTTTCAGATGTCCTACCCTCACTCTCTTCCCGAATGATACTGGGTATAGCTAACGGCCTGTAGTTCTTGTGAGGTTGAACTTGTGTGGGAAACACTGTGTCCGACATCTGGATGAGTTTGGGTTCAGGTTCTAATGTTCATTGAGTTTCTTCCACCAAACCCCTCAGTTGTTGGACTCGTTCAATCCTCATTTTTCGTCTCTCGTGGCTTATCTTGGGGGTTCGCAACTGGGTGGTTTAACTTTGAATACTCTTTTGGTGCTCGTCGTAATTCCCTCTCGTGATCCTCCTCACTGGCTTTTTCCTTTGTAGTAACAGTTTTGGTCTCCGTGGTCTCTATCGAATCTGAGTCATCCTCAGGGTCATTCATATACACGGGATCCTCTCCTGTCCCTATGTTAGTCTTTGAACTAGGTTTTGAGCTAGAAGCATTAAGGGATTTCTTTCTTCGTGTTTTCTTCTTTTTCGCTCGGCCAATGGATGCAGCATCTCTCTCTTCGAGGATGTAATTTTGCTTTTGGAGCATCGACCGTGTGAGTGCATTCACTGGTGCTATGTTTATAGTTGGTGGTGTCCCATCAACAATCTCTATTATGTTCAATGGTGTGATTTTCGGTGCGTTTGGATTGTTAGGACACTGTGCGATCAAATGATCTATGCCACAACGATTACAAGTGAGTATTGGCATTGCCAATGCACTCCCTTGACTTGTTTGCATTAGTGCAACATTCTTTTGCATTCTAATGGGGCACTCAGCTACTCGATGTGGTCCACCACATTCGTAGCACTGAAGAGGTGGTCTCCTGGCAAAACTATTAATGTTTTGGCCTCATGCTGCTAGTGCATGGGACACTCCTCAACCATGTCGACTCCATAGGTGATACTAGAGTCTATGTCTTCTTCGCAATCTACATAAGTACTAGATGACTCGTAACCTATTTGGTTCATAGGTGTAACTCTTGGATGAGGGGGTTGCGGTCCTAGCACTGGAGGTGGCAACGATGTGGTTTGGACCACATTTTGGGTTCTAGGGACCATGTGTTGTAATGGCAACTGTTGCTCCATGGGTGGGGTAGGCATCAATGCAGGAACTTGAGGTGAGTCTGCCCAAGCTATAGGCGGTCTATTTTCCATGATGCGTTTAAGCATTAGGCAATCCTTCGCTTGATGACCATACCTACCACACGCGTTACAAGTCCCGTTAAACTTTACTCTGAAAGTAGGGCATTCACTCGTTGTATGTGGGCCCAAGCAAATTGAGCACCATTGTTGCTCCCTTCTTGGATACATATGAGTGTTTTGTGGAGCACGATTACCCCTAAGGCTTTCTTGGATGGCCTTTGTGAGATCTACCAAAGTCATCTCAGATATCGTTTGCTCTTTCACGATTGGCTTTATCTTCATTGGCTCATGCCTTGATGCTTGCGAGCTACTAGACTTCGTCTCGGCAGACACTCTTTCTCCTGCAATCATTAAATTATCCTCCAATTGGATTGCATTCATGGTGACTGCTTCCCAAGTAGTGATACCTCTAATGACTAGGCCATTATAGATACTTTCATATCGTAGTCCCCTAATGAATCTATCGAGCAATTGGTTGTTGTTGAATCGCTCGTTTGGATTGCATCGAGAATTCAAATTCTTTAGGCGACTAATGAAGTCTCTCACGGATTCACCTTCTTCTCGTTGGGCTTTCTGGAGCTGAGAGGCTACACCCCAAAGTACTCCCTCTCGTATGTATTCTTTTAAGAACAGTCTCCTAAGAGTAGAGTAGATCGTTTTTTCTTCTACTCTTAAGGTTCTATACCAATCTCCAGCCTTTCCGCTTAGGGTCAAACTCAAAGCCTTACACTTATGTAGCTCATTGTGCTCTTCCAAGGAATCGCACACATGTTCAAAGACTTCCATATGCTTTCTAGCATCTCCGTCTCCATTGAATTTCTGTGTGAGCTTAGCTACTTGAACTGCCTTGCTCCTAGGCTCTCTATCAGGTGCACTACGCATGTTTTCCGCAATAGAGCGACCGATAGTTTGAGCAAATGCTGCCAAATCTCCTATTTGAGCAGGTATAATGGGTGTATGTGCTCCTGGAACCACATGTGAGATGGGAGTTGGCCTTGGCCTTGGCATACGCGCGGCTCTTGGGTCCCAAATTTCGTATGGTGGTGTACCAGACGATGGTCCAAAGTTTACAGGCGTGGCCCTAGGCATAGGGGGTGCTTGATATGACATGTTATTATTAAATGGCATGGCTCCACTTGTATAAGAGCTTGGATAATTCCATTGTGGATTGTAAGCTCTTGGAATAATCGGAGGTGTAGGAGCTACATGAGGCTGAGGTACGATAGGTGCACATGATTGATACATACATGTAGGTATAGTTGGGGGCACTGTGCTACTAGGCATCGGCGCAGTGTTAACAAATGAACTCCATGGTGTACTTCTTGTCATGCTCACCATTGGGATATGCATGGTAGCCGTAGTGTCATTAAGAGAAAGATGAGCTAGATCTGGAAAGGTAAAGCTGCCACTTGTGGGCTCAGATTGTACTGAGGCTCCTGGCGAAACAACATATGGAGGATCAATAGGGCTCACTGAGGGAGTCTCCATTTGTGACAGGGTTGGTTGGTTGGCCTTTCCCATATCCAAGAATCTCATTAGGCCTGTTGAAGGCATGTTGATCCCTGTGTTCTGTCTTTCTAACTCGACAATCCTATGGAGGACATCACAGACTTTCTGTTGTTGCTCATCTATGCTAGTAGCACCCGATGTGGATTGTAGAACATCTAACCAACCCACATGATAGGTGTGTCCTGTGTACCGATCAGTTAAAGCTTCTGCTTGTAGGTCATACTCCCAATTTTCGTTTAGGAATATCCCATCTAGGCCTGGCGTGCTGGAGGTTTCCCTTGAAGTGGAAGCATTATTGCTCCTCATAGCTTGCCCCTCCGTGACTGCTACCTTGGGAGCACTCATTTGCTCGGCTGGCATGATTGTTGTCATAGGAGCCTTTGCTTTCAGGGCTCGACTTTGTTCTAGTCCTCGTAGGTTCTCAATTTCCCATGGCATGCATGTCTTGACTTGAACTATCGGGGTTTGGTGTAGGATACCCCTCCATGACTTCGTAGTCAGAGGAAGAATCACTAGACGCGATATGAGGATCTTGGGTCGCGCTACCTTGAGTCCCGGCCGAAGGTTCAGAACCTAGGGTGGAGGAATAATGGGTGCCCGCTTAAATGGAGGCACTACCAATATGCTCATGCTCTAACACTCGTCCAGAGCGTAGGTTCATATGACTTGGATCCCCTATAAGCGTCAGTGAGGGCCCGTGAAGGCTGCTCACCTAGTAATTTTGGGTGTTTCGCACGCAACCCAAGTCTTTTCTTATTTTTTGATTTTTTGGTCCTTTTTTTCTGACCCAGCTATAGAATAGAACGTATGATAGCTCAAAACGAGCGTCTCGGTCACAGGGATGTGCCGTGCTTTACAGCCCTCCGTTTGGTCACTTTATGCCCTCAGAATCCCTAAAACCGTCAATTTCTAGTAGGGAACTAGGCCCGAATTAGAAAGTCTAAGGGTGCAAGTGGGAAGAGAAGGGAGGAGAGTGGAGGACTTGCCCCACATGCTCTCATTCCCTCTTGAGGGGGTAGGGTATATATATAAGAGTGAGTCTAGTATATATCATAAGACTGAGGATTGAGGCCTGGGCCTGGGCCTGGGAAAATGATCTCGATCCTGATCAAAATTTTAGTGATCCCCCCAGTCACTCACGCTTAAATATTTTCGTCTTTTTTTTTTTTTTTGGGGCGATGATCGCGCGCGGATTTGGTGACCCTTTCTTGGCCACACACACTCTCACCTACCTAACCTCCCAGTCAACAGCTCACAGCTCACAGACAGCTCACTACCTTATCTACTTACTAACAGTGCTGCTAACCACTAACTAATCTACTAACTAATCTGTTAACTGCCTACTGACAGTGACCTAACTGTCCACCTACTTCCTTTCTCACTACCTTACTGTGCAAAAAACTGTGTGCAGGCAAACCTTGACAGAAACTGTGTGCAGACTATGTACAAGCAGAAATTGCTAACTGCCTTCCTACTTATTCATTCATTGCAAACAAGCTAACGACTACTAATTGTGCAAAGACTGTGTGCAAACAGAAAACACAACATTATGCAGAAATCACAGAACTTGCAGACAACACAGAAATTAACAATTTACAAAAAAACAACTCATTCCTCTTCCTCTTCCTCTTCTTTCCTACTACAAACAACTCATAGGGGAAGCACAAAGTGCCTCTTGGGCTTAGTGCAGGGCGATTCCCCGGCAGCTGCGCCAAAAATGTGCGCTCCTTGCCGCACTGTCGAAGCAAGGGACTTGCCGATACACCGTGTGCGAGCCACAAATGGCTCCAAGCACACAACAAGACTAATCTAGCAAGCTCAAAAGAGGGCAATGGTGTGTCACTCACCGCTCTATGCTCCTGCCGTGGAGGATTCCTCGCCGCGATGAAGAAGAAGCTGCAGTCATGCCGCGCTCAACCGCTTCGCCGCCGTCGTGCCTTCGTAATGCTTGATCGCACACACACTCTCCCTCTCTCTCTCTCTCTCTCTCTCACACACACACACACACACACACACACACACACATACACACACACACGAGGAGGTGAAGAAGAAGAAGATGGAGATGGAGATGGAGCAAGAGCACTCTTCTATTGCACAAATGAGAGAATGAGTGAATTTTAGGTTTAGTTGGCTTTTATATGAGCTCACCCCATTCACACTTGGGCGCCCATGCTTAGCCAACTAATCCCTTGAATGTCCCAGTTAGAGTGCGCCTCTCATCGGCGATCACTCTTACCCTTTTCCTATTGGTCCGACAAGCCCGGTACCTGACTCTACCAAATACATAATACACGTCCGTCGTAGGTGATGGGGTGTCCGTGAGCCGTGAGGGTTAACAGCGGGTCCTATCAGAACTAGAGTGGAAGATTCATTTAGTCAACCACACTTTTCTATACCTAGACTGATGGGATCCTTAAATTTGAGGGTTCCAATGACCACACATCGAGGCAGTGACGCTCTAGACACTATCCACAATACTAGGGTTTCAGACACTTGGATCGAGGCTAGAGACTTACAACCTGATGTTAGAGCAACTGAGAGAACTCCTTTCAGATTTCCTAATGGTGAATATGAAGCGACAGATGTTGTATTAGGAGAACCTAGAGTAATGGTATCTAAAACACGGAAGATGCAACCATCTCAAGTGTAAAATGTGTTGCCAAAAATTACAACGGGATGGGGGATCCTTATGCACATGTTTCACTTTTTAAGCAAGTTTTAAGAGCTAAACAAGTAGCAGATTTCCACACACATTACAAGGGATTAGCATTGACTTAGTTCCAGCCATTGAATATCAAAGATTTTCCAACTATCGAGCAATTCCCGCGTGAGTTTGCGAAGGAATTCTCCAAAAGAGGGATCAAGCACAATACGGTTTCCCAAATCTATGCCTTTAAGCAAGGAAAAGTGAAGGAAGCTTTGCTTCGCTTCAAGAAATATATTGAGAGATGTCTTATACGAGAGTTACCACAAGATGAATTGTGAGTTCTCTTCATTGAGAGATTGAGAATCAAAATTCCCAAGAAGGAGCTGCACTTAAAGGCGTGCACCACATTTGAGTAGGTCACTAGAGAAGCATTTTATCTTATTGACAATTGCAAGACTTATTGAGAGGTAAATAACGACAGAAACAACAACCAGTAGTGCCTCTTCAACCATTAGTGAGTCATTGACAAAATACAATGCTCCTACTTCAATCACACAAAATGTGGATCAAGTGGTTAAGAAAGTGATCTGAAGGATGAATCAAGCTTATCGACAAAATCCTAACCTATGACATCGACTATCGTAGGTAGCAAATGTACCAAGAGCATTGAAGTGGTGCACAATCGAGCATAAATATACCAACCATGAGATGAATGAGTGTTACCGGAATCACGTGAGGGAAAGGCCGTACAAACCTCTAGAAGTGTAGTCTCTCCCACTAGCACCAAGGTATCAGATATGACCCAATAATGGAGCACAAGGGGGAGACAAGCCACAACATGTGTTGGGCCAACAACCAACTTTACCTCAAGAAAATAGAGCCATTTTTTGATATACATAGCCGAGAGAACTAGTCATGAGTCAACAGATGCTGCCACCAACTTCCTATTACAAAGAGCCAGCAAAAACTCAAGTGAGAGATCATGAAGGAGTGACTTACACCAGTGTGGACTATCCCTTTTAGGTAAGCTCAGATGAGACTACAAAACCTTTATATTTGGCTCAACCAACAAGAAACCAATACATAATGGACAAAAACACGCTCATGTTCAAACAAAAATTATAAACCTAGAGGATATTTTCTAGGACAGGATAGCCAATGGAAGCACGACCATCCACTTATTTGGAAGGTCCTTGCTATGAATGTGGAGGCAACCATCGGGCCTGAGTTTGTCCACACAAGGATAAGAGAACGAAGATATTTGGGCTTTGTGAGGATTGTGGAAAAGATCACCTGATTCAACACTGTGCAAAGAACCCATATAACAAGGGGAAAGAAAATGTGAATGTCATTGGTATTTTTCCTTGTTCAAGCGGATCTGAGTCAGAGCCAACAATTCCTGTCAATGTGGTGACTAGAGTGCAAGCTCAAGAAGCGGCAAAAAACATGCTGATAGCAGATGAGCCAAACTTCCTGAACAAACAAAGTATGAAAGCTTAATAGTAAGCACCCAAAGAAAATCTTGGAAAGAGAAAAGAGAAAAAATGAAAGCAACGAGGCTAAGGGAAAAGACGGCCTTAGAGACAAAGCTTTAACAAACAAGGGAGAAACTCAACTGTGAGCAAGAAAACAAAGGAAAAGTTGAGGAGGGAGCGAAAGTGTCAAAAACTTGGGTCAATCGTAGTAGAGAAAGTGAATGAGAAATTGAATGCCATGATGCAAGCCTACACAAGACTGAAAAACAACCAGACATTAGAAAATGGTTGACTTATCCGCATCCAAAAGTCGAGACAAAACGATTGGAAATGTGTAAACAACTCATAGAGGCAACCCAAGCTCTACTGCATCCAGAAACATTGAATATTCCCAAACAGGTCATGCCGATACGTGAAAAGGAGGACAAAAGCATGCACAAAGAAAACAAAACTAGTGAACCAACAAAACTTAGAAACAAAACACCATTGGATACAAGGGTAGTAGTTAACACAACGAATGAGGTCAAGTCTCAAGAGATACAACCTATCCCTGTAATGGAAGATCCGTGGCCACAATCCTTGTGGAAAACAATCAGAAATCAAAAAGATGGCAATGCTACTTTATAGTCAGCACCAATCCCGATGATGAACATGGATCATGAGATTTATTCGGGGGATATATAGCCATTGTACAAAGATGCAGCGACTAAAGTATCTGCAAAGATTAAACATGGAACATTAAAGACTTTACCTTCTTTTATAGGGAATTTGAAACATATATAGAGGTGAAGGTCGTGCCATCTCAATGGAGTCCAGTTCCATAGATGATGGACACAAAAAGCGTCCACAAATTGATGTCATCTCCTATAAGATGCACCATTACTCGCTCATAAATTTTGAAGAGTATCCCATATTTATGGGGTCAAATGGCCAAAATCATGGAAAAGATGGAGTTGAAAATCCCTCCTCAAGATATAAGATTTTTCTGTAAACGAAAACGTGGATAAAACTCAACCACCAAAACTAAAAGTAAACCTGTGCCAGCGAACAAGGTGGGTGACTATTGTGAAGGGGAAGAAGGAGACACCACCTTACCACTAGAGTACAAAGGAGTGAAGAAAATAGCCATACTTGATAGTGAGGTTGGGGTAGCCATTGCTATGAAAGAAATCTGGGAGAAGTGGGGAAGACCAGCTCTCAGGAAGACACATATGAAATTGCAACTAGCAGATGGTTTTGTAGAGAGACCTTTGGGTATGTTTGAATAGATAATTGTATCCTCTTGTGGAATTGAGTATGAATATACTTTTATCATAGTAGAATTTGGAAAAAGTAACATCTTTGACATTATTTTGGGGCGACCATTTATGCAAATCAACTCAAAATGGTTCAAGATTGGGGTTATAACCACCTCTACTTGAGGCATAAGGTCGTAACAATGAGGATCAACACAAAAGACCATAGTTACAGAGACATTAATCAAACCCCAGTGGAAGACTTTGATGTAAATACGGAACTCAATAAACATTTACTTGCCTAGTTGAGAAAAGAAACACGTATTTGGATGTGTATAGCATCGAAATATGGAATTGTGAGAAAGGAAGATCGCATCCTAGAGTGATCGGTAGAGGATAAAAGCCACACAGTTTTCCAACTAACCAGGCTAGATGAATCACAACTCAAGGCTGTTGCGGCCATATATGTGCAGAAATGACAAATGAAAGCGTTTCATGACCATCACATAACAAACAAGGAGTTTCAAAAAAGGGAGGCTATGTATTAGTATATACCTTAAGGAAACACTCCAAGAAATTGAAGAAGCGAAGTAATGGCCCATTTGTGATCAATGACATGTCACCTAGTGGCACCGTAAAACTTGCGACATTAGAGGGAGAGGAGATGCCTAGCTGGATCAATGGGTACAAATTGAATAAATACCTAATACCTCTCATTGTTGACATGCTAGACAAGATCCATCATGCGAAGGAACGGAAGCAAAAAGCTCTGGCTATCCAAGACCATGCTAAGGAGGAAGACAAGTTGTGAATTTTGAGACACAAAGAACGACAAATCATAGCTCCAATTTGACAACTGGAAACACCATCTCCTCCTATCAAAGCAATTTAGATTGAGTCAAATTGGCTTGGAGGTATGGATGTATGAAAGGACACTTATGGATACTGGTTCCAAAGTCAATGCCATGAGGTATTCGACATACCTAAAGCTAGCTGATGAGATAGTGATGCCAAATAGAATTGAACTCAGAGTAGCCAACAAGGGGACAATGGTCAGCTTAGATGCAGGCCAATGTATCAATCAACATCAACGGCAATCAATGTCCATATCAATTTTACGTCATGGCCGACACTGACCTTAACGAAGCAATAATTTAGCAGTCTTGTGGATGTGAACTTATAAAGTTTTTCTAGATTGGCAAGCTGACACTTTAAAGTATAATCTTACGGGCATGTCGTATGTCACTCCCTTGGCACAAATAGATCATATTTGGAATATGTAGACAACACAAACAAAACCACAACTCGCAATTAAACCCAAACCATCTACACAAACGCATGGGAAAAAGTCAAACAAGTTTAGGTAAAGAAATCAATGATGGCGACCAAACCAAAGTAGATATGGATACTCAAAGCAACCACTTCAAATCAACCTTCCAACTCAGTTCATCCAAACCTCAAAAATAATTGGAAGAAGCAATCCACACGGTGAATCAATTCTTCATCAAATCAACCCAAATATAAGTGGATTCCAAAGTCGAACTTCGAAAAACCACCAACTGCCAAAACACCATCTTGGCAATTGAGACCAAAACAACCACCACGACCACAACCTTTGTACTCTCCACAACCAATCTACAAGTGGGTACCTATTGCTAAGCCAAGTAAAATCATCAACCAACCTCCAGTACCCGCAAAACCAACCATCAAAGGAAAGGGTGTCAAATCTTCAAAAGCTTTTGTTCGAAAAATGCACTTTAGATAAAACCTCGCAGTGAAAACCACTGAAGACTCAATTCCATATCCACATCTTGCACAACATATTGTTACCCAATGCATCTCTTCCATAAGCATAATACGGCCACAGTCCACGGCCTTGCATAAAAATGTTGTTCGTGCCCATGCACATTGCACAAACCTTTTTCAAAAACGACTCAAAATGGGAAGGGGGGACTAACAGTAGCTTGAGCAAGTTATTGAAAGATCTAAAGCTACAAGATGCTGAAAGATCATGTGTATAGTGTACAAAGTGTGTTTTGCTACTTAAATTTTTGCTTTTTTATTGCTTTTTAGTAGAGATCAACACTTATTAGGCATAATAATGAGCCCTAATGACAATTTTTTACGGACTTGATGCATAGAGTGAGAGCATGTACATATGAGTGCAAGGAATAATTTTGGCTAAATTTTTGGCCAAATGATAATAATTTTTAGTGATTTTCTTTCCTTTTTAACCCAATAAGGATAAAATAATAATAAACGGAGCCAAAAAAGTCAAAGTCAAGTTCTAAAAGCAAACACCAAATCTTAAAGCAAGAGCTTCGAGCATGTTGATTTTGGAAGGATTTGGCACAAGTCAAAATTTGGGCTAACTTACGATGGACCAGAATTACAAAATCAAGGGCAATTAACAACCGTGCATCCAAATGATGAGCTGTATAAGCCATAGGTGGTATGCCATATAAAATGTGAACGAGATTCGTGCATGTCAAGTTTGGAAGGATTTGGCACAAGTCAAAATTTGGGCCAACTTACAATGGACCAGAATTGAAAAATCAAGGGCAATTCACAACCAAGCATCCAAATGATGAGACATCTAAGCCACGTGGTATGCCATGGAAAATGTGAGCAAACAAGGTAAGTATACACTCAACACTCGGGGTAGGTTGGGCACATATAGGCACAATTGGGCAAGTTAAACCTCATTTGCATTCAACCAGAGCCAGAGAGAGAGAAGGAGAACTTGTGTGACCTAGAGCTGTGTGTCGCATTTCTGCCTACTACGAACACTCATGACCCTCTTACCCCACCAAATTTTATAGGTATGAACCTTATCTATGCAAGCTCAATTGTGTATGGTCAAAATTGCAAAAACACCATCACGTCAACTGCACCAATCAATTCAAATGTGAGAATACCTCAAATTGTCTGAGGCCCATTGGGGCACCAAATGAAGTACAAACTCAAAAAAAAATCACTAGTGGACACCTCATACAGAGGAGAATCTACCCACGTGATGACAGTTGCAAAAGGTGGTGGAACATGGATTGCGATCCGTGTCTCCCACCTCCAAATCCAAAAATTTGTGGTGCAAAACTATCTTGTTAAAAGTGCCTTTGCACCGATCTAATCACAGTTTGAAAATGTTGTTGAACATGGATCGTGATCCATGTACCCCACCATACGAGACATTGGTAAAAGTATACACACATTTGGATATGACCTTGGGGGATGTGCCCTACAAATTTAGGACAAAATGGATCCATGACCACGCAAAAACCATAGCAAAATGGAAAATCAGTTTGCAAATGGTCATTTTGACCCATGGTGTAAAATTGAGCCAAATTCAAAAATATTGTTGACCAATATCTTAGGGAAGATGCCCATATCCATTGTTTTGAAGTTTAGGCAAATCACCAAACATAAATCGTGATCCATGTACCCTTAGAGAAGATTTGGTAGGAATTGGCTACAAATTGGTTGTATATGTCAAATATAAAAGAGCATGTCAGTTTTTCAGTGTTTGGATGCATAAATTGGGTCATATGGCAAAGTAAGCAATTTCAGAGTGCACATGCAAGAGTCTATGAATTTGGTCAAGTTAAGGCATTCAAGGATATGGTATGCTCATGCATCAAAAATAGTGTAAAAAATGCTTGCCAAATGGGCCAAAATTGCCAGCAGGACTAGGATAGTCAAACAAACCCCAACATTTTTAAAATTCGATAGATAGATAAGGGAATGAACTTCAACTCTCAATAATCACATTTGCAAAATCTCAAACAATACAACCAAAGGGAGAGGTCAAAGCTACAAGCAAAAATCCAATACGGCAAAGTCGGACTAAATTGGGCCATAAATTGGTGAAGTGGGTAAACTTAGGAAAAACTTGTGAAAACCTGAAAAGATTTCACCAGTGTGCTAGGATAGACTATACGAACATGTGTGCCAAGTTTCACCCCAAAAGGCTTCCAAACCTGGATCGCGATCTATGTACTTTTTCCACTTTTCCAAGTCAAAACCTCACCATCAAGTCCCAATTGCCAAATGAAGCCTAACCCTAAAGTATCAAGTCATTTGGATACCAAAACCCTAGGCAAAGTGCCAAAACTCTCTAAAGTCTACAAAATTTTCCAAGAATTGACATAAATCGCAAACCAATGATCTAAAAGCAAAAAAAAATTTAGCCATAGTATCACATATCATACTCTATTAGACGGTATCATCAGAAGTTCCAATGTGTTCCAACCTGAATCACGATCCATGTACCTGTGACACAGATTTGACTTGTAACCACATGAACTAGTGTCTGTAGTTGCACTGGTGAAGTTTGGTCAAATTTGGATTTTTTTCGATCAATTTATGCTCATTTTTCATTTTATGGTCAAGTTTGCGTTTTTTAAATTTTCTTAACAACTTTTTGACAAATTTCCAGAGCTAATCAATTGGTTGTTTCATACCAAAATGCCTCGAAGAAGAGCTCAAAAAGAGTGGGAAGTAGCTCAAAAAGAGTGGGATACATTCTTCCAACATTCAGTGTGGGGCACCGACCTCCAGAGAGCCCATGAGCTCATGAGCTCCCATCCAATAAAATGGAGAAGCTACATTGACTAATAAAGATGGTCAAATAGTCAAAGTCAAGATCACGAATGAGCTGATCAATCAGGCATTCCACATGCTAGCTGGAAACCACAATTTGTTGCATAAAACAAAAGCCTTCGATAATGAAAAAGCCTTTATTAAGTAGTATGGGCACAAGTTCACTTATAAAGACTTGATCTATATAGAGGTAGAGCTACCACTAAGGCTGATTTCACAACACCTCAAGGTCCAAAAGCTGCCCCACTACACCGAGCCAAACTTACACATAGCGGTGGTCATGGCCATGGGACTGGCAGAGCAAAGGGTTATCCAATGCGACCTCGGAAATTACATCTTAAAAAATTTGGTCAAAGAAAATTTGAAAGACAATGAGAAGAACAAGACATACATGAATGCAGGTCATGTACTCACAAGGATTACATACCAAGATCTAGGTAGGATTGACTAGCTACCACTAGCGGAGTCGCAGTTGGATATTTTGCATAAAGCCAAACACTCAGTCCACTCAATTGGAAGTTCCTCTACTCTACCAACCAAAAGATAGATAAGAGGAAAAAGCTCAAGGGCAAAGACACCTGATAGCGAAGCTACAGAGTCATATATGGATTTTAGTGGAGAGATCAAGCCAGAACATAGAGATACTCCATCAAAATTCCATTCCATAGCAGATGTTGAGGAGGAGGATGATATCACAGTCCCTCTAGTTAGAAATAAACGCAAACCAACTGTTGAAAGGACGCCCTTTCAACAACGTTTCCACAAAGATTCCATTAAGATTCCTCAAAGATTCTGTAAAGATTCCACATGAATATGGTGATGAAGTAATGAAGATGAAGATAGATGCTGCAACATGAAGATACGAGTTCATGGACGTCATTGAATATCCCGTTATTATTATTTTGAGCCATTACGGCCACTTTTGTAATGTTTACGGGAACCTCATATTTTAAATGGGCACTTCTATTTTGGCTGCAGATGCTTGTATCATGAGTAAAGCCAACTCAGTTTCTTGTAATTAAGCTCTGTAGAAGCCTAGGGACAATTTAGGTCATTTGGCCGGACATTAGGTTTGAAGGCTTGGTATATAAGCTAAAACCTAAGGCTTTGTAAAGGACACATTACGTTATCTCAAATAATATACAGTCGTGGGTTCTGCAACACACAGTGAGCTTCACGCACACACACCGTCGCGTACACTAATCACATTGCAGATATGAGAGTAGGAGCGTGTTAGCATCGAGGAGCTCTCCGCGTCGACGAAAGCAATGCAAGCCGAGGACCACATCGCGAGCCCGCCTGCTACGAGCTATATTTGGTCGTAAGTACCTCAAACGACATCCGTTCTGAATGATTGAGTAGTCGTTAAAATCAGGGCAAGAAGCTCTTCGTGTTGATGTCTTTGTAGATCAGTTTCGGACACTTTGAAAATTGTTGTTTTGAGTCTATCGCGACAGCGATTAGAGATCTTACAGTTATGGTTTTCAGGGTTTAGGTGTTTGGCCATATAGGATATGTCCTTGTGAGTCTTGCCCTCCGATTTCAAGTCATTATGATATGATTTGAGACTGTTTTGAGCTTGTAGTGTTTCGTAGGATGCGTTGTCTGTTTCTTTGCTTTATGGTAGTGTTGTGGTAGGATTAGTGACTGTAGAGTGTTGTTCGTGTCTAGCTCAAGGTTGACAACCCAGAGATTGCCTCCATGCCCTAGTCGGGTCAACTACGTCCTCGGATTGACAGTTTGTTGGTCTGTGTTCTCGATGTGCTCCATCGTCCATCGCGGCGAACCCGCAAAAATTGGCACCGTTGCCGAGGACGAAGCGCCTAAACTAGCGTAGACCGCATCCCTCGTGTTTGATAGTATAGCGTTTCTCTAGAGTTTTCTAGAGTGTTGTCACCATTTGCCTTCTTAGTGGGAAGTCAGAGAGCGGATCTCTTGACTGAGGGATAGCCAGGGAGCCTGCGTCTCGCTGAGGTGGTCCACCATGAGGTTGAGGTATGGTTATATTATTTTGTTGTGTGTTTAGATTAGGTTTTATGGTTTGTGTGTTTGGTTGTGACTTATGGTTGTGAAGAACTTGAAAGAGAAAAAAAAAAAACGCAAAGAAAAACGCAAAAGGTAAGTAGGAGACTGTTTGCTTGCCAGAAAGCAAAAACAACCGTTCAGCCATCCAAAGTAGGACTTTAGGTAGTGTAGGACATCTGGTGTTGATCTAGAGCAATTTTGACATGAAAATGTGCTTGAAAACACAAAAGGCGGAATTGTGCTGATTATGGTAAAAGTGCTCTAAAATGGTCGTTTGAAAGCCGATTTGAGTGCTTGTTTTTGCATTGGAGACCTTAAGGTAGGGGGAAAACACAGATTTGGTCCAATCAATCAAAAAAAAAAAACCTCTAAAAAACCCAAAAAACAAAAATCTGAAACCAAATCTGCAATTTTCAAAAACGTTGGACCTCAAGACCTTGTTTTGCATATGCTTTAGAGCTTGTATGTGAAATTTCAAAGTGCTTGAGCATCTAAGTGGGAGTTTTCTTTTTATGAGTGTAAGGAAGTGAACTGTGAAATGCTTGAATCCAAAGGAAAAGAAGTCCAAATTGAATGAAACTTTGGGGATAGGCTTCTAAGAGCATTGGGAACCAAACTGTCCAAAAACAGAGAAAAAAATCACCTCTCTGCCTAGTCTATCGCGATAGATTGATGAATTGGAGATAGATTCACAATCAGGCAAAACCCCTCATACCATAGGTAAAACACATCAATACAAGGCTACTCCCAAAAATTGAGTGTACTTGGACACCTTCTTGACCACTAAACCTCAAGTTTGGTGTTTAGAGTCAGACTTCAGAGACAAATTGGGTAACGGGACTTGACCAAATTTCCAAACCTTGTAAAAACTTGGTATACATGATCTACAGAGGGTAGGGAACACATCTGTGAAGAGAAAATTTGAAAAAAGTGTCATGTTAGCATACTTGGTGAGTCTATCGCGATAGACTAAGAACCTAGTGATAGAAACTGAATTTTTAAAAAACCTCTGTGGCATAGCTTGGAAAGGTGCTATCAAGGACACATAAAAATTTTGAAGTCATTTGGACATCAGAAAGTGGGTCTAAGACCATTTGAGAGGATTCAGCTTGTAGAAAACACCAGATCTGGTCTAACTGACAAAGTAAAAGTCCAAACCACTTGAAAATTGGTAGGAGGACTAAGGAGAGGTGTTGGAACACAATGGTATAGTCAAAGTTCAAGTTTGACCTATAAAAGGGGTACTTGCTGAGTCTATCGCGATAGACTCAAAGCAGGCCAAAGAAATTGAAAATTTCAAAACCCTCTGGAGCATAGCTTGTTTAGCCTCTCAAGAGGTTACACACAAAATTTGGTGGATTTTGGACATTGGGAAGTCATCCTACGTCTATTTTCTAGTGATCAGATAGACTTATAATTCTAGAGTTGGAGTTAGAGACCTAAGAAAAACTCCAAAACAAGTGGAAATTGGTGAGCAAGGTGTACAGAGCATAGGGAACACAGTGGTAAAGAGAAATCTGGAAAATTTTCAAAACTGAAGAGTCTGATGAGTCTATCGCGATAGATTGGGGTTTTTTCACAAAAACAACATTTTTTTGAAAACTGACCTTAGGGCCTTGTTCTACATGTTGTTGTGAGTCTATGGTTAAATTTTGAGTAAATTTGGAGTATTGTAAGTGCATCTAAGTGGATTACTTCACAAGATCAGAAAAGAAACTGTTGTTTGATGCAGGTTACAAAGGAAAAGTATTCCAAATAGGTTGAAACTTGGTGAGTAGTATCTCAAGAGAAGGGGGAACTCAAATTTGTAAAAACAATGGAACAATTGTATCCCAGTAACACTCTGGTGAATCTATCGCGATAGACTCAGGAATTCACTGTAGAAAAATCAAAATTCAAATCTGACTTCATATTTGGGTTCAGAAGGCCCATTATACCCTGTACACAAAGTTTGAGTGCATTTGGACATCTGCAAGGAGTACTTGGTGAGCCTATCGCGATAGACAAGTCAGGAAAAACATTTTGAGTATACCACTGGGTTTATCATTGCCTAAGGAGTGCACACACCAATTTTGGGCTCAACTGACCACTTGCAAAAACATCAGATAGAGAAACTTTCCAAATTACATCTCACTGTTTTGGTCATAAGTTTCACATACGAACTCCGATTCCAAAACTTTTTTTATCAAAACGTAGCTTGAGAGCAGCACTACAGATCTTAGAGTAAATTGACCAAAATGGTTGCAAACAGCTTACATTTTGGTCAGTTTTAAAAAAAAAAACGTTGTTTAAGGCCTCAAAATGCATCCGGAAGTCAGGGGTGTCTAAAACCGACAATTTGAGAGAATTGTGAGAAAACGCTCACGGTTTTGGACATAGTTTTGGATTTTCCCTGACCAAAACACTTGAACACACTGATAGAGGTATTACTACAGCAAGCTAGATCTATTAAGCCTAGAAGTCATGTCTACATCAGACTCAGACTCAGACTCAGCTTATACAAGCACATGGATTGCAGGGATAGATGAGCACCCGCCCAGAATAGATCTTCCAAACCTACAGTACATAAAGACCAATTTTGTGGAGAGAGTTTGGATGTATAACCATGAAAGTGAAGGACTATATAGGTATATTAATGGAAATCAATTCAACCTTTACAGTTTCTTAGAGCCCTACCCAGATGAACTGACAGAATACAAGCTCTTATATGTCTATACATACGAGGTCGACCGACAATGGACATCCTTATTTGTTGACAAGTATGGACGAGAATATAGAGCTGTAGAAAGCACAAATCCACGAACCAAATTAGAGATGAGTGGATATTTGGTCAATGAAGGACCTCCGATACATCCACAAAACACAGGAACCTCTAAGAGAATTCCAAAGAGGGGACCACCACCTGGATTTCCCCCTAGAGCGATAACGAGAGATGAAACGATACCAGAGAGGAGTATGGTTCCATACTTCGCACCCCAAAGTATAAGACCGTCTCAGCTAAGAAAATGGGTAAATAGAAAGTACAATGGCATAGGAGACCCATACGCCCATGTCTCGGCTTTCAAGCAAGTCTTACGAGCAGAACGAGTAGAGGACTTCCACACGCAGTATGAGGGTTTTGGACTTACATTGGAGGACAATGCACAAACATGGTTTGAACTATTGAACCGGAGAGAGTTCACAACCATTGAGAAAATGTTGGATGAATTTGTTCAAGAATTCACCAAGAGGGGCATAAAACATAACACCCTTCCTAAGATTCAGGAATTTAAACAAGGCGAAACAGAAACATTGAGACATGCAATACTGCGTTTCAAGCAATATGTTGCTAGATGTCCTACCAAAGAGTTACCCATGCCAGAACGTAAAATCCTATGCTTCATCAGAGGGCTTAGGAATGAGAATCTCCAAAAGGACCTATACGTGAAAAGATACCAAACCTTGGAAGAGGTGACCAAAGCGGCAGTTGACCTAGTTGACAATTGCAAATTCTATGAATATGGTCAGAAGAAGATGAATGATGCGAGTGAGAAAAAGAAAACCGCTGATCTTGAGGATCAAAGAGGGAATCTAGGACAAAACCAAGTAAATGTTGAGGGGCAAATCATAGAGAATGTGATGCAACGCATCAACCACTCTGACAGAGTACCAGCCTATAGAGTTCCTCAACGACGAAGGTGCATGACATGTGGAGGGGACCAACCGACACAACATTGTCTTGACTATAGACCTAAGACTCCACCAGGGTTTGAGCATGTTATGTCTCAACCGCCTAGATATCATCCTATAGTGGAACAAGTGTTCTTAAGTGAAAGACCCATAGCTGCTAGAAATGCATATGTGAGTCATGAGCTTCAAATAGAAAGAAATGTGGTAGATCAGAGGCCACTTCAACGTCAATATCAAGTATTGCCACAACAACCAATACGTCCATGTGACAGATGTGGTAGTAGTGATCACTTGATTAAGGATTGTCCACACCATGATATCATGATAAATGTATATTGTAATGAGTGTGCAGTCACACATATGATTTTGGATTGTCCTAAGAATCCAAGAAAGAAAGGTAAAATGCAACCACATGTTACCTTTCCTTCTACCATCAAATCAGAGAAAGAACGAGCCGCAACAAAAGGAGAGACGAAAACAACAACAGAGCAAGAAACAATTGCAAAAGAATAGGTGCTTAAACAACAAGAAGATGAAAGTAAGCAAGTTGCTCCAGTAAGCGTTGTCACAAGAGCACAAGCAAAAGTGCAAGAGCAGAAGCCTACAGATGCAGAGACTAGTAAGAGTTCCAAAAGCCGTAGAAACTCTAGACGAGCAAGAAGGACTAGAATGAAAGCGAGACTAGAAAGGGAAAAAGGAGAAGAAAAGGTTGTTACAGCTGAGTTGGAAACAACTCAAGAGCAACAGACACAGCAAAGGGAAGTTGAAACCCTTAAACCAGCTGAAGCACCCAAGAGTGCTAGTTCAGGAGGATCTGTCCTAGTGGACAAAGTGAATGAGCCTTTAGACGCGATTTTACAGGACTATGAGGCTAGATTGGCAAATAGACAGACCTTAGAACAAAGATGGATGACTTATCCTTATCTTGAACTAGAGAAGCAGAGGCTAGAAATGTGTAAGCAGCTCATTAAAACTGCTCAAGCATTGCTAGAACCACCTCCACCAGAAGTGAAGGATAGGATAGTCACCCCAGTGCACAAAGATGAGAGCATTAAAGTAGACGAATTGCCTAGAGAAGAAGTGATCATAGGGAAGAACCACTGCCAAGGTCGCAAGACTCAAGGGTAGTCCAAAATACAACAGATGAATCAATGAGGGATTTCCCACCTTATGTTCCTATAGTTGAGAAGTAGTGGCCAGAGGAGTTATGGAAGGCTGTCCGAGATGCCCAAAAAAGAGAAGAGGATGTTGGACCAGCACCATTTCCTGAAATCACATTAGATAGACCACAAATGAGTGTTGATGCGAGGTCATATTATGGTGACGTAGGATCGATAGCCTCCGAAGACAGTAGACCTGCAGCGTTAAGAACTTTGCCACAGTACATGGGAGATTTTGAGGCAAAGTCTGAGATTGTGAGAGTTCCATCACAGAGGCTAGGAGGGACAAAAGAATTGGACACAAAAATTTTGACTGACTTGCTATCCACGCCAGTGAAGTGCACAATTACGTTGGCAGAACTTTTAAAAATCAGGCCAAGTATGTGGACGGATATAGGAAAATGCTTGGAAAAAATTGGGATCAAAAGCCCGTTAAGGTTCCTGGAAAAAGAGCTAGATGAGATTGAGAAGCCTAGATCAAATGTAAGACCGGTACCTCTGAACAAAGTAGGAGAGTACTGTGAAGGAGAAGATGGTAATGCCACTTTGCCTGTCGAGTATAATGGGATTGAAACGAAAGCTATACTTGACAACAGAGAAGGAATTGCCATAGCAACAAAACAAATATGGGAGAAATGGGGTAGGCCCACCTTTAGAACAACCAGAATAAAATTAAGTTAGCGGATGGGCATGTGGAAAGACCCATGGGATTGCTAGAAGTGATAGTGGTGTCTTCTTGTGGTATAGAGTATCCGCATACTTTTGCCATAGTTGACTTTGGCAAGAAAAATAACTATGAAATCATCCTTGGAAGACCATTCATGAGACAACTCAAGATGGTACAAGATTGGGGTTATGATTATCTATACTTGAGACATGCTGAAACCACAACACGTGTAAATATGAGAAATCATAGTTAGCAAGATGTAACTAGAACGCCCGTGGAAGATTTTGATTCTGCAACACAAAGTGGATCAACAGACCATCCGTGGATGGGCAAAAAGAAAGAAATTTGGATGTGCGGAGCATCGGAGTGTAGTGACTTTGGGAGAAATGAGAATGCCTTAGAGAGGGTCTTAGAAGATGATGCTTACATAAGAGAACCTTTTCCGGAAGAGGCGTTAGAACTGCTAGAGTGGACTCAGATATTGGTTGCTTTGGATGTCTGTGTTAATGAGACCACACCAACAAAATTTTGCAATGAGAATGGGTATGACATAGTCCCCTACTACATGCTAAGGGTTATGTGTGAGACAGATGAAGAATCTGAGTATGAGTTCGAAACGGGGTTATCAGCTATGGGGATAGCACAAAACCAGATACCTAGCCCGAATACTGGTCATATAGAAATAGGTGCTCTTTGCGATCAGTGTGCGATAACACACTTGATTACAAACTGTCCAACTTGAATGCATAGTACAAAGGAGGAGCCGCAAGTCAACAAAGCAAAGTTGCAGGAAGAAGGGCTAAGATCCAAAGAAGATGCTTCAGGTCCAACACCTACAAACGAGCAATATGTAGACTTGGAATCAATCAAAGAAGAGGTGCAGCAATTGACAGGAAGTTCAGACACTATTGGTGACATTTCAACAGTTGAAGTCGAGGAAGAAGAGCCTATGACTCTACAGGAACCAAATGCTGATTTTGTCTCTCCAAAAGACATATCAGAGGAAATGGTGGTCAAGCAAGAGCTAGAACACACAGATGAACTCACAAGTGTGAACAATGAAGAAGAAGACGACAAGGAGTCCAGGCCAAAGATTGCTCAAGTCACTCAAGAGAACACAGGCAATCTAGTACCAAAGAAGATCAACTTTTTGCTAAGTGCACAAGATGGAGTCAAGATGAATTTTATGGCAGAAATTGATACAAATTCCACGACTAATGTCATGTCATATGGCATGTGGTTACTTCTAGGTAAGCCAAAGCTTTATGATATTCAATTAAAGGTAAATCTCTCACCCGAAGTAGATGTTATAAGTATGGGGATTGCAGAAGCTACTCTCCAACTACACTCACAGAATGTCAAAGAAAAATTCTTGGTGGTAGATTCTCGACAAATGGGAACACACTTGATTTTCTCCAAGCCATGGGCACAAGTCTTTGAAGACGAGCCTGAATTTTCAACAATGGTCATCACGACAAGCTATCAAGTGGCAACAGAGGTCAAGCCTACGACAGTTCAAAGATTCTTGGCTATTGAAAAAGGAAAAGCTAAAGTAAGCCCACATTCTCTAGCCCAGCCAATGCAAGTGCAAGACAAAGCCTCTACCTCAAAAGCCAAACCATCAACAAAACAATGGAAACCCAAGCAAAAAGTCTATCAACCGAAGTTTTCATCGCCCAAAAGTCTCCAAAGGAAGTCAAAACAGGTTAACCAAGTGCTAGTATCCAAAGCACATATTAAAGTTAATGATCCAATTTGGATACAATCACAGGAACAACCTCAACAAGCAAAGGTAACAGGATGGATCACATCAAGCGAGTCAATTATTGCACAAGGCTACAAGAAAGGAAATTCATATGTTTGGGTCAACAAGCCCAAGATAACAGCCTGGCGATATCCATCCCATGACAACCGCTCAAACAGGAATCAACAAAGTCGTCAACGTCAATCACATAACTCAACCAAGAGAAAGGACAGGTACAAAAAGCAAAAGAGAAGGTCTTCCACTGGACAAACCATACAACAAGTCTGGGTAATGAAATCAAAATTCTACCAGACTACCCAACAAAGTCAAGTGAAGATCACCTCCAAGCAAGTCCAAAGATTCATTCCGGTTGAGTTACTCGAAGCACAAGGATTCTATGAGGGTAACTTTCAAATCTGGTTATCTAAGGTAGTAGCTTATCAAGGAATCACCAAGGAAAAGCAAGAAACATTAAGAAATGAACAGCAGCCACCCGATACACCCAAGAGTACTACAACCTATAGATGGATCCCTCATCAATTACTACAAGAGCAAGGCGTTTACAAAAGCAACAGCCATATTTGGAAGTTAAAGACAAGGTACCATCAAGTCAAAGAAGAAACAAGGCAAGTGGAAAAGGAGATCACACCAGGCCCAAGAACAATGTGGGTTCCAAAAGCCGCGATTGAGGCCCAACAACAAGAAAGATACACAACTCCTTTACAGCCTCTTAACAACAAAAAGAAAGCAACGGTAAATGCGGAGGTCACAGTTTTGAAGAACACTATCTGGAAGAAGAAGACTTCATCAACCATTGCTTCAACATCAATACCTGTCTCATCAAGCAACCACAATTTGCTACCAAGGAATGAAGAGCAGATATATGCCAATGTATTGTACAACATGGCATCTCAAACAGAAACTAACGAGAAAGGCCTAAACATCAAAAGCATATGGAATTGGATTTTAGGCCGCGATCAGGTAAGTCCAAGTCGCCATTAAACTTACATGGCAGCTAAGCCACTAAATGAGCAAAGTGTCAGACCCAAGCTTCAAGTTAATATTTTTCTGTGGTCTATGAGTCTAGCTAATAGGTATAATCTCAAGCTGGAGAGTTGAGCATACATAAAGACATGTCGCTCATGCTGGAAGAGGTGAGCATAAGAGTCAAAGTCCATATAATATATAAGGTGGAGAAGGCGGAGTAGTCCAAAACAAAAACACTCACGCACTTGACACGGTGAGGAAGAGTGGAAAAACCTCGACAACAAAAACCCTTCTGTGAGTAGTGAAAGCTTTTGAAGCACTCATGCTATATGTTTTTCTCGCTACACTAACTCCATGAAGAACCCATCAATACTCTTCTCTCGCACCGCATCTTGTTTAACATGCATAACTCTGTGCAAGCATATAGATGTCCCATCATTGGACATATGCATTAGGCACTCTTTTTTATTCCACCCATGCACTTACACAAACAAATGACGATGACCAAGCGGAAACAAGTTTTATAAGCCTTTGCTCAACAACAATGACTCTGACTTCAAGCTACTAACACTTATCCATGTATATCAAGCCCATACTAGTAGCCATATGGCCATATGTACTTTAACTTAGCATAACTCTATAACATCATAATCTAAGTACATATAGCCTCACATTTAATTATGATTAAAGACATTTTTTCCCACTGGGTTTTTCCCTTTAGTCTTATCCAGGTATCCAAGACCTTCATTTTGTATATACGCTACATTTTACTTTTACTCTTTTATTTTGTATAACAACAAAAACAAAGAAGAACTACGATATGCCCACACTACTAATTGCAAATCTACTGTCAAGTCAAAAGGGAGAGGCCAAAAACAGCTTGACAAAGCTTCAAGTCAAGTTACAGGTACGACTTCCAGATAACAACCACAGGAAAAGCAAATACGAGAGCTACAATGACAACGACCTACTGCACCAACAAGTCGATACAACCTCATGCAATTCAAGATATAACAACCAATCGGAGGGGGAGAGTTCCAGGCTTTAGATACACTACAGGTACAACTTCAAGGCAACTTTAATATCACACAAAGCAACCAACTGCAGAAGAGGCTGCCACAACAACTTCAACCAACACCAAGACATCAAGAACTCGTCAAGGCCAGCAAAGACATAGGGTCTTGTCGGGGAGGACAAGAATTCGGAGGGGGAGAGTGTTGAAAGGACGCCCTTTCAACAACGTTTCCACAAAGATTCCATTAAGATTCTGTAAAGATTCCACATGAAGATGGTGATGAAGTAATGAAGATGAAGATGGATGCTGCAACATGAAGATACGAGTTCATGGACGTCATTGAATATCCCGTTATTATTATTTTGAGCCATTACTGCCACTTTTGTAATGTTTACAGGAACCTCATATTTTAAATCGGCACTTGTATTTTGGCCGCAGATGCTTGTATCATTAGTAAAGCCAACTCAGTTTCTTGTAATTAAGCTCTGTAGAAGCCTAGGGACAATTAAGGTCATTTGGCCGGACATTAGGTTTGAAGGCTTGGTATATAAGCTAAAACCTAAGGCTTTGTAAAGGACACATTACGTTATCTCAAATAATATACAGTCGTGGGTTCTGCAGCACACAGTGAGCTTCATGCACACACACCGTCGCGCACACTAATCACATTGCAGATATGAGAGTAGGAGCGTGTTACTATCGAGGAGCTCTCCGTATCGACGCAAGCAATGCAAGCCGAGGACCACATCGCGTGCCCGCCTGATACGAGCTATATTTGGTCGTAAGTACCTCAAACGACATCCGTTCTGAATGATCAAGTAGTTGTTAGAATAAGGGCGAGAAGCTCTTCGTGTTGATGTCTTTGTAGATCAGTTTCGGACACTTTGGAAATTGCTGTTATGAGTCTATCACGATAGCGATTAGAGATCTTACAGTTATGGTTTTCAGGGTTTAGGTGTTTGGCCATATAGGATATGTCCTTGTGAGTCTTGCCCTCTGATTTCAAGTCATTATGATATGATTTGAGACTGTTTCGAGCTTGTAGTGTTTCGTAGGATGCGTTGTCTGTTTCTTTGCTTTATGGTAGTGTTGTGGTAGAATTAGTGACTGTAGAGTGTTGTTCGTGTCTAGCTCAGGGTTGACAACCCAGAGATTGCCTCCATGCCCTAGTCGGGTCAGCTACGTCCTCGGATTGACAGTTTGTTGGTCTGTGTTCTCGTTGTGCTCCATCGTCCGTCGCGACGAACCCGCTTACACCAACTGAGCAAATTCCTAAAACACAAAGTTAGAGATCTATGGAAGAAGTTCAACGATTGCGAGAAGAGAGACTAAAGAAGATTGTAGAGGAAAAGAAGAAGATGGATGAAGCAGGCTCTAATGCTGATAACGAGGATGATATGGAGTTGAATAAGAAGCTAGAGAAAAGGAAAACGGAGGATATGGAAAAACTAAAGCAATATCAACGAAGAAAAGATAATGAAGATGGTGAGCTAGTGTGAACATTTGAATAACACATACATGATGTGCTCTAGAGGAAAGCAAAGAAACGAGAAGCGGAGGAGTCAAAGAGGAAAATATTAGATGATTTGGAATCTCTAGTGGACGCTCCCAAAGGCCATCACATTAAAGAATAACCATTAAGAGATGAAGTTGATGCGGATCAATGACAAGAAAATTATATAGAGACTGATCAATAGGTCTCACCCAAGCCTATAGCACCACCTCCTGCTGATGAAGGTAAAGAGAAGACATAAAAAAATTAAGAGGGCCAAGAACAAGCTAAAGCATATCTACAGTAGACTGAGAAAAAAGAATCTATAAAGATTGATCAAGACCACATGAAGGAAGGACAAGAGAAAGCTACCAATCAGCAACAAAGAAAGGAGACAGTGCATGGGACCTTTTGACAACATATATTTTAAGAAAGAGGCCCAATGTCATCACACTCAAGAGCAGTGATTGAAGATGCAGGTAGACTGATCCAAGAGTTTGACCAAGATCAACATCTGGAAAGCATCCAACTCCAGTCCAAATGCCAGCGGGCAGTGTCCCAACTCAAAGAGTTAGATGCTCGAGATGCCAAAGAGGAGACACGTGCAGCAAAAATAAAAAATGCAAGGCTGAAAAGGAAAATAAAAAGCCTACAAGAGGACCAAAGAAATCTCCAAGCTGAACTTGAATAGGAAAAGAAACACACAACCATCCTTGCTCAAGACCTCCAAGATCAGATCAGTGCCAGCTGATTAGTGCCAATTTTGAAATGCAAGTGGAGCTAGAACACTTGGAAGAAAAGTTGGAAGGAGAGACAAAGAAATACGAAGCTAACAAACTCATATGATATGGTGAAGCACACAATTTCAAATCTCCTAGCCATGCAAGATGTGTCTGCTCCAACCTTGACATCTCAAGCACCAACATATTTTCTAGGGGACAAAAGTATGACAAACAAGTGATGATCGCCGTCCAAATGGCCATTCAGAATCAGAAAGATGAGGAAGTCAGGGAGTTGAAGGAACAGCTGGCCAAGGCTCAAGCAGATTTAGCCACCCAAGTTGAACAACATGTAAAGGAGCTACAAAGTAAATAATTGGCAATTATTGCAATCAAGGCCCAATCACTACCGACTCAACAAGTAACAGCACCAGCCATAGAGGCTCCAAGAGTAGACCTACCCCCATTGGACATACAAAGTACATCTACATAGGGTGGGATACTAGAATTTGAAGAATCTACGAAGCTGACAGATGCAAGAGAAGAGCTAATGGAATGGATTGCAGACATCCCACACCCCTCTCACAATAATTCATGATATATGAACTCAAGGTACTAGAATCTGTAGCTTTACTTATGATCAAGCCACATGAAGTGGTTTCAAATTATTGCCACAAGATGATTTCACTTCCACTAATAAATCAAGAGGGTATGCTATGGAGGAAAAAGCTTTTTCCAGCACTCGAGCCAAATCAAAGAGGCGACTACGAAGATGTACCCATCATGGCTGATCAATTGCTCACAATACTGGAGAATCAACCGCTCTAGCAAAAGAAGTGGTTTGAAAAGAGACCACAAGATAAGATAACATACTGTCAGGACGTGACACTCACATGGCCCGAGCCAAGGTGGCTTGGTCGGTCATCACGCTTCCTTGTTCTCAGGGACGGCTTGGGATCATTGACCCAGAACAGCAGAGCAGAGCCCTTCTTGGGAAGTTCATAGTCAGAGGACTTCTTCTAGGTGAGGAGCCCTGGAAGGAGTTCTTCCTGCAGAGGCTTTGTGCCAAGGTGCCTTAGTCAGGAGGCCCTTGGAAACCTTCGACCAGATGGATCTTTACAGAGATGCGCCGAGTTGGTTTGAGCAAGAGACTGGAGGACCGCTTCACTGTGAGTTTGCTTCATTCTTGGGAGCTCTTACGGCGTGGCCTGGAGCAGAGATAACCGATGTGCACGGAGGAGCACCTACGACAGCCCCTCGTCTGGAACCCCATGGTTAGCACTTAGAGAGGCCACTTGGTTGCTAGCCGGACTCATGTTTCCTGGCGTCCCATGGAAGCTGGTCCAGTGCGCTCTCTTGGTGACTGGCTAGAGTTCACAGGTTTGTCAGAGGAGGTGCAGGGTTTCCAGCTACAGGGCATGAGAGGGGTGCAGAGCATGTGTCAGGACATCTCAGAGTCAGTTGAGTGGCTCATGCCTCTCAAGCCAGTAGCACTCGGTGGATGGGAGCCTTCACACGACTGGAGGTTCTCATTTCAGTCAGGGCCTGCTCAGAGACTGTCCCAGCCCTGTTCTTCGAGCTTCAAGATGGGGGACAATTACAGTGAGTTGCAGTAGAGGCCCCGCAGGTAGCAGAGTGCTGTTTCTAGAGGATCCGAGTTGTCGGCATCTGTGGGAGGACTTGCATCATAGACCCTGACCTAGCAGCTCTTGAGACTGGACACTGGAGGCTATGGGCTTGGGACTGTTGTCCACTGGCACGAGTATAGTGGGATCCTGGTGAGTGGCTATGGAGGGACCCCTTCTCTTCTGCAGACCACCGAGGAGTCCCCTTATTTCAATACACTGTTTGGCTTGGACTTCACATACTTGCAGCACAGAGAGAGGCCCACCCCACTGCAGCACGTCATTGGCAGGAGGAGGGCCTCACAGTCGAGTTCTTGGTAGCCTTTTGGCAGAGGCTGTGGGACTCCAGACAGCCAAGGCACGTCACTTTGTTTCAGTGGCTGGTTGCACACAAAGCTACAACAATAGGGAGCTAGCTTGTGCATAGTGGTCTCTCGGCCGCATGTGCAACCTGTGACCAGTTGGTGGAGAGTCAGCGTCATTGTCTTTGGTATTGTCCCTTGGCCCAGCAGGTGTGGCTACGAGTTCTTTGGCTGATGCCTACTCTCTCCACGGCTAGACAGTACACTTGGGGGGCAGCGGCTTGGTCCACTCTCACGGACCCGGCACTTCAGTTTGAGCTATCTTCCACCAACAGGATGATAGTGATACAGGGGGGGCGACCTACACTCCAACCTGCTACAGAGCTTACTCCACAAGAGTGGTGCCAGTGAGAGAGAGGAGTGTTGGGAGCTCATCAGTGGCCTGACACTTTGGTTCATCTGGCGGGCCTGCTGTTTCCGCATCTTTGAGGCTCGCTCTGTGCCACCAGCAGAGACTGTTCGTGACTTTTGGCTAGAGCTGATCCATACTCTCAGAGGACAGCTTGAGGGACTACAGGGCAGCTCCGACCGCATGCGGGAGAGCCGTGAGGCTTTCCTTCGACTTTGGCGCCCTAGGCCTTTCTACACCATTGTCCAGGGTGTGCTCAGATGGCACTACCGACCACCTGTGTGGCTATTCCCTCCTCCCATCCCTTGATTTAGCCTCATTTTATATATGTTTTTCTCTCATTGGGAGAGTCTCCCCATCATGTTTGTTGTAGCCCTCTCTTGCAGAGGTGGTTGTAGCCCTACGGGCATCTTTCATTAACTAATAGAAGGATCTTTTTCTCGGAAAAAAAAAGATAACATACTGCAGTACACCTTAACATCTCAGGATTGACCCTACCTTCTGCCCAATCGATGTTCAAGATCTAACTTTTCGGATGCTCACAAAAATAGCTAAGATGATTATTACATGCATACAAGCTTTTGAGGACATAGAGGCATTAGAACACCCATGGCAAGTCTTCCTTGAAGGCACCCAAGGCATTGCATGGAACCTAGAGATAGGGGCCCCTAATGGAAATTTTATTAGGGGAATGTACGCGAGGATCATGTTTCTACCCTCACACTACATGTAGATGCCACATTGCATATCAGAGCGCACTCCTCAACAATCTATTCAAAGATCTAGCTATACAAGCAAACATGGTGGCTTGCACATAAAAATTCAGAAGGGTTACAAAGACACTGGGAAAAAGGACCTTCGACTATTGAAGCCACTACCAAAGCTTGCACAAGGGCATGCAAAGGCTAGGAAGGGGGGAATGTTAGTAGACGTACCCAGCCAAACCATCACAAGGCCATGATTTTTGGAATCATAGTATTTTTTGAGAGCCTTGTAAAAAAGAGGAGTTATGATTATTGAGCCAGATGATTATTGAACCACATCATTGTAAATTCTAAGTTGTAGTGCTTTTTATCATGAGCTAAACAACCTTGTAAATCGACCATTGGCCAAATGAGCCACAGGTATAAAGTTTAAATTTTCACGTTTGAACACAACTTTTGTATCTTATCTAAAGTTTTAAGGAGCTTTGAGTGTATGACTGAGAGCGGCTACTCTGAACCACATTGTAATCCATTTTTCTCAAACTCAGGTAATTGGATTTTGATTTCGACAAGTGCATTGTGCTCCTTGTCTCTTACTCTTTAAGTTACATGTAATCATTCTCAATTTCACAAAATTGAGGATGATTTAACTCCTCTTTTTTACAAGTTTTCTCAAAAAAATACTATGATTCCAAAAATCATGGCCCTGTGATGGTTTGGCCAGGTACATCTGCTAACATTCCCCCCTTCCTAGTCTTTGCATGCCCTCATGCAAGCTTTGGTAGTGGCTTCAATAGTCAAAAGTCCTTTTTTCTAGCATCTTTGTAATCCTTATGAATTCTTCCTCACAAGCCACCATGGCTGCTTGTATTGCTAGATCGTCGAATAGATTGTTGAGGACCGTGCTCTAATATGAAATGTGGTGTGCTAGCGGATCCTTTGTGAGCCGGTTGAAAATGGTTCAGTCCGTTTTAATGAACCTGGTCATGAATGCCTCTTTGAATGTAGACATGTAGTGCGAGGGCAAAAACATAATCCTCGTGTACATTCCCATAATGATATCTTTGTTAGGGACCTCTGTCTCCAGGTTCCATGCAATGCCTTGGGTGCCTTCAAGGAAGACTTGCCATGGTTGTTCTAATGCCTCTATGTCTCAAAAGCTTGTATGCATGTAATAATCATCTTAGCTATTTTTGTGAGCATGTGGCATGTTAGATCTTGAACATCCAGCATATGTGTGATCATTGCCTGCATCGTGTACACCATGTATGACTTTGTAGGCTTGTAATTGTTCATTGGCTGAGAGAGCCTCGGATAATTTAGTTTTGATGTTTGTCGCCTTCTCCAAATGTTGTAGCTTTCCTAGGATCACCATCTAGGATAGGGCAGAAGGTAGGGTCGATCATGAGATGTTGAGGTGCATTGTGGTACATTGTCTCATCTTGTGGTCTTTTTTTAAACCACTTCTTTCGTCAGAGCGGTTGATTCTCTAGTATTGTGCAACTGTGATGGGTACATCTTCATAGCCGCCTCTTTGATTCAACTCAAGTGCTGGCAAAAGCTTTTTCCTCCATAGCATAGCCTCTTCTTCATCAATGGAAGTGAAACCATCTCATGGCCAAATTTTTTACCACTTGATGTGGCTTGATCATAAGTAAAGCTACAGATTCTAGTACTTGAGTTTATATAGCATGAATTCTTTGTGACAGGGGTCCGGGATGTCTGCAATCTATTTCTTTAGCTCTTCCCTTGCATCTGTCAGCTCCTCCGTAGCTTCTTCAAATTCTTGTAGCCCACCCTCTGTAGATATACTTGGTATGTCCAATGGGGGTAAGTCTACTCTTGTTGCCTCTATGGCTGGTGTTGTTACTTGTTGAGCATGTACTAGTGATTGAGCCTTGATTGCACTGATTGCCAATTCTTTACTTTTTGTAGCTCCTTTACATGTTGTTCAACTTGGGTGGCTAAATCTACTTGAGCGTTGGCTAGCTGTTTCCTCCGCTTCCTAATTTCCTAATCTTTCTGATTCTAAATGACCATATGGTCGGCTATCATCACTTGTCGGTCATACGTTTCCTGTGCCAGCTTCGCTTCTAAAGCCTTGATCTCCTCTAGGACTTCTATTGGTGCTTGAGATGTCGAGGCTGGAGTAGGCACATCTTGCATGACTATGATCTTTGAAAGCGTGTGCTTCACCACATCATATAAGTTGCTTAGCTTTGCATTTCTTTGTTGCTCTCCTTCCAGCTTCTTTTCCAAGTGTTGTAGCTCCACTTGCATCTCACAATTGGCACTGATTTGATCTTGCAGGTCTTGAGCAAGGACAATTGTGTGTTTCTTTTCCTATTCAAGTTCAGCTTGGAGATTTCTATGGTCCTCTTGTAGACTCTGCCTTTACAGCCTTGCATTTTTTGTTTTTGCTGCATGAGCCTCCTCTTTGGCATCTCGAGCATCTAACTCCTTGAGTTGGGACACTACCCGTTGGTATTTGGATTGGACTTTGATGCTTTCCAGATGTTGATTGAGGTATGCTCTCGGAACAGTCTACCTGCATCTTCAGCTCTTCTCCAAGTATGATGTTGATGTCGCATGATAATTGTCAGAGGTAGATAGTTGTGAGGACATGAGGGATGCCAAAGATCAATGTGATGCAAGGGGATTGATTGTCAAAGAACCAAATCAATGTTATAAATTGAGAAGCATCAAGAGTCAAATCTAATGCCAAAAATGTTGATAGAATACTTCCTTTTGTTGTGCTGCTCAAATGGACATTTTGAGAGCACAAATTGCTTCAAAAGGGATTAAAACTCTGGGACACCTAGTAAAAATTCTCTCAAAAAAATGAACAAGCTATAGCAATAATCAAAACCAAAATCCGACTTGAAATTTCACATGCACAAATGCACCACACAAGCTTGGCCCAAACCCCCACATCTCGCGAATAAGTCCAAAACATAGTCACAAGGGTCAGTAAATATAGCCAGCAACCACCTGGCCATATAAAAAGTAGTCGATTAGAAACCTATTGCAAACACATGTATACTACAACATTGATGCTAAAAAGAAAGCATAAAATGTAGGAAAGAATAGAACTTATCATTTATATGTGGGTACGATGTTGGTCACTAAATGGATCTCCAGTGAGACAAGTTATAATGTGATATTGCTGCATGTCAAGTTAAGATTGAAACAAACTTTCCACTATAGTATTTTAAAAATCATGTTTGTATTGTAGCCTTGTTGTCTCAAGCTCTTTATCCTTGGATTGATTTCTAGTGGTCTGATCTTCTAAATAGGTTCAAATAGAGACATGTGCTAGGAGGATCCACTTTCATCTTGGTTGCCGTATGTGCAACTTACAAATAGATAAAGATGCATTGAGTTATGGAGAGTTGGTATTACAAAATCCATCTAATATTTATGGCGAGAACTTCTGCACAACATCATGGTGGGTAGAAGCACCATCCCATCAACAAGGGATTTGAGTGCAAATTGGGCTACAAAATGTGCTCAAAAGTTATTTGCAAAATTTTCAAGAAAAACCCGTTTCAAGAGTTTTTATGTCGCAAGTGAGAAAGGATGTCATTGTGCATCAACTTGGGACGCCAGCTTCAAGGACCTTGGTGGGAATAGGGTCGGCTTCTCATTAGCTGACCTTTTTTATATAAAAAAACTATATTTATATGTATATATATTTTTAAACGGCTATATATGTAGATGTAAACGATTGAATGCAAAATAATGAGAAGATAAAGGAAATAACAAAATAATTTGTACTTAGCATGACAATCGGTGATGTCGTCCAGTTCAAATGTGGAGCACCAAGATAAGACGAAAAGCGGTGATCAGTTGAACTAGTCAAATGCAATTAAATTAATTTTTTTGGCGTCCAATCTCCCATGTCCCAAAACAGGTGATAATCAACAGTATGATGGTGAATTCAAGACCAAGTGATCACCACGGTTGCCCCTTGATTTTTATTTTTATTTTGTCATGTGCTTGTGATGATTATTAGTAGCCTGTTATTCGAAGGTAATAGGAATTGTTCGACAAGGGTTTCTTTTTTTCTTTTGAAGGTCATAGACAAAGTGTTTAATGGAAGTGGATTTTTTAATGAGATCTCAAAATTTTTGGCAAGGTTTATGTCTTTGGCTAAGCAAAATGTATTATGCTTGGAACCGTGGCCAAATTGGAGCGAGGGAGAAAGAAGGTCAATGAGCTTAGGGGATGCAACCTTAAGAGTTAAGGGTTGAACTTTTTTTTTCTTTTTTTAGTTGGCTTGCAGGCGGCCTACTAAAGAGGTAAGCAAAGTAAGCCACACCTTTCAAAGTTAAAAAGTGTGAAGTGCATGAATTAAAAGGGTGAGGCAGTGAGCAGATAGAGACAGACAATGCTGATGGAGAAAGTGAAGAGTGTTACCATCAGAGCCATTTTTGGGCCGCAAGCCAAGAGGAGAAAATGCTCCAATTTTTTAGGCACTCTTGTTGTTGCAAATTTTGTAGAGTTTGGTGATGGTCAATGGCAATGCTCCCTTGCATGCAAGGGATGTCTCTTGTGGCCGTTGTCGTCGGACCCTCAAGTTTTTCCTTCTGTTATCAGTTGGTGCTTGAGCTTTTGAGTTTGCAAATCCTCTTTCAAGAAAGCCTTAAAATGTCTCACGAGCCATCTTCTCGGTTAACCTAATCTCATGATTTGCCTTCTTAATTCACTTGCTTAAGACAAAACCAACTCTTTTTGAAACTCATTTAAGCACTTTTTTTTTCCAAGAAAAAGATCCTTCTATTAGTTAATGAAACTGCCCATAGGGCTACAACCACCTCTCTAAGAGAGGGCTACAACGACCATGATGGGGAGACTCTCCCAATGACAAAACAACATATGTACAATGAGGCTAAAGCAAGAAATGGGAGGAGGGAAAAGCCACACAGGTGGACGATAGTGCCATCTGAGTACACCCTGGACCATGGTGAAAAAAGGCCCAGGACGCCAAAGTCGGAGGAAGGCCTCTCTGTCCTTCCTCATGCGGTCGGAGCTGCCTTGAAGTCTCTCGAGCTATCCTCTGAGAGTGTGGATCAGATCTAACCAAAGATCACGAACAGTCTCTGCTGGAGGTACAGGGCGACCCTCAAAGATGCAGAAGCAACGGGCCCACCAGATGAACCAGAGTGTCAGGCCACTGATGAGCTCCCATCACTCCTCTCTCTCACTGCACCACTCCTGTGGAGTAAGCTCTGTGGCAGGCTAGAGTGTAGGTCCCCCCCCCCCCCCCCCCGCATCAGTATCATCCTATTGGTGGAAGATAGCTCAAACTGAAGTGCCGGGCCCGTGAGAGTGGACCAAGCAACTGCCCCCCAAGTGTACTGCCGAGCCGTGGAGAGAGCAGGCATTAGCCGAAGAACATGAAGCCACTCTTGCTGTGCCAAGGGACAGTCCCAAAGATAGTGGCGCTGACTCTCCACAAGATGGTCACAAGCTGCTGCGCATGCGGCCGAGAGACCACTATGCACAAGACATCTCCCAATTGTTGTAGCTCTGTGTGAAACCATGCACTGAAACAAAGTGACTCACCTCAACTGTCTGGAGTCCCATAACCTCTCCCATAAAGCTGCCAAGAAGGTGCTACAGCAGGGCGAGCCTCTCTCTGTGCTGCCAGAAGGTGACATCCCAATCGAATAGTGTACTGAAAGAAGGGACACCTGGGTGGTCTGTAGAAGAGAAAGGGTTCCTCCATAGCCACTCTCTAGGATCCCGCTATACTCGTGCCAGTAGACAACACTCCCAAGCCCACAGTCTCCAATGTCCAGTCTCAAGAGCATTTGGGTCAGGATCGATGACACAAGTCCTCCCACAGGTGCCCACCACTTGGATCCTTTGAAAACAGTAGTCAGCCACCTGCGGGGCCTCTACTGCAACTCGTTGTAAGCATCCCTCACCGTGTAACTCAAAAAATAGGGAGGGAACAATCTCTGAACAAGCCCGAACTGAGATGAGAACCTCCAGTCGCGTGAAGGCTCCCATCCATTTGGGCACTGCTGACTCGAGAGGTGTGAGCCACTCAGCTGGTACTACCTCTGATATGTCATGGCACATGCTGCGCACCCCTCTCATGCCCTACAACTGAAAGCCCTGCAGCTCCTCTAACAAGCCTAAAAACTATAGCCAGTCACCTAAAGAGCGTGCTGGACCCGCTGCCATAGGACCCCAGGAAACATGAGTCCCACTACCAACCATGTGGCCTCTCTGAGTGCTAACCATGGGGTTCCAAACAAGGGGCTATCACACAGGCCTCCTCCATGCAAGTAGGCTGCCACTGCTCTAGGCCTCGTCACAAGTGCTCCCAACATCGAAGCAAACCCACAGCGAAGCGGTCCTCCAGCCTCCTGCTCAAACCAACTCCATGCATCTCTGTGAAGATCCATCTGGTCGAAGGTTGCCAGGGGCCTCCTGCCTGAGGCACCGTAGCATGAAGCCACTATAGCAAGAACTCCTTCCAGGGCTCCTCACCTGGAAGAAGTCCTCGGACGATGAACTTCCCAAGAAGGGCTCTACTCTGCTGTTGTTGGGTCTATGATCCCAAGCCCTCCCTGTGAACAAGGAAGAGATCTACCAAGCCACTTTGGCCCGGGCTGTCTGAGTGTCACACCCTGACCAAAGGAGGTTCCTGATCAGCCTCTCTACCTGGCTGATACAAGAACTTGAGAAGATCCAGCAAGAAGTGATGTACCACATAGTAGCCAACAACACCTGGTTGGCCACTACAACTTTGCCAGCCAAAGAAAGTCGTGCAGAGCTCTAATGTAGCAACTTCCTCCTGATAGACAGGAGGAGGGGAGCAGTCTGCTGCTCGGGAGACAAGTCTAAACCAACCTGACAACCCAGGTACCGGACTGCTGTCCCTGGGGGAATCCACCTGAAACCCTCCCCTGGCATCCAATCGGGTACAGGAGCACTACCAACCGAGAAAGCCATTGTCTTTCTCCAGTTGATCAGTGCACCAGATGCACAACAGAAGGTCTCAAGAGCCTGCACACAACTATGAAGATTGGCCTCCTGGCCATCCAAGTACAAGGCTGATTCGTCAGCAAACTCAACATCCAATAGCTCATCTCCCCGAATAGGAAGTGCTAAGCCCCGTAAACCAACCTGCTGTGACACCAAAAACCTGCTCATCGCCTCATCATAGAACAGAAAGAGGAAAGGGGCAAGAGGGCAGCCCTGTCTGACCAAACGTGTGAGCGTGAAACAATCACCTCTACCTCGCAAAAGTACATGACTGTGTGCCCGTCTTTACAAAGCTGACACCCCTCTGATCCAAGCATCTGAGAAGCCCATCCTGTGTAGAGTGCCCTCCAGAAATTCCCAGTCAACTCTATCGTAAGCCTTCTCAAAATCGAGAAGAAGAATCACTAGATCCTCACCACGGGGCCGCGCTAGGACAGAAGCCTCCCAAAAAGTACAGATGTTGTCAAGGATACTGCACTCCTTGAAAAAATGTGTCTCCCATGCATAAGGGTCTCTAGAAGTGGCTGGATCCTCAAACTCAGAGCCTTGGCAAGAATTTTGTAGGCTGAAGTGAGGATGGTGATGGGGCGCCACTGTCGACGAATCTCATCCAAGGAGCCACCCTCCTTGGGAATGAGGTAGATGAGACCCTCACTCATGCTGTCAGGTATCTCTCCTATGTGCAAATTTTACTGAAAAGTAGTACAAAGATCTAGGCCAAGCAAGTCCAAGTACTCGAAGAAAAAATTGGGAGTCAAGCCATCCTCACCTGAACAGCTACCACGGGGGAGTGCACTAAGAGTAGTGTGCAACTCCTCAAGCTAAAGTGGCAGCTCAAGCCTCTGACGCATCTCCTCAGTCCTCACCAGGCAAGGCATCTGTGCCCACACCTACTCCCTGCATGCATCCTAACACTCTGATTGAGGCTCTATAGACAGTAACTCACGATAAAAGTCAGTAGCAATTGCATGCATGTTCTCTGGCTCAGAAGCAGCTGACTTATCGGGCCTCCTCAACTGACTGACCTTGGCATGTGTATGTCGAGGTCCTACTAACTTGAAGAAAGAAACAATCACTCTGTCACCCACCTGCGTCCACTGAGATGCCTGTCAATGGAAAGCAAACTCATGGCGCTGCTCCTCTGTGCTAACCAGCTCCCAGCGAGCCTACTATAACTGCTCCTCCAACCAAGGACTATCTGGATGCTGCTCCTGCATCCACTGCAAGGAAGCAACACCCCGTCTGAGACGCTCCTCCTCCTCTCTCACTGCAGCCAGGCGAGCCAAAGACTCCTGGAAAAAAAAGTGACTAAGCTGAGCTAGTCCTGAGGCCACCCTGTTAGTAGGAGAATCTTGCATGTCCAAGCTCTTTGTCCAGAGAGCCTCTACTCGCTTTCTGAGTGCAAAGTCCAACAAGACCCTCTCTGGGATGCGAATCGTGCTCCCCCTCCTCTGTCTATCTGCCACTATGAGGATCATTGGTGCATGGTCCGAGAAGGAAGTCCCTGCCAGAATGACAACTGTCCCACCCAAGTCACAAAAATGGTCACTAGTGTAGAAGCCATCTATCCGCGATAGATTCACTCCTCCCACTCTGCGGTCCAAACGAGAAAAGGCCAGGCTATCTGGGGGCCTCACAAAGCTAGAGAGCTGCCACACATCTGAAACCCTCAGAGTCATACAAAACCTCTCCCAAGCTGCCAGCTCAACTCCATGCATAGTAGCATGGCTACCACCAATCCTGTTAGAAGGGTCCTCCAACATGTTGAAGTCACCCCCTATGCACCACTGCTTTGCCTACGGTAGAGACTCAACAATCTGTGACCAAAACTCTGCTCAGGCACTCACCACATTGGGCGTATATATGTTTAGTAAGCCCACAAGGCAACCCTGAACCTGCATAGTGATCCACTGAGCCCTGCCTGGCACAATAATCCCTCTGCCCACAATGGCCTGCTGCATAGAATCCACAATAGTCATACATACCCCACCCTGGATGCCTCCAAGTCCAAAAGCAACTGACCAAAAAGTATCATAACGTCGACACAAGAGCTGACCACAACGTCTAATGCGGCTCTCACATAGATGATGCTCATGTAGCATAAGGAGATCAATGTCTCCTCCCACAAGGCAGCGCTGAAGCTCCTGACAAAGTCGGCCCCTCTGACGCTAAAATTGGGGCTCACCTAGTCCCTGAATGTTCCATGAGACGATCCTCATGGGGAGCGAGAAAGAACAGATGTTGCCGCCGCAGAAGTTAAAATTGCTATCTTCGAGGCTGGCTTGGATGGGGAGTAATCTGCATCCGAGCGTTCTCTAGATAGGTGTGATTGCAAAGGGTGTCTAGCCCAAGCCCAAGTAGCCCGAGCCATACGTAAAGCAACCTCCTCTGTCCAGGAGTCCTCATGAATGTATGAATAGCATGGCGAGCACTGGGTATCAGCAAAGAAGTGAACCACAATGTGCCTACATCCTGCTGCATCTGGAGGAGTCACTGCAAACTTGGCCAATGGCCAAAGAGTAAAAACCATGTCTGTAACTCCTAGGTCTCCCATGTGGTGAGAGAACTCTAGGGTTTGTGTATGCAACCACTCCAACACTGAGTCAAGGGTCCACTCAGTCTTGTCCCTGCCGCAAAGGGGAAAAGAGAAGCCAACTGTTGAGTCCAAGGCCTCTATCCCCCTGGCTGCAAGGAACATAACATGAACCCTAAAGCAGGCTGCCTCAAGGTCTGAAGAGAAGTTGTCGAGAAAGCGTGTAAAGTCATCGGCAAAGAAGTCCCATTGGTGCCGAATGTCAAAGCTCGTCAAACCTCGAGGGACTGCTGTAAAGGGAAACGTCTGTGCCTATAAAGGGGGTCACAAGAAAGGCTTCCAAGAGATATCCTAGCAGCCGGAGATGGCCCTGCCCCCTGAGTCGACTGTGAAACTGGAGCGGGAGGGGGAGGGTGAAGGAGCAGGGGGAGGTGGGGGAGAAGAGGGGTGGGGGGGACTGGCAAAGGTAGAGGGGGGAGGGGGAGAGGCGGCGGGACATGAGGTGGGGGGAGGCTTATGACGAGGGGGGAACTCGGGGGGAGGAGGGGCTGTCGAGGGTGAAGTTGAGGTGGGGGCTGGAGCAGGGACTTCTTCCTGCTCAAAAGGACCAAATCGGTTCCCTATGGGAATCCACTGCTGCTGGGCAGGCGCCTCAGAACCACTTTGAGTGCCAGGCTCTCGCTGTGGCCCCTGTCGACGTTGACCACGAACCTGCTGCCATCCCTCCTCTGTTGGAGCCCCAGACTTGGAGGCAGCTCTTCCTGTGTGCTATGTGTCTCTCCCTGTGGCTGCTGCCAGCCCTTCCAGGATGGGGCTGAGTCTCTGGTGTAGGTCGGGGCCTCCTCCGTGGATAGGCCTTTGCAAGATGGCCCATCTGCCGAAAAATGAAGCACTAATTTGGGAGGCCCAAATACTCCACGCTCTGTCTAAACCAACCCCCACTCACTCGAGGAAGGAGGATGACCTTCAAGAGAGTGTGAGTATCCCTAATCAGAACGCGAACTGAGGGAATGCCAGCCGCCTTGGCAGCTACCGAGGCTGCCGTGCAAGGTGTCCCCAAGAGAGTCCCAATCGCTGAGCCTATCCTGGACAAAAGTGGTAGGTACTCCCTCCGCAAACCAGGAACGCAGACGGAGATGGGAATGTCTGCCTCCTCTACCAACACATCTGAAGCAAGGTCAAAACCATGCCTCCATTGTCGAAAGTGGGCTCGAACTGCTCTGATGGTCAAGGGACTCATGGCAATGATCTTGGACGCTGGTGCAAAGTCGGTCCAAGCTAGAAAGTGGTCTATGCCACCGAGGTTGCAGAGAGGTGCAGTGCAGAAGGCTAGGGTGGGTCCCAAGGTCCTGGGTAGCCAAAGAATAGTGGAAGTGTATGCTCCATGCGGTTTTTTAGGCCAAAAGAGCTAAAAGGGTGGTCTAATTGGGATAGCAAGTGAAGGTGTCCAAAGTGATGAGTCAGTACTCTGGAATGTAGTGTTCGACGTGCTCTAAAATCCGGTCCAGACGACTCGTCAAACGGGGCCCTGGTGCTCAAGATATTGCGGTTCAAAGTTAGAAGGTTTAGCAGATCCCTGATGGACAGGGCAGGTGGGGAGAGGTGGCCCACGTAGGTGTCTGTGGATAGATGCGTAAAGCTTGAATTATGGAGCATGCATGTCTTTTTGGATTTCCAATCGGAGCTCTGGTCAGCAAGTTATGGTCAATTGAAATTTTTCTGGGGGCCAGGTTTGAGCCTACTTGCTCGCATTGGAGGATGCACCATCTAGCATTTTCTAGGCCTCGACAGGGTTCAATCATGTAAAACATGTTGGGTGGAATCAACAAGAAGTCACGGTTTGTTGATCTGAGCCCAGAGCACCGAGTTACGGCCTGGAAAAATTGAGAGCATTTGGTGGTGAAAAGGTTGCAGATAATTTTCTCGTTTTTTGGCGGCCTCGGATAGCGAGCTCAGAAGGATTAGAAGGCAGTGAGGTTTACATGGCTAGGGACAGACAAAGTGGGGACTCGGCACCACTTTGCGATTTGGTGATTGGATCACCGGGTGCCAGTTGGCAGACAGGACAAGCAGGGACAAAAAGTTGGTTTTTTATGGGAGTATTTTCAAAATTTTGCAAGGCCTTGGAGGCCATTCTAAGAGAGGGTGCCCCTTGTGCTGCCATGTGGTACGGGTTAATCCCACATGTGCCGGCAAGGCTGAAGGGAGTCGGGCTATGTAACCTGGGCAAGGAGCCCCTTGGAAAGCATGGAAGTGAGAGAGGGAGCTCTCCCTTGGTGCGAGCTATGGTGGATGCACCAGTGAGCGTTGTGATGGTGGAGCAATCGGTTTTGGGTTGGCATTGACGGGCGAGGCAGTGGCCGTAAGCGGCACGCACGCACAACAGTGGTTGGGCCGGATGATGACGTGGCCGCCCAAAGTGGTTGGTCTCGCGGCCCTTGGGGTCCAATCTTTTGTAAGGGCAAAAGCCCCCTCCCCTCCCCCCCCCCCCCCCCCCCCCCCCCCCCCCCCAAAAGTGAAGTCGCTATTGCTCCCATGGGGAGGGATTCCTGCGGCGGTAAATGGCAGTAAGAGAGGGAGAAAGCCCTAGGAGGGCCGCCATGTGTACAAAGCAAAGCAAGCAGGCCATTTCAAGGCCGGTCGAGCAAGGGTGAAAGCAAGGAGGAGGTGGCTGGGCGCCCATTTGACAGAATCAAAAGGGGAGACCAAACGAGCGGTTTCAAAGATGGACGAGCAAGGACAAAAAGTAAAGGAGAGAGGCCGGCACTAAGAGGAAGAAGGAGGAGAGAGAAATAGAGAGAGAAGAAGCTGGTGAAGGGTAGGTCAAGAGAGCCGGATAGAGGTGGTCAAAAGGGAAAATCAAAAGATGGCAGTGTATGCCAAGCTCCCCAGAAGGGGTAAAAATGAGAAAAATAAAAAAATAAAAAGAAGCCTAGGGGGCAATAGCGACCTCGCTAATGCCCCCCCCCCCAAGTGCAAAGAAAAAAAAAGAGAGCAGAGGAAAAAAGTAAAGCGGTTTCCCCCTTCCAAAAGATGCCAAATGAAGGTGCCAAATGGATCAATTAAAGTGTAAATTCCAAAATTGAAGGCCACCCCCTATAAAAGTCAAATTTTAATCAAATTAGGGCCTTTCTTCGGTGCCGTTTGAAGCCTGCAAAGTGAAGTTCTTTCATAGATCAGCCCCTTTGTAACTTTTTCTTAAAAATGGCCATGGTGATGGCAGTGCAAGCCGGTGTACATGCCTTTTGAAGTGCAATCAAGCCACCGTTGCCCCCTCTTGCTGTTGTTTCCCCTTCTCTTTCTCCTGCTCTGGTGTTTCCCCTCGATGTCGGTTGTGTGGAAGTGTGTACCCCCTTGGACCGACGGTGTTTGTGTGAGAGAGTGAGATTGAGTGGTTGTGAGCGTGTGTAAGGGTGGAGACAAACCGTGGTAGTAGGTGTGCGTTGTGTGGTGAATTTGTGGAGTGTGTGAGCAGTGGAAATTGAGCAGGCGGTGGTCTGCTAGTGTAAAGTGTGTTTTTGAAGGTGTTTTCTGAGAGGATAGGGGTGTTTTGGATACCCTGAGCTATAGAGAGGCCCTTGTGTTTGTGTCGGGCGTGTTCCCCCATTCCCCCTCTCCATCTTCTGGTGCCCCCACCGAGGAGCACACTGATTGCTCCGAGTTGATAAAAAAGAACCAGTTTTTCACGTTGGAAGTCATGGTAGCTAGAAGCTATGGACCGATTCTCACAGGTGAAGAGAGACTTGACGAGTGGATGTCGGATTATGAGCTGGATATGCTATCGTTGCGTATGCCGAACGAGGATAGCAAGATGCAGACTTTTCCTTTGGTGATGCGTGGTAAAGCTAAAGTATGGTATGAAGCGTTGGAAGACGAGCCGAGGCAAGCATGGCCGGTGCTACGAGGGAGGTTTCTTCACGAATTTTGCAAGGAGGCATCCCCAGTCGAGATGGATGCGAAACTCAAGGTGCTTAAGCAAGATGTAAGTGAAGAGTTCGATCTATTTTTGGGTCATTTTGAAGAGTGTTGGGCAGAACTAGCGACAGCCATGCAATTGGCTAATGGAGACTATTTCAAGCTAGATAAGTTCATGGCATGTCTGCACCCTAAGGTGAGAGAAAAAATCGATTTTGAGAGCCCAAAGAATTACAACGGTGCGGTAGTGATTGCCCGATCAAAGAGCAGAAAGATAAAGAAGAAGATAGAGCAGGGTGTGTCAGGCTACGATACAATGGCCCCTGTTCAACCGCAGAATCCGAGAGAAGCTATGCACGAAGAAAATCATGGAAACCGAGGTGTAGCTGTTGTGCCACAAAATTGGGTATGCACGGTTCAAGATTTGTCCGAGCAAATGCAGGAGGCTCGGCGTGATGGATAAAGGACAGCCAAGAGGAGCAAGGGGTAGGGCAAGGCCGCTACCAGGTAGGTGCTACAATTGTGGAGAACAGGGGCACTATGCACCTGATTGTCCTCAACCACACACACACACACACACACACACACAGAGAGAGAGAGAGAGAGAGAGAGAGAGAGAGAGAGAGAGAGAGAGAGAGAGAGAGAGAGAGAGAGAGAGAGAGAGAGAGAGAGGAGGTATCTACCCACTATTTGGTAGAGGTCGAGGTCAAGGGCAATTCAATGGTCCAAGAGAACAAGCGGTGGAGAATCCTGTGCAGCTAGTTCCACCAAAGGGAGGCGAGGTCCCAAGAGTGAACATCATCGGGGTGGATAAGCAGGATGTCAAAGTTTTGGTTAATAAGAGAGAAAGAGTTAAGAGGGAGATAGAGACAGAGCGGGAAACCAGGGCTCGTAAAGGCAAAGAAAGGTGTATGAAGGTAGAGAGCAGCCCGAGCCTAGCAAAAGAAGGAGGCATCACAAAATCAAACAAGCAGATTTCCAGCTAGGGCGTGGCTATCCCGAGTACAATCTGGTAAGTGATGTTCAAAATCAAAAAGCAAACATTACTTTTGGTCAGCTATTAGCTTTAAATCCAAAGTTAAGGAGGTAGTGGTCCACAAGTGTTAGCACCACCCTGCCAAAAGCTAGGGGGAATGTTCAAGTGGTGCAAAATATGGCTTTGAGAGTAGGTAACCCCACTGATGTCCTTCCGCTGGTGGATGTGATTATAGAAAAGAGGATGCAGGTCCAAGCCTACATAAGCGGTGGAGCGCAGGTTTGTGTCATGACGGAAGCAGCCATGAAAGAGACAGTAGTCAAGGCAGTAGTCAAGTCGAATGTGCGCATGAGGATGGCTAACCATACTAAAGCCAGGTGACTGGGTGTGGCTCAGGATGTGAATATCAAGGTGATGGGCATAGAATGCTTGATAGACTTCTTTGTGATGAAAGCAGGGGATAATGCTTATCCGATCATTTTGGGTAGGCCATGGCTTTTAGCGATAGGTGCTAAGCAAGATTGGGAGATCAAAGTGTTCACCTTGCCTAACAAAGAGAGGGGAAGGCAGATTGTGCTAGATTTGAAGACCAAGAAGAGAAGTTCTTGTCCTATGGTAGTTAAAGATGAGGGCAACACGACAAGCTACAAGTACGAGACATAGACGGGCTATGATGAAGGCTATACTAGCACAGAGGAAGAGGAGAGCGAGAACGACATGCTGAAGATAGATGCAGACTTATTTGAAGTCACCATAGACGACTCCCCACCTAAAGAAAAAGGTATGCAACCTCAAGCTTGTGGTTTAAGCATAGAGGAGGTTTCGAGCATGATAAGTGAAGATTTGACCAAGGGTGAAAAGGAGGGTTATTTTCAACTGTGTGAGGCCTATCCAAATTTGTTTTCAATGGAGTACAAGCATTTGCGTGGTGTAAAAGGGGTAGAGCACAAGATTTTTCTCAAGGAGGGACATAGGCCTACAGCATAGAAGCTGAGAAGACTAGGGGAAATCCAAAAGGAGGCACTTTGGAAGGAGATCAATAAGTTGTTGGATGCAGGCATCATATACCCTTTGAAAGAGTCAGAGTGGGTCTCACCAGTGGTTATAACCCCTAAGAAGAATGGGAAATGGAGAGTGTGTGTCGACTACAAGCCACTAAATGTGGCAACCAAGAGAAATCACTATACATTTCCCTTTCAAGATGAAATCCTAAACCAAGTGGCTGGGCATGAGAGATACTCGATTATGGATGGTTTCTCCGGGTATTTTTAGATAGGGATTGCACTCAAAGACCAGTTGAAGACCACATTCGTACCTCCATGGGGTTGTTTTGCTTATTGTAGGATACCGTTCGAATTGGTAAATGCATATGCCACCTTCCAAGATTGGATGAACATGATATTTGGTCCATACTTGGGCCGATTTATCAGGGTCTTCATGGATGATATAGGCTGCTATAGTTCAAGATAGGAGCACCTATCGAAGTTGCACTTATGCTTTCAAAAGCTTGACGAAGAAGGAGGTAAGTTGAACCCCAAGAAGTGCAAGCTAGCACAACCTCGAGTGCAGTTGTTGGGTCATGTGGTGTCGCAAAACAGTATAGAGGCTGATCCCGAGAAGGTGAAATCGTTGGTGTTGATGGAGCCACCATAAGATGCTCAAGGTTTGGCTTTGTTTGTTCATAAGCTGAAGTATCTATCACGTTCTTTTGATTGTTGTCGCAATATGTGCATCCTCTTCAAAAGAGAGCTCAACAGGTGCATGGTTATGAGTGGGAGGGGGAAGCTCAGGAAGCTTTTGATAGGGTCAAGGAAATTTTGTGTCATTTGCCAGCGGTGTGTCCTCCCAATCAAGTTGACGACTTCTATGTGTCTATGACGATGGGCACAATTGCTATTGGAGTGGTTCTACTGCAAAAGGTAGGGAGAAGCTACAAGCCAATATATTTTGAGAGCAGGGTGATTAGCCTAGGAGAGGCTACTACACCGAGGCAGAGCAATGGGTGATGGCTCTGGTCTTCACTTGCAGGAAGTTTAAGGTGCATTTAATTGTATGTAAGTTTTTTCTGTTGACAGCTAATAATCTATTACCATAGGCAATGCTACATTTGAAGCCAGGAAGGAGGATTATGAAGTGGGTGTTGGAGCTACAAGAGTTAGAATTCGAGTTCAAGGTAGATCACACGAGTGTGTCTCACTTGGCAGACATTCTTGTCAGCAAGGCCGTCGATTTGTTGGCCTATCCAAGAGTGGTGCGAGATGAAGCTAAGGAAGAGCCTGATTTGGAGGATGCTTTTGCAATGTGGTTCGACGGAGCGTATCGAAGGATTGTACAGAACGCAAGAGGAGGTGTGGTCATACACGACCCACACGGAAAAGCTATATTTTCGAAGGCGTATGATTTGGAGGATGTCCACACCAATAACGAGGTGGAGTATCTCACTCTGCCTCTGGATTTAAAGCAGTGTATAGAGTTCGGCATTTCAAGGTTGATAGTGAAGGGAGATGTGTTGCTAGTCATCAAACAACTGTTAGGCCAATGGCAGGTAAAGTGAGATTCTTTGAAGCATTGGTTCTTTTCCATTTAAAAAAATGCTAAAGTCTTTTGAAGAAGTCCAATTCAAGCATGTGAGAAGAGAGCATAACCAAGAGGAAGATCAGTTAGCAAGTAGCAAAGTGCAGGTGCATGTTGCAGGTCTATATGTGGCCCTAGCCAATTATGCAGGTAGGGAGACTCTAAAAGAGATTGAAGGGTTTTTGGGTACAGGACAGTGTTCTGAGGGTTTGTCCAAGTTGCAGAAGAGAAGAGTAGTGCAGAAGGCCCGCAAATTCACACTGGTAAGTGAGTATTTCATGATCTATGGACGTGATGGAGTGCTTAGAAGGGTACTGTACAAAGAAGAGATAGGAATGGTGTTGGAGCAATGCCACGAAGAAAGCGAACATCAGGGTAAGGACCAAGTTCTGTTTCGAGTACTTAGAGCAGGATTTTGGTGGACTTCCATAGTGAGGGACGTACATTACTGGTGCAAGACATGCCACAAGTGTCAGACTATAGGTGAAAGATGATTGGTAGCGGAGTCACAAGGTGCCATTGTTGCACAAAATTCTTTCAAGAACTGGGGTCTGGATGCCATAGGTCCTCTCCCAAAGTCTACAAGCGATAAGAAGTACGTGGTGGTAGCCATTGACTACCTTACAAGACGGGTCGAGGTCAAAGCTGTGAAGGAAGTAAATGCTAATGTGGTGGCTCAATTTGTGTTCGATAACATCTGTTGCCGTTTTGGTATTCCATGGGTGTTAGTTTCTAATAGGGGTCAGGGGTTTATAAGCAAGCTCATGAATGAATTAGTGGAAAAGCTAAAGATTTAGCATCGGTTTTCCTCACCCTATCACCCCCAATGCAATGGTCTAGTCGAGAGTGCTAATGGACAAATCGTCAAAATGTTAACAAAATACGTGTACAAGCAGGAAGCTGAGTGGGAAAAAAATCTAGAGAAGTGTCTGTGGGCATATAGAACGTCCTATAAAGTAGCTACTAGTCTATGGTAAGAAGGCTGTGTTGCCGGTGCATGAGCAACTAGGTGCTTTGAAGGGTATGTGGCGTGTCAATGCCACTCAACAAGGAGTTCTACAGGATTAGATAGCCAATTTAGAGGCTTTGCAAATGGACAGAGAGGTAGTAATAGACTACTATCTGAAGCAGAGAGAGAAGCGGGTTGCCAAGTTCAATCAGAACCTACCAGAGAAGAAGGAGACTTGGTCATGAAGTACAAAAGCTACCTAGATTTCACATTCCATAAGAAGTTCAAGAAGAAGTGAATAGGCCCGTATAAAGTGCAAAAGGCCTTTCCGAAATGGGACCTATCAGCTGGTAAGAGCAAATGGTAAGCTTCTTAGGAACAAGGTGAACTTTGAGAGGGATCTAGTGACCGAGGTGCATCAAATTGTGATCAAGGGGGGTGGGCAACCCACCTAAAGCATGCGGTGTGCGAGAGAGAGAAGATGAAAATTTTGTACATAGCCTGTACATAGAGTTATGGTTTTACAAGTGCTTTCAATTCTCAGTTTGGTGTGCTAGTTTTAAAGTACTGTACATATGCTTTTAGTTGAACATAAATGTTCGACGAGGGGGCTGGGCGATGATGGTGCAGCCAAAGTTGGTCCGAGCTAGAAAGTGGTCTATGCCAGGTAGAGGTTGCATGCAGGTGCAGTGCAAAAGGCTAAGGCAAGTACCAAGGTCCCGGGCAGCCAAATGATAGCGGAAGTGTATGCTCCATGTGGTTTTTTAGGCCAAAAGAGCTAAAAGGGTCGTCTAATTGGGATAGCAAGTGAAGGTGTCCAAAGTGCCAAGTCAGTACTCTAGAATGTAGTGTTCGATGTGCTCTAAAATCTAGTCCAAACGACTCGTCAAATGGAGCCCCGGTGCTCAAGATATTACAGTTCAAAGTTAGAAAGTTTAGCAGATGCCCGATGGATAGGGCAGCTGGGGACAGGTGGCCTAGGCAGGTATCAGTGGATAGATGCCTAAAGCTTGAATTATGGAGCATGCCTGTCTTTTCAGATTGCCAATCGGAGCTCTGGTTAGCAAGTTATCGTCAATTGAAATTTTTCAGGGGCCAGGTTTGAGCCTACTTGCCCGCATTGGAGGATGTGCCATCTGGCATTTTCTAGGCCTTGACAGGGTTCAATCATGTAAAACATGCCGTGTGGAATTAGCAGGAAGTCACGGTTTGTCGATCTGAGCCGATCTCAGCCCCGAGCACCCAGTTACGGCCCGAAAACATTGAGAGCATTTGGCGATGAAAAGGTTGCAGATAATTTTCTCATTTTTTGGTGGCCTCGTATAGCGAGCTTAGAAGGTGGCGAGGTTTACATGACCAGGGACTGACAAAGTGGGGACTCGGCACCGCTTTGTGACTCGGTGATTGGATCACCGGGTGCCAGTTGGCAGGCCGGACAAGCAGGGGAAAAATGTTGGTTTTCTATGGGAGTATTTTCAAAATTTTGCAAGGCCTTGGAGGCCATTCTAAGAGAGGGTGCCCCTTGTGCTGCCATGTGGTGCGGGTTAATCCCACATGCACCGACAAGGCCGAAGGGAGTCAGGCTATGTAACCTGGGCCGAGAGCCCCTTGGAAAGCATGGAAGTGAGAGAGGGAGCTCTCCCCTGCTGCGAGCTATGGCGGAAGCGCCAGAGAGCGCTATGATGGTGGCGCAGTGTTACCATATACATGTGGTAGTGATGTGTGTCAACACACTAGGACCGCCGGGGCATTTTTTCCCTCTTTAGGAGGTTTTTTCCCCCGAGCATTGTATAATACGCCCATCACTCTAGGGCTATCTATCTTTCCACTGCACACTAAGTAACACGCTCTCTATTGTGTGCCTTAAGGTACCTTCGTCTTCTCCAAGCTGTGTACGTTTCTCTGCAACCCTAATTCCAACAATTGGTATCAGAGCAGGTTACGTCCTCCCGCGCTTAGTCGCCAGCTGCTCCATCACACGCCTGCTCACTTTCTCCGATTACAGTGAGGTTTGGCGAGCGTTCGCAGGTCAACAAATATTTCGGGAGAACTCATAGAGCTCAGTCTGCTCGGGTTTTTTTATTCGGGCTCATTTCGACCTCCGTTTCCACTACAGACAGGTCTGCACTGGCAATTTTTCTGTCAGTACCGATTTCTGCATAACAAGTGCCTTACAGTCTTCTTTGGTTTGTGCTATATAGCACGTGTTGTTCCTTCTCCATTTCTCCTATTTTCGGGCAGTTTTCACATCAAGTGCAGCATTTATCGTAGCTGACAACAACACAGATGTCTTCAAGATGTTTTCTGCTGAGGAAAGGTTGGATAGGGACAATTACCCTATGTGGGCCTATATAATGCAACACGTTATTTTGTCAAAGGGCATCTAGAATATTATGCACGGCATTGATGTACTCCTGGTTCTAAGGATGTAGGTGATGTTGAGGATGTTGCAGGTCTTGCTGCAAGGATTGCTGCGATTAGAGTTGTTTTGCCTACGATAGAACAAGCTCGTTGGGATGTAAAGGATGCGCAGGCTCATGCATTGATTGTGTTGTCTGTGAAGCACACCATTGTTCCTCACATCCGGTTAGCAAAATCTGTAAAACAGGCTTGGGATATTTTGGCTGGTCTTTATGCAAGTCGCAATGAGGCTAAAATTGCTTTGTTGCGTAAGGAGCTAGAGTCAAAGATTATGCATGAGGAAGATGATTTGGTCACTTTCCTTGCTAGTCTCAAGGATATCAATGAGCAACTTATTTCTGCAGGTGAAGTCATTTCAGCCAGTTCCCTTGTGTAGACTGTTCTTGATGCCTTACCAGATTCTTACCAGACTTTTGTTAGTACTTGGAGACTTATGACCCAAGGAAATCCTGAAGTTCTCAAGTTTGATGCATTATGCACATTGCTGTTGCAAGAGTCACTTTCTAGAAAAAACAGGACTAGGCAGCTTGAACAGGATTTTGTTGCTTCTCAGAGAAAGGGTGGTAAAAACAATACAACCACTTCTTATGGTTCTGCTGCGAGTGGAAAAAATTCTGTTCCTAATGCTTCTGCTGGCAGCAACTCGTTTGGAAATTCTGGTGATAAGGGCAAAAAGAAAATGCATTCCCATCATTATAAAGCTAATGATCACTTGATCAAGTCGTGTCCTAAGTTGAAGGCAAAAGAGGCTAAGAAGAAAGAGAGTGGTTCCACTGCAAATGCTGGTTCCATTACAAATGTAGCCATTATTGAGTCTTCTATAAAAGGAGACTGTGTTGCTGATGTTGAGGCAGAATGGGCTTTTAATGCAGAGTGCACTCACAATCCTGTTGTCCATGATGCATGCTTGTCAGTTGTTGCTGCAGATTCACATGTGTGGTATTTCGATAGTGGTGCTACAAAGCACATTACCTCACATCGTGAATTGTTCACCTCTCTCGAGTCTGTCCCTCATGGGAATTCAGTCACTTGTGCCAACAATGCCTCTTATCCGGTTCAGGGAGTTGGAAAGATTGTGCTTACTACTGCAAATGGCAGTTCCTTCACACTTGTTGATGCATTTTATGTACCTGGGATCAAGAGAGAATCTCTTGTTTGTATCCGCACTTGCTAGACTTGGACTTGTAGTCAAATTTGTGGATGACAGATGTACAGTTCATGATCTCAGTTTTGGTGATGAAATTGTTGCATATGACCTTTTGTGTTGTGGGCTATATAATCTCACTTTGTATGATAAGTGTCGACAAAATTTTGCAAATTCTATTGTAGATTCAAGGGCTATTTCAGAAGCAAGACTTTGGCATGCACGTTTTGGTCATCTTCAGTTTGCTGTGTTTGCAGAAATATGATATGGTTGCTTCTTTACTGCCTCTTGAAGCACCTGTCAAACATGTTTTTGAAGGCTATATTTTGGGTAAGATGCAGCGTTCTAAGTTTACAAAGAATAGTTCAGGTCGGGCCACATGCAGGTTGCAGCTTGTGCATAGTGATGTTTGTGGGCCCATGCAAACTCCGTCCTTGGGCAATTACCTTTACTTCGTGACTTTCATTGATGATTACTCCAGGCATGCATGGGTATTTTTTATTAAAGAGAAGTCCGAAGTTTTTATGTGCTTCAAACAATTTCTGGCTATGGTCGAAAATGTCTCGTAATGTACTATGGGCACCCTCCATTCCGATCGAGGGGGGGAGTATATGTCTCATGAATTCAATGCATTTCTGGCTAGTCGTCAGATAAAACACCAATGGACAGTGCCTTATACACCTCAGCAAAATGGTGTTGCTGAGAGGAAAAACAGGTCACTTACGGAAATGGCACGATCTATGGTGAAAAGTCAAGCTTTGCCACATTCTTTTTGGCTTGAGGCCATCATGTGTGCCACTTATGTACTAAACAGGTGTCCTACAAAAGCTTTGGAGTCTATTACTCCATATGAAGCATGGCATAATAGAAAGCTTTCTATTGAGCACATGCACGTTTTTGGCTGTTTGGCATATGCTTTAGTGCCACAAACACAGCGCAAAAAATTGAATGATAAGGTTGTCAAATGTATTTTTGTTGGTTATAGTGCTGAAAGCAAAGGTTACAGGTTGTATCATCCACAAACAGAACGTATTCTGGTTTCACGAGATGTAGTGTTTGTGGAAGATTCTGTTCAGCCCTTGCTGTCATGTACTAGAGACAGTAATGTAAGCTCACAGGACATTTATGACACTTTGTTGCTCTTTTCAGTGGTGGAAATACAAATGTAAGTTCCAATGAGGCAAATGTACAGCCTATGGGGGTTTCTGAAAATGTTACAGATCACCCTATTATTGATGCAGATGTACATGAGGTATATGATGAGGAAAGGGCTGAAAATGAGCAGGCTAGAGGTATGCCAAAATGGCTGGTGCACACTTTGCGTGACAGTAAATTGAATGCACCTTTGTCTAGTCGTACTCGTTCAGGCTCTTGCCATGCATCTTATGCATCAAATTGTTATGCTTTGGCTGTGTCTAGCTTACATGATATTGAGGAGCCTCTATCTTTTGATGAAGCATAGAATCCAAAAAATTTGATGGCTGCCATGCAATTAGAATATGATGCACTTATAGAAAATGACAGATGGAATTTATGTGATTTGCCTCCCGGAAAAAAGGCCATTGGTACGAAGTGGGTTTACAAGTTGAAACGCAAGCCGGATGGTGAGATCGATCGCCATAAGGCTTGACTTGTTGCAAAGGGTTATGCACAACAAAAAGGCATAGATTATGAAGAGACTTTTGCTCCCACTTGTCGTATGACTACTGTGCGTTTTTTATGTGCATTGGCAGCTCATTTTGGTTGGGATGTACATCAATCAGACATTGTTACTGCTTTCTTGAATGGTGACATATTTGAGAAAGTTTATGTAACGCAGCCTCGCGGTTTTTTCATAAAATGACAAGAGACAAAGTGTGCAGATGTAAGAAGGCTTTGTATGGGTTGAAGCAATCTCCTCGTGCTTGGTATGAGAAATATGACAGTCATTTGGTCAAACGAGGCTTTCGTAACAATCCAACAGAAAGCACATTGTATGTAAAGCGTGAGGGTGATGTACTTCTCATTGTGGTTCTTTATGTCGATGATTTGTTGATCATTGGACCAAATGAGAGACATATTGCTGAATTTAAGGCTGATTTGAATGCTACTTTCAAAATGAAATTTGTGACTGTTGCATCATTACTTGGGTATACAATTTAAGCAGTGTGATGCTGGAATTGCCTTGTGTCAAAAAAAGTTACATAGAGACATTGCTATGTAAGTTTGGACTTGAGGATTGCAAACCTATTGCCACTCCCATGGAAACAGGTTTGAAGTTGAGTCTACATGATGGTGGTGATCCTGCTAATGTCACTCTTTACCAAACTGTTGTTGGTTGCCTCATTTGTGTATGCAACACGAGGTCAATATTCAGTTTGCAGTCTCATAGGTCAGAAGATTTATGCATAGCCCAGGGTCTAAGCATTGGCAGGCTATCAAGAGGATTTTCCGCTACCTTAGTGGCACTTTACATCTTGGCTTCTTTTATCCCAAGGGGAGATCATTGCCGCCAAACTTACATGCTTTTTCGGACTCAAATTGGGTTGGTTGTTTTGACACGCGAGTGTCCACAATTGATTTTTGTTTCATGCTTGACAGTTCATGTATATCATGGTTAAGCAAGAAGCAACCTACTATGTCCACTTCGAGTTGTGAGGCTGAGTACAGCGCAGTCTTCACAGCTACGATTGAGTGTGTATGGCTCAGACACCTTATGGCTGATTTGGGTGTTGGACAGGACACTACCAACACTATCTACGATAACAGTCAGAGCGCATTAGCAGTTGTGAGGAACCCATTTTTTCATGCTCGCACACAGCACATTGAGGTGCATTACCACTATGTCAGGGAGAGGCTCTCAGCAGGAGAGGTCAGCTTGTCTTATGTGCCAACACAGGACAACCTTGTAGACCTTTTCACAAAGGCATTGTCTCGTGAGAAGCTTGAAGCTTTTCGCAAAGCTTTGGGCTTACTCCCCTTTGTGGACTGATCATGTCCTCAGGGCATGGCACTTCCCTTTACTCATGTGCCAGCTCTCGTTCACCGCATCACTCCAGGGAGGATTTGTTACCATATACATGTGGCAGTCATGTGTGTGAACACACTAGGACCGCCGGGGCATTTTTTCCCTCTTTAGGAGGTTTTTTCCCCCGAGCATTGTATATACGCCCATCACTCTAGGGCTATCTATCTTTCTATTGCACACTAAGTAACACTCTCTCTATTGTTTGCCTTGAGCTTCCTTCGTCTTCTCCAAGCTGTGTGCATTTCTCTGCAACCCTTATTCCAACACGCAGCCAATGGCGTAGGCGGTTTTTGGTTGGCGTTGACGGGCGAGGCAGTGGCCGTAAGCGGCGCAGGCCGAGAGAGGCGATCGGGTTGGATGATGGCGTGGCCGCTCGAAGCGGTTGGTCCCATGGCCCTTGGGGCCCAATCTTTGGTAAGGGCAAAAGGTCCCCCCCCCCCCCCCCCCCCCCCCCCCCCCCCCCAATAGCGATGTCGCTATTGCTCCCATGGGAAGGGGTTCTTACGATAAATGGCAGTAAGAGAGGGAGAAATCCCTAGGAGGGCCGGCATGTGTACATAGCGAAGCAAGCGGGCCATTTCAAGGCCAGCCAAGCAGGGGTGAAAGCAAGGAGGAGGTGGCCGGGTGCCCATTCGACGGGATCAAAAGAGGAGACCAAAGAAGCGGTTTCAAAGATGGCCAAGCAAGGACAAAAAGTAAAGGAGAGAGGCCGGCACTAAGAGGAAGGAGGAGGAGAGAGAAATAGAGAGAGAAGAAGCTGGTGAAGGGTAGGTCAAGAGATCCGGACAGAGGTGGTCAAAAGGGGAAATCAGAAGATGGCAGTGTAAGCTAAACTCCCCAAAAGGGGTTAAAAAATGAGAAAAAATAAAAAAATAAAAAGAAGCCTGGGGGCAATAGCAACCTCGCTAATGCCCCCCCCAAAGTGCAAAGAGAAAAAAAGAGAGCAGAGGAAAAAAGTAAAAGCGGTTTCCCCCTTCCAAAAGATGCCAAATCAAGGTGCCAAATGGACCAATTAAAGTGTAAATTCCAAAATTGAAGGCGACCCCCTATAAAAGTCAAATTTTAATCAAATTAGGGGCTTTTTTGGTGCCGTTTGAAGCCTGCAAAGCGGAGTTCTCTGATAGATCAGCCCCTTTGTAACTTTTTCTTAAAAATGGCCATGGTGATGGCAGTGCAAGCTGGTGTACATGCCTTTTGAAGTGCAATCAAGCCATCGTTGCCCCCTCTTGCTGCTGTTTCCCCTTCCCCCCTTCTCTTTCTCCTGCTCTGGTGTTTCCCCTCGGTGGTGGTTGTGTGGAAGTGTGTACCCCCCCCCCCGGACGGACGGTGTTTGTGTGAGAGAGTGAGATTGAGTGGTTGTGAGCGTGTGTAAGGGTGGAGATAGACCGTGGCAGTATGTGTGCGTTGTGTGGTGAATTTGTGGAGTGTGTGAGCAGTGGAAATTGAGCAGGTGGTGGTCTGCTAGTGTAAAGTGTGTTTTTGAAGGTGTTTCTCGAGAGAATAGGGGTGTTGTGGATACCTTGAGCCATAGGGAGGCCCTTGTGTTTGTGTCGGCCCCCATTCCCCCTCTCCAACGCCATCTCGGAGGTCTAAAACTCGATCTGATAGTAGCCTCATTCAAGGATCTGAACATCCAAGATCTTGCCCACCTCTGCAAGAAGGCGGGCCTGGAGAAGGTCACATAGCTCTCCTCCGCTAGGTCTGGTGCCGAGAATCTTGCAAATGACAAAAGTCACCTGCAACAAGCGCTCTACCTCTAAGGCTAGGCTCGCTTGCTCTGTCGATGGCAGAGCAAGTCGAATGGTGGGCTCAGTAGGGTCGGACGAGGGGACTTCAGTTGAGTTCCTCTGTGGCGGAGCTTGAGCCTCCATTTGTGTCTATTGCTACGGAGAAGAGGCGCAAAAATTGAAGACGAAGGGTGAAGCTCCCGCTGGACCAAACACACCAAGGTAATTGGCGAGGCTCGCCAAGCAGGAGAGGCTAAAAAAGAAGAAGCAAGCGGGCGGGACAAAGGGAAAAAAACAAAAAAATTGTGGGTAGGCGAGCGAAAGGATTGTGGAGGGATAGGGCAGCGGCGAAGGTGGAGGCAGTTGGGCGGGCAGGCTGAGTGGACAGCGGAGGGAGGACAGGGCGTTGGGCAGCGGGGGGGGGGGGCAAGCAACGGGCAAGCAGCGGGGGGAGGACAGGGCGCTGGGCAGCGGGGGGGGGCAAGCGACGGGCAAGCAGTGGGGAGGGGCAATGGGCTGGAATGAGTGCAGTGGGGGCGGCCAGGGGTCTACACGCAAGAGGGTACGCGAGGCCTGGGGTGGGGGGCAGCGATGGCGAGGAGGGGGGGAAGCAACGATGGCGAGGGGGAGGGTGCGGGCAGCAATAACAAGTGCGTCGTGTTTTTCCTCATTTAAGCACTTCAATGGCCATTTTTTATGACCTCCTCTTCAAAATCTTCAAGGCCTTGTGCTTCTTCAACTCCCATTATTCTGTCATCACAATCCACAAGAGTTATCCATCTCTTTAAATCAAGTGGTACACATACCCGTTTTTGGTTGCCAATTAGCAAAAATTGTTGAATAAATTGTCAATTAATTCTCGATTAAGCTATTTGTTGTCAAGTAGCTCCGATGCCAAATTCATAATTACCACTTCTTGAATTCTCGCTATTTCGTCTTCACAAAACAAGAGATTTGAGCCATTAATTTGAATTAAAAGCTTGACATAGCGAATCCCAATGGTCGTTAAATGGAAATAGTTGGTCAATTTGCCAATTAGTCGTCGTCAGGTAAGCCTTGATTCTGCAAACTTAGTGCAACAAATTCGCAATTTTCTCCTTAAAATTTGAATTCGGTTGTCGATTTCCTCAAACCAAAAGCTCTGAGACCACTGTTCGGAGCAAGGGCGGGCTAGCACCCTTGGCCATGAAATTCAACCATTGACCTTGCCATGATGGAGAAGGGAAAGTAGGGAGATAGAAGGGTTGATGTTGACATTCACACACGCACACACGCACATAATAGTACACAAGGAAGCATTGGAGACAAAATCTTACACGGTCTTACACAAGAAGATGACACAGTGAAGCTCCATAGCCCCAAGACATAGGTTAAGAGAGGGGAAAGGAATGAATTGAGAGCATATACACAAGAATGGCCTAAAGATTGTAGCCCCAAACTCCATGGCACCTATTGTAGAGTTTGGTATTTAATATTTGATATTGCTTATTGGTGCCAAATATTGGATGCCCCTCTTTTACACTTAGTTCCACTTTAGTTTATGAGCGGAGCATATCACTTTATTTACAAAGCATCCATATTGATATTGCTTATTGGTGCCAAATATTGGAGGTCCCTCTTTTACACTTAGTTTCACTTTAGTTTATGAGTGGAGCATATCACTTATTTCATGACCCTGTTAGGGTGAGTTCTCACTATCCTATTTACAAAGCAGCCATAGTGGCTTATTGATAAAAGATCTAAAACATTGTGCAAATGCAAAATGGCCGAGGAATTATTGTCGATGCCTTCTCCTCAACTCCCAGAGTTCCAATCTACAAGTCATCAAGTCACCATTAGTAAAAATAGAAAGAAAGCACAATATTAACCATTATGCTCCAGCTATCCCAGTTTTAGTTAATCACATACAACAAGAGGGTGCCCAATCTCTGCACAACTAGTGTTGGGTGATGTGGTATCCCCTCCTAAAGCGTCAAATTTTGGAGATGGTTGAACAAAATAACACACCTCAAGTCGGTGCCGAATTTTTGTTTGTACAAGATACATGCAAATTGTTGCTTTATTCTAATTTTTGGTTTCTGATGTGTCAGGTGATTGCCAATTTGTTAATAATAGGATATTACCCTTAACCTATGTGGATTGTGGTTCTTGCCAATGATGGACGACTAATACTTTATGAGTAGGAGAAAAATAGCACTCTGATGATTACAAATCTATGAAAAAATAGGGTTTTCTAATCTCTATTGATTGAAGCTCATTAGTTAGCTGTGGTAAACCAGGTATTGTTCAAAATCTTTAGAGACTAGGATTGATTGAGCAATATGTTCTCCTTCCCTATGACCATTTATTGATGTAGTTTCAGGTTTCCATACTTCTCATAGACTCACTTTTTCATTTGACAAGGTTATCGATGTATGGAGCTGATTTCTATACTTTTTTGAGTTATTAGTTGTTTTTATTTGATTTGGATTACTAAAATTTTCTATTTGCTAACATTCTACGACACTAATCTCTGGCATAGCTTTGTATTTGGTATAAATATGATGGTATCACACTGGCATGGCCTAAACTATGGATGTAGATATGCTATGACATTGTGACCATTGGTTATTCAAAACACTACCTCTATGTTGACTCGCTCTAGTTTTTGCTTTTATTTTTTATCTAATAGGCCTCTCATGTAGGCGGTTAGGAAACACTACCTCAATATAGATTTGGTTGAGAAAATTGTTGCTTTGCAGTTTGGGGCCAAACTGACTCTAATGGTTTCTGAATGACTTTAGCAATTCATTTTTTTTTACTGTGCCGAATGATATGGAATCTTGGGTTATTTGCTGCAGGGTTTAGCCTAATTATTTAAATTGAACATGCATAATAAAATATTATGATGATTTTATCAATCAACCCTTGTTGTTTACTGCAGGGTTTCATAATAAAATATTATGGGATTCTATCTATCATCTCTTGATTATTTACTGCAGGGTTTAGGTTGTCCCACTCTTATAAAGTTTTTCTTGATATTGCATAAGGAGCCTAGTTGATAAGGTCACTTAGTGTTAGGACTTGGCTTTTACTGATCATTCTCATAAATGGGCACATTGAATATTGTTTACTTGGGTATTATTTACTATTATACAAGCTAGATTTATGGTTGAGTTATGCTGGATGCAACTTTTTTTTACTCTTAAATATCACCGGGTGTGGGGGGTTTTTTGTTAACGTGAAATGGTTGAGAATTGTGCATTACTGTATAACAAGCTCATTAGACTTATGAACTGATAAAATGCATTATTGTAAGTGGTTTGCAAGAAGGCTTCTTGGAAATGTTGCCTATTGGTGGATGTTAGCATACAGTTTTACAGTCTTTTTGGTTCCTTGTAGCTTAAGTGATGTTGGACACCTGGGTGATGTTGACCATCTGTTGGCTCGGAATGCTTATCTGACATGGTGCTATTAAGCTTTCCTACTTTTGTGCTTTGAAATACTTTACCCTATGGTATGTTTAATTTGGTTTTTCTTGGATCATCTGCTCTCTTAGGATCCCAGTGGAGTTGTGATACCTGGCTATTGACAAGAAACTTTTTCACATATTTGTGTATACTATAATGATGACTTGTTTACAAAAACCACTATAAACTGTAAGTAGTTTGGCAAGAAGGCTTATTGGAAAAAATACATGTTGGATGTTAGCATATGGTTTTAATGACTCTAATGCGTGATTTCTACCTCGGATATAGGTTTTTCTTGGCATAAACTATTGCCTAAACCAATGAGTAGTGGTTGGCATACCTTTTGGTTGACACTAAGAGTGGAACTCACTTATGCGCTGGATATTAGCTAGTTGAGGATCTTGCTTATGATAAGTGTAAAATCTTAGATTTATTTCTTAATTACAAAAACCACTCTAGACAGTAAGCGGTTTAGCAAAAGGTATGCTTCAAAATAATACTACTTGCTGGCTCGTAATACCTGTTAGTGACCACTTGCTGGCTCGGAATACCTGGCTGATTTGGGGTTGCTAGGCTTTCCTACTTGGTAATGTTTTGATGTTAGATATATTAAACTGTTCACTTTAGCCCTTTTAGGTTATAAAGGGGAGTTTCATCCCAAACCTAGCTTACCAATGTCATGTTCTTTGATGACTGTTGGTTCATAACTTGCCTAATGCCTGGTTGATAATACCTTCTACTACCTAGCTTGTATTGATGATATTGACTAGGACTAATTTAACATTTGTAACTCCTAACCTATATTTCTCAAAACTAGTTAGTTGTGTTGCATAGATAGTGAGTAAACCTTTTTTTGACTAAGAAGTGATTAAACCATAGATTTTTTGTCTAAGAACTGATTAAACCATTTTTTGACCTTAGATTTCATAGGGAACAAGAACATCTTAAAGCCTGAAAGTGGTTTGACAAAAAGGCTTCATGGGGTAAAAATGGGTAAAACACTTAAATTAGTAGGGGTGGTGCCCTTCTTATCAAAACTTAATCTAATTAATATGTATAATTTTCTTTTAAAAATGGGGTATACTACTTACTTTTACAACCTATTATAAAGATACCACTTGGATTAGAAGGGGTGATGGCCTTCTAATCTCAAGCGTAAAATGAATTTTTAAATAAGAAACACACTTTATAATTGATAAGGAGGGGTAATGGCCTTCAGATCCCACTGTGATAGTCTCATAACATTTTCTTTGAGAATGAATACTTGGTGTATTTAACTCTTCATGGATGGTAGGTATAAGTTAAAAAAGGTTTTAAGTAGGTAATGGATAACAAATAATAGGGTTCATTGACACCAGTGAAACGTATGGATGTAGGTTACTTAGGATTTTTTTTGCTTTGCTGCTATCCGTCACCGTCAAACTTGGCCTCTGTCACTTCAGTATCACTTGTTCTTAACTATCTTATGTGCAAATCACTAGAATGATACTTCATTCTCACTATGATGTACAAAATAAATCAAAGACTGAGTCGTTTTTGTGCCAATCCTTGTCCTTTGTCTAAAGCCGGCTATCTTTTGAACTATTATGTTCTTTTGTGTATAAGTATAAGTTTTAAAATAGAAACACACACATACACACACACACACACACACACACACACACACACACACACACACACACACACACACACACACACACACACACAAATGCTCTTCCTACAACAAGAGGTATAACAAGTAAGGAGATGAGATAGAAGAAATATGGCTATTAGGAAGAGAAGGGGTTTAAGAGATCCCTAAGTGGCATGAGATTATGGAGGAGATTTAACTATTGACAAACAGGTATGTAAGAGGGTGTAATAGAGGTCAAAGAATGCATTTTTCTCCCCAATAAAATGAGGTGGATATTTTTATTATTTTTGGCTTTCCATAGCTAGATTACATGTACAATTTGAATGAGCTCATATGGATGCACATAAGGAGATCAAGTAATGTACTTAATTTTTCCTTGACCTTCCATCTTTTTATCAAAAACAAATCTTATGTGGTAGTGTTTGCTACCTTATCTGAGCTTAGAGGGGCTCAACCCACCCCTTTTGGGAAACTATCTTCAAAGAAGACCTTCACATTGGGATGCAAAAGTCCAAATGTGTTTTATCTTCTCTCAATAAACCCTTGATCTCTACAAAATCTTCTTTGCTACCTATTATTCAATGTGTACGTCACCTTATAGTAATCTAGATGCTAACATGCATATCTTGGGCTTTGCGGCTTTGTTTGAGGAGCCGTCCGGACCTGCTCCTTCATCACCTCAAGCCCTACATATCAGAGTCAACAATTGTATAGATTTCAATGGTGGCATATTAATGAGTTTACAAGGTTTTGGAGTTTTTGTTGTTTCTTTAGCACAAAAGATTATTGTGGATAGTGTTGTTTAACTTGCTACCCCCTCTGCTACATCAAGATTAGGACAACGTAGGAGAGTGGACAAAGAGATTGCTAAAATTTGGGATTTCTTGAGGTCCTTTTTTATTCAAGGAGGTTCACCATGCTAGCAACATGATGGAGACAATAATTATGTGTGCACACCGCAATATGATTTGTCTAAGTGGTTTTCACTTTGTCAATGCTCCCTAAGAATTGCCATGATATGAGAAAGCGAGACAAGAGGCTATTGGCACCAATGCCTAGGATGCAAAGCCTGCTTTGATACAAATTTTGGATTTAGGGTTACAAGAATGTACATAGAAGTTCAAGGCAAGAAAACCTCATTTGTTACATCTTAAAGAGTTTGGATTTATTGCTTTTGTGCATATGTTGGATGAGCTACAAGAATGACGTTGGAGTCAAAAGCTCAAAGAATATGTGTTTATCAATTATTCCATTAAGCAAAAAGGATATATTGCAACATGTCACACATCAAGTGAGGGAGAGTAATATGTCAATTTTGATGAAATGAAGAGTTGGTATGCTAATGTAGGATGCATGTAGAAAATAGGGCATCTAAAAGTGATTGTCAACCACAAATAACTAGAAGAGTATGAAATTTTGTGCAAGGATTTACTTATGGCAATTAAGTGGCTTGCCATCATGCATATATGGCGAAGATTATGCAACATGTAGAACCCACATGTTTTGAAGATGATGGTTTAGATGTAAAGGAGGAGATGGTTTCCCTTGATGCTAATGAGACATGAGATTTGATACCATTTCCAAAAGAAAAGAATGTGATTTTACAAGTTAAAACACAATACAAATTAATGAGTATATACAAAGCTAGATTGGTAGGAAAGGGCTATGCATAGAATTATTGCATTGATTATGAGAAGACATTCAAGCCAATGGTTAAGATGGATATATTTCATACTAGTATTGTATTGTCTGCAACATAAGGCTGAGTTTTCTTTATTAGTTGGATATGAACAATGCCTTCCATGGTGACTTGCAACAAGAAGAGGTACATATATAGAGTAGCCATAGGGACATAAGGATGTGAGACATCCATAGTATGTATGAAAGTTGAGAAAAGCACTTTATGGACTAAAGCGACAAACTAGAGCTTAGCATAGGAGGGTTCCAGCATAGTTGGTGACCTTTGGATTTTGTATGGATTATGGATATTACTCTTTGTAAAATGCTACATGTGGGAGAATGAGGTAGGAATTGTGCAAATACGTATCTATGTGGATAACTTAATTGTTGGAGGCAATTATGAGGGCAAATTAATAATGTAAAGGGTCCTCTAAACCAAAAATTTGACATGAAAGATCTAGGTGGGACGACCTTTCTACTTTTTGGGCATTGAGATTGTACAGAAAAAGAGAGCATATGGCAATCGCAAAGGCAATATGCATTGCATGTGTTTCTGTAACATTTAATGGCCTAGTAACTTGTGTGTAGCGGAAAATAACATGAACATAGTGAGCATTTCATTAGCATAGATTCCTAATGAGCATATCAAGAGTGCCTGGATGGAGAGAGAGCAACAAAAATCATAACACCTAGCTAGATAGGCATGAATAATACTTCAAAAGAGAGAGAAATTAATCTATTGACAAAAGTTGAGGATCGGATTTACATGGAGCCGGTTCCCCCTCCAAAAGGCTTTGTATTATAGAGTTCCCCCATCAAAGGAGACATTTTACAATACAATACTTTGTGTTCCTTCAATAACTTTTTGGTGCAATGAAGATGGAAGCTTCAAGCACCAAGCACACACTTATAAAACGCAACATCAATTCCCTCACGGTCCCAGACCCAAGACCTCACACACCTTAGAAGATGGTGAGAGCTAGCGGGGTATGAGAGTAGATTGAGAGGAAGAAGGAGTATTCTTACAAGAAAGAAGCATATCTCCTCACATAATCACTCATAAAAGCTTAGCATAGCTTAGTAATTAGCATGGTAGAGGAGATGAGCATGCATTGAAGCTTGGCTCTTGGTTGGATTTGCATCACAAAGCCAAGAGTTTTTTGGTGTAGGCCTCCCTTCTCACAAGCTTGGAGTAGATGATGAGCTTTCCATTAAAGCTTGAGAAGGAGAGAGCATCTTCTTGCTTCACACATGAGATTGTGTGAGTGTGTGTGTGATAATGCCTTGTCAAAATCAGCCCCCTCTCTCTCTTGGTTGACCCCTCTTGCATTTTACTCATGTTGGCACCCCATTGGCTCATGCCAACAGGCTTAGCCAATAAGAATTTAGAAGCATAATGCCTAGCCTTCTGACATGTGTCCCCCATTCCCCTTTTGTGAGAGATTTAGGTAATTAACTAAATTAGTTGATCTCTCATTGGACCCCTTACTCTTCTGGCCAATAGGAATCAGGCAAGCCATTGGGCTGCTGAATGCTCATTGGACCCCTTGGGAGACTATCCAATAGTCTTCTAGAGAGCTTAATTCTTATTGGTTCTTTTATCAAGTGTTTTTAAATGAATTAAACTAGATTTACTCTAGCCTAATTCTCATTGGTCCACCTCTATGGCCATCCAATAGGATTTGAATGCACCTTGGGGGCAACTGAGCTAGGGAGCTGACATGTGTCCCCTATTCCCTTTGTGTAAAGGGAGCCTATGAGTGTGTGTGTGTGTGTGTGTGTGTGTGTGTGTGTGTGTGTGTGTGTGTGTGTGTGTGTGTGTGTGTGTGTGTGTGCGTGTGTGTTTCTCTCCTATCCCCTACTAAAAGGGCTCGCCCCCTCCTATGTAGGGATCTAGGAAGACTTTGTGTACACTTACAAAGCATCCAATATCCCTAAGGTTTGACCATTGGACTTTACATGTGAATTTTGGAACCTTAGCATTTTGGAAGTCTTAATGGGTTGAACCTTAGGGTCCCTATTTTCCCTCCTTTGGATCCCTACTGTGGTCGGTCTGCCAGCTTAACGAATATTCTATCTTTTTTCCCCCTGGTACTTTCCCATATTAAATGATCAGTTTAACATGATAAAATCATTTAGGAGAATTAGATATTATTATTATGACATTACCTCTATCTTGAAATCATAGTCGTCCTCGACTATGGGGTTAGAGAAGATAAAGCCTATTCATTAGTCCTTGTTCTAGCGTGTAGAGGATCCCTATCTTACCCTACAACATCATTCCAGAATGGATGACTAATCCATTTGGCGATTGAGAGCCTAAGCTGTCACAAGCATGTCTGTGCATTAGTCCTATCAATCTTCCATAGTAGAGTGACAAGCTCTACTTGGTGTTTGGGAGACGTCGTCTCCGCAAACTTGATTCTAAGCATGCATACTACTTAACATTTGTGCACAGTAAAGAAAAAGAGAGTCTTATAAGAAAAAAACTTTGTTCATTTTAAACATCGTACATTTGCTTACTCTAGGGAAGCATTGTAAGCATTGACAAGGTTTAGGTTATCCTTTAATTGTATGCCTTGCATCCATCTAGCATCTTCAAAAGGATATTTCTTAAGCTTAATAAGATACCGGCGGATAATCTTACCGCCTCTCAATACCTTGTCTTCATGTCGAAGAATGGACTTGGGCTGCAACAAATCTTCTTGGTCCTCGATCTATGGTGGGTCTTCAATAGTTGGTTCTTGAGGTGGCTCTCCTTTGTAAGGCTTTAGTAGGCTCACATAAAAAGCATTGTGTATGAGGGAAGGACTGGGCAACTTGAGTTGACATGCCATGTCACTGATTGGTCTAAGAATCTGGAAGGGACCATAGTACCTTTTTGCTAACTTAGCGTAGTACTTTTGGTGTCCCATAGGATTCTTGCCCGTCGTGTTCCTTAATCGAGCCTTGGGAAATTTAAGCAAGACCCAATCATTTTCTTTAAAGGTTTGGGCTCTTCTGTGCTTATCAACAGCAGCCTTTTGCCTTTGTTGTGAGATAGAGATAGCATCCTTAATCTTTTGGAAAGATTCTTGTAGGTCTCGGCTATACTCCTATGCAGAGCGAAGATCTTCCCATGTACCTTAAGTAGCAGGGCACTTTTTGATATTCCCTCAATTACCTCGAAAGGTGCTTTTCCCATGGAAGTATGTACAGTGTTATTGTAGGCATACTCCACTAAGGGTAAGTACTTCTCCCATTGGGACCTTTGATCTACTTTCGTTACGTAGGCTTTTAGTACATCAAGAATTGTTAGGGTAGCTACTTCACTTTTGCCATCCGTTTGCGGATGATAGACGGAAGAGAAGTTTAGCCTTGTCCCTAAATTCTCAAAGAGACCCTTCCAAAAATTACTGGTCATTCTAGGATCTCTATCCGATACTATGGACATCAGCAAGCCATGGTACTTGAAAATTTGTGATATGAAGAGGGTTGTCATTTGATGGGCTTTGATAGTCTTTTTGATAGGTATAAATTGAGCTTGTTTGCTGAACCTATCTACTATCGTTGATGTTCCCGTATTCCCATGGATAGACTTGGGAAATCCGAATATAAAACCCATGGATATGATCTCCCATGGTGAATTAGGGATTGGCAAAGGTTGAAGCAATCCAGGTTGCTTCCCTCTATCAAACTTCGTCTTTTGGCATACCAAACATTTAGAAACATACTCTGTATGTTTGCTTTCATGGCAGGCCAATAGAAATATGTTTCAATCCCTTTTAGGGTAGACTGAAACCCTCTATGCCCCGCATAAGGAGGAGCATGAGATTCATACATTACTTTCTCACGTAGTGAGTCAGTAACGCATAGTCTATTGCCATAGAGAAGATAACCATCTTGTAAAGTAAATGGTTCCTATTTCTTCCCTAATGCAAGGGCTAAAATCACATCTTAAAAATCAGGATCAATAGCATACTCATCTATCATAGAAGATAGATCAATGTGAGTTGCTATGGAAACCGCATTCACTCTCGGCCGTCTTCTTAAGAGTGCATCGGCTACTTGATTATGCTTGCCATCAAGGTGAGCAATATGAAAATGAAATTGCAAAAGGAAATTTTCCCACCTCATTTGTTTGTCGTTGGAGAGTTTGGTCTACGTCATGAAGTACTTAAGACTTTGGTGATCCGTCCGTAGAATGAAAGGAGTCCCCAATAAATAGTGCTTCCACGAGTCGAAGGCATGTAGAACTCCGAGGAGTTCCTTTTCATATATGCCTAACAGGGTCGAGCCTTCGACTTTCATAGGCTATGGCGTGCCCTTCTTGGAGCAAAACAGCTCCAAGGCAATCATCACAAGCGTCACATTGGACCTCAAATAGCTTTGAGAGATCCGGCAATGCAAGCATAGGTTGAGAGATAAGCCTTTTGAAAGCATTGTTCTCCTTGACAGACCATGTATACTTAAGGTTTTTCTTTGTTAGGTCATGTAATGGTCTCGCGATTTGTGAGAACTTTTCTATGAAGCATCTATAGTATGGACATATACTTATAAAGCTTCTTAGTTCATGAAGATTCCTTGGATTAGGCCATCCTTTTATTACCGCTAACTTTGATGGATCCATTTGGAGGCCATCTTGAGAGATAATATGACCTAAATATTGAATCTCTTGTAAGAAAAACTCACTTTTCTTTAGATTAATATAAAGTTTATTCTCCCATAAGACTTGAAATATTACCTGGAGGTGTTTCTTGTGTTCGTCTAATGAATTAGAGTAGATGATAATGTCATCAAAGAACACTCCAGTAAAGGTTTGGTGAGGCCTGAATAGCTTCTCCACCAAGTGGTTAAATGTGGTTGGTGCATTGGTTAAGCCAAAAGGAATGACAAATGTATTCGTAAAGACCAAACATAGTGCAAAATGCGGTCTTTACAATGTCTTGATCAACTATCCTTATTTGATGGTAGCCACTTTTTAGGTCAATTCTATTGAAGTAGGTCGACCCTTGTAGCTTATCAAATAGGTCTTCTACCCGTGGAACGGGAAACCTATTCTTGATAGTGATCATATCTAGTGCTCTATAGTCGACACACATTCGATATGTGCCGTCTTTCTTTTGCACTAATAATACGGGTGAGCAAAATGGAGATGAGCTAGGCCTAACCATGCCCTTCTCAACTAACTCATGCACTTGCCGCATAATCTCCTCTTCTTGAGCTTGAAAAACTCTATAAGGAGGTTTATTAGGCGGCGAACTTCTTGGAAGAAGTTCAATTGCATGATCATCATTGCCTCGTTTAGGAGGTATTTCACAAGGGATGTCGTCAATAAAAGCATCTCGAAATCCCTTGAGAAAATTGAAAAACTCTAATTCCTTGTGATTGGTTATATTTTCTTTTGCTAAAGCATTAGGTTCTTTTTGAGAATCTTTAATAAAATTCATGTACACAAAAATAGAGCTTTTTATTGACTTATGGAAAGCTTGTGTATGTACAATGAGTATGGTGTTACCCAAATCCTTAGCATCTATGTACATATCTTTTTCCCTGAACCTAAAGTAGATTTTACTTCTAGGGAATTTAACAATGGCAGCCATGCGATCAAACCATGGTGCCCCTAGGATTACATCCTCATGCTTGAGAGGAGAGATAAAGAAGTCTCCTTGTCCACATAGATTTGGACATGGAGCCTCAATTTCTCGATTAAGGGAGTGACTGAAGCTTCTTGCCCCTTGAAAGCAGCATCGACGGGTAGGAAATCTCCTATCTCATAGGCTTGGATGCCTAGCTTGGCGGCCAACTCTGTGGATATGAAATTGTGAGTAGAACCAGAGTCAAAGACAATAAAAGCATCATGTTCTCTTACCTTTCCCCAAGCATGGCATAGAGGAGATCCTTTGTGGTGAGCTTCCTCTTCTTGGATTTCGACAAAGGTAGCTCTAGAAGGCTCATGGCAGGTGTTCTTTTGGGGGCAAGCACAGTACGCATGCCCTTGCTCGCCGCATTTGAAACAAGGGTTATCTTTATGATAACGCTCAAGCTCTTCAGGAGAGAGCTTATTTTTGCCTTTATAAACCCCCTTCTCCTTAGCTTTGTTGTTGTTGGCGTTGCCTTTAGGAGACTTTTGGACATTGTCCTTCCCCTTAGGCTCATTGTTACGGTCCTTGTTCTCCATGGGCTTAAGATTTCTCTTAGCCTCTATTTGGAAATTGATTTGTGAAGCCACCATGGTATGGTTTATAACCCCAAATATGGTGCGTGGCCTTTGGGAGTTGACATACTCCGCCATTTCTTCAGTTAAGCCCGCCCAAAATTGGTATTTTTTCTCTCCAAATTCCATCTTTTTGAAGACAATGTCTTTGAGATGTAAGTCCCAAAACTTGTCTACATATTTATCAATAGATTTGTAAGGAGAGAGCTTCAAGCTTTTCCATTCAGTGAGTACTTTGTCTTTGGCATCGGTAGCCAAAAACTGCTTCATGATGGAAGGTCTTAAAGCTTTCCATGTTCGTGGAGCTTCACCGTTTGCCCATAGGCTAGACCACCATTGCCTAGCGGAATTTCAAAAATGCATAGCTACATGGCGTAGCTTAGAGGACTCCATGAAGGGTCCGTGAAGCCCTCATCTCCAAACGCCGCATCGAATTGTTGGATGAAAGCCAAGACTTTGTCCGTAGCACCAAAGGTGCCATCGTAGGTAAGGAAAGAGATGTTCTTTCCTCCCTCTTTGAACTTCTTGAGCTTGGACGACCTCTTCCACGCGGCATAGGATTTCCTATGGCCTCTTCTTTTTGGTGGTTCAAAAGTTGCACCATCACTTTCTTCAGAGGATGAAGAATTTGAAAAAGATGGGGAAGAGGGTGGCCTCTTTCTCGCCTTTTTATTGCCTTGGTCCTCCTTGTCTGCACCATCACTTTCTTCATAAGAGGAAGAGGATGAAGAAGATGGAGAAGAGGGTGACCTCTTTCTCGCCTTTTTCTTCTCTTGTTTTCCGTCATCCCTCTTTGAATTATGGTGTGGAGAAGTGTGCGATGTTCTTCTCTGTTTAGGAGGTGATGGAGAGCGTTTTGCCCACCGTCTTTGTGGAGCCATCTCCGTCGAGGTGGCAGGAGACTCATTTCTTTCTCGTTTTTTTGGTGAGGGCTCTTGAGTTCTTCTTTGGGAAGGAGATACGTCATCAAAAAGTAAATTTTTGAGCCCTTCGTATGGATCCTCTTCTTCTTCCCGAATCAGAGAGAGGCCTCTTTTGGAAGTCTCACAAGGAGGCTTCCTAGGTACTCTCTCTTCATGGTGAGGAGTTTGGAGAATCCCATGAGCACGAAGCTGCCGTTGCACTTCAGTTTGGAGGGATGGATTGCCCATGGCCACTTGAAGCCAATAAACAAGGTAGTTAACAAGCATAAGGGCATCATTAGTAGCCTGCTCATTAGCAAAATCAAAGCTATCAACATTAATTTCACTCTCTTTACTATTGTCAGCCATTCTAACAACTTTTAGGTGTAAGTTTTTTTAGGTGTACTTTGGCACTTCAAGCCCTAGTTGCTACTCCTCTTTACCCCTTTATAAAAGCACTCAAGCTACTATACTTATGGCTCGAATATCATTAATTGCAAGGAATAGAAGAGAGAGTCTTTCAACACCAAAACAGCACCGGCTCCTGTCAAGCTTCTAATAGCTCAATAGTGGTTAAGTTGTAGGAAAGCCCCGTAGGACTCCACTATTAAGACCATAGCTCTCGACGGTGATGCCCTGTTATCTGCATGAAGAGGCACATTGCAAGGCTAAAAAATCCCTATTCTACATACTCAATTGCAATTAATAATACCAATCATTTATAGCTAGCTTGAGGACCTCCCTTCTTGAGCAAGAAAAGAGAAACCTTGTGCTCTAATACCAATGTAACATTCAATGGACTAGTAACTTGTGTGTAGCGGAAAATAACATGAACATAGTGAGCATTTCATTAGCATAGATTCCTAATGAGCATAGCAAGAGTGCTTGGATGGAGAGAGAGCAACAAAAAGCATAACACCTAGTTAGATATGCATGAACAATACTTCAAAATAAGCTACTGACAACAGTTGAGGAGCCGGTCCCCCCTCCAAAAGGCTTTGTATTATAGGTTTCCCCCATCAAAGGAGACATTTTACAATACAATACTTTGTGTTCCTTCAATAACTTGCTAGTGCAATGAAGATGGAAGCTTCAAGCACCATGCACACACTCATAAAACACAACATCAATTCCCTCATAGTCCCAGACCCAAGACCTCACACACCTTGGAAGATGATGAGAGCTAGCGGGGTATGAGAGTAGATTGAGAGGAAGAAGGAGTGTTCTTACGAGAAAGAAGTATATCTCCTCACATAATCACTCATAAAATCTTAGCATAGCTTAGTAATTAGCATGGTAGAGGAGATGAGCATGCATTGAAGCTTGGCTCTTGGCTGGATTTGCATCACAAAGCCAAGAGTTGTTGGTGTAGGCCTCCCTTCTCACAAGCTTGGAGTAGATGATGAGCTTTCCATTAAAGCTTGAGAAGGAGAGAGAGTCTTCTTGCTTCACACGTGAGATTGTGTGAGTGTGTGTGTGATAATGCCTTGCCAAAATCAGCCCTCTCTCTCTCTCTCTCTCTCTCTCTCTCTCTCTCTCTCTCTCTCTCTCTCTCTCTCTCTCTCTCTCTCTCTTGATCGACCCCTCTTGCATTTTACTCATGCTGGCACCCCATTGGCTCATGCCAGCAGGCTTAGCCAATAAGAATTTACAAGCATAGTGGCTAGCCTTCTGACATGTGTCCCCCTTTCCCCTTTTGTGAGAGCTTTAGGTAATTAAATAAATCAATTAATCTCTTATTGGACCCCGTACTCTTCTTGCCAATATGAATCAGGCAAGCCATTGGGCTGTTGGATGCTCATTGGACCCCTTGGGAGACTGTCCAATAGTCTTCTAGAGAGCTTAATTCTTATTGGTTCTTTTATCAAGTGTTTTTAAATGAATTAAACTAGATTTACTCTAGCCTAATTCTCATTGGTCCAACTCTATGGCCATCCAATAGGATTTGAATGCACCTTGGGAGCAACTGAGCTAGGGAGCTGACATGTGTCCCCTATTCCCTTTGTGTAAAGGGAGCCTCTGTGTGTGTGTGTGTGTGTGTGTGTGTGTGTGTGTGTGTGTGTGTGTGTGTGTGTGTGTGTGTGTGTGTGTGTGTTTCTCTCTCATCCCCTACTAAAAGGGCTCGCCCCCTCCTATGTAGGAATCTAGGAAGACTTTGTGTACACTTACAAAGCATCCAATATCCCTAAGGTTTGACCATTGGACTTTACCTTGAATTTTGGAACTTTAGCATTTTGGAAGTCTTAATGGGCTGAACCTTAGGGTCTTTGAAGCCCGTTGTTGCACATTGCTCTTTTGCAGATGACCCTCCCTCTGGATCCCTATTTTCCCTCCTTTGGATCCCTATTGTGGCCGGTCTTCCAGCTTAACCAATATTCTATCTTTTTTCCCCCTGGTACTTCCCCATATGAAATGATCACTTTAACATGAGAACATCATTTAGGAACATTAGAGATTAGTTATTATGACATTACCTCTCTCTTGAAATCATAGTCGTCCTTGACTATGGGGTTAGAGAAGATAAAGACGATTCATTAGTCCTTGTTCTAGCGGGTAGAGGATCCCTATCTTACCCTACGACATCATTCCAGAATGGATGACTACTCCATTTTGCGCTTGAGAGCCTAAGCTGCCGCAAGCATGGATGCGCATTAGTCCTATCAATCTTCCATAATAGAGTGACAAGCTCTACTTGGTGTTTGGGGTGGATTGCCCATGGCTTGTTGAAGCCTAGAAACAAGGTAGTTAACAAGCATAGGGGCATCATTAGTAGCCTGCTCATTAGCAAAATCAAAGCTATCAACATTTATTTCACTCTCTTTACTATTGTCAGCCATTCTAACAACTTTTAGGTGTAAACTTTTTTAGGTGTACTTTGGAACTTCAAGCCCTAGTTGCTACTCCTCTTTACCCCTTTAGAAAAGCACTCAAGCTACTATACCCATGGCTCGAATATCATTAATTGCAAGGATTAGAAGAGAGAGTCTTTCAACACAAAAATAGTACCGGCTCCTGTCAAGCTTCTAATAGCTCAATAGTGGTTAAGTCGTAGGCAAACCCCGTAGGACTCCACTATTAAGACCATAGCTCTCGACGGTGATGCCCTGTTATCTGTACGAAGCAAGCGCACTGCAAGGCTAAAAAATCCCTATTCTACGTACTCAATTGCAATTTATAATACTAACCATTTATAGCTAGCTTGAGGACCTCCCTTCTTGAGAAGAAAAGAGAAACCTTGTGCTCTGATACCAATGTAACATTTAATGGCCTAGTAACTTATGTGTAGCGGAAAATAACATGAACATAGTGAGCATTTCATTAGCATAGATTCCTAATGAGCAGAGCAAGAGTGCTTGGATGGAGAGAGAGCAACAAAAAGCATAACACCTAGTTAGGCAGGCATGAACAATACTTCAAAAGAGAGAGAAATTAAGCTATTGAAAACAATTGAGGACCATATTTACATGGAGCTGGTCCCCCCTCCAAAAGGCTTTGTATTATAGGTTTCCCCCATCAAAGGAGACATTTTTTAATACAATACTTTGTGTTCCTTCAATAACTTGCTCGTGCAATGAAGACGGAAGCTTCAAGCACCATGAACACACTTATAAAACACAACATCAATTCCCTCATTGTCCCAGACCCTAGACCTCACACCTTGGAAGATGGTGAGAGCTAGCGAGGTATGAGAGTAGATTGAGAGGAAGAAGGAGTATTCTTATGAGAAAGAAGTATATCTCCTCACATAATCACTCATAAAATCTTAGCATAGCTTAGTTATTAGCATGGTAGAGGAGATGAGCATGCATTGAAGCTTGGCTCTTGGTTGGATTTGCATCACAAAGTTGTTGGTGTAGGCCTCCGTTCTCATAAGCTTGGAGTAGATGATGAGCTTTCCATTAAAACTTGAGAAGGAGAGAGAGTCTTCTTGCTTCACACATGAGATTCTGTGAGTGTGTGTGTGATAATGTGTTGCCAAAATCAGCCCTCTCTCTCTCTCTCTCTCTCTCTCTCTCTCTCTCTCTCTCTCTCTCTCCCCCTCTTGCATTTTACTCATGCTGACACCCCATTGGCTCATGCCAGCATGCTTAGCCAATAAGAATTTACAAGCATATTGGCTAGCCTTCTGACATGTGTCCACCTTTCCCCTTTTGTGAGAGCTTTAGGTAAATAAAAAAATCAATTAATCTCTCATTGGACCCCTTAGTCTTTTGGCCAATAGGAATCAGGCAAGCCATTGGGCTGTTGAAAGCTCATTGGACCCCTTGGGAGACTGTCCAAGAGTCTTCTAGAGAGCTTAATTCTTATTGGTTCTTTTATCAAGTGTTTTTAAATGAATTAAACTAGATTTACTCTAGACTAATTCTCATTGGTCCAACTCTATGGCCATCCAATAGGATTTGAATGCACCTTGGGGGCAACTGAGCTAGGGAGCCGACATGTGTCCCCTATTCCCTTTGCGTAAAAAGAGCCTGTGAGTGAGAGTGTGTGTGTGTGTGTGTGTGTGTGTGTGTGTGTGTGTGTTTTCTCTCTCATCCCCTACTAAAAGGGCTCTCCCCCTCCTATGTAGGGATATAGGAAGACTTTGTGTACACTTACAAAGCATCCAATATCTCTAAGGTTTGTTTATTGGACTTTACATTGAATTTTGGAACCTTAGCATTTCGGAAGTCTTAATGGGCTGAACCTTAGGGTCTTTGAAGCCCATTGTTGCACATTTATCTTTTGCAAATGGCCCCCCCTTTGGATCCCTATTTTCCCTTCTTGGGATCCCTATTGTGGTCGATCTGCCAGCTTAACCAATATTCTAGCTTTTTCCCCCTGGTACTTCCCCATATTAAATGATCAATTTAACATGAGAAAATCATTTAGGAGAATTAGATATTAGTTACTATGACAGTTTCCAAAGTATGGTATGGTTGATCGTAAGTCTATTGCTATGCCCTTAGATAAGAATTCAAATGCACAAGTGTATGTGGGTGATGTGCTTGAGAATGCCCCTATATACAAGAAGATTTGATCTACTTGACAATCTCACGACCAAATTTCATTACACGGTTGGAGAGTTGATTTATGCAACTTTTCAAGAAGCCACACTTAGTAACACAATGTGCTAAATGAGTGCTACCTTGGATTATGAACTCTTTTATGAGATTGGTATGAAATTACAGTTGTACAATTATATGGATGCAGATTTGGTTAGTAGTCTCCGGGGGATCCACTCTTTATAGAAAAAGACATGCCACGTATGAGCGAAGAGTCTTAAGAAACCCCTTATTTACGACCTATATAAGGTAAGTGTGATCCCCCCTTTTACTCATAAGAGATGTGGTGGAAAAGGTAGTATATTGTTATCTTTCATATAAGGTTTTGTATGGTTCTTTGCGAACACATCATGAGTAAATATGTGATATAGTAAAACTCTTTTTCGCTTTCTAAAAGAAGCCTTAGAGGAGAGTTGAGTTAGGCATACTTTCAATGTTTTCAGTGATGATTGAGACTTACCTTGAATGTTATTTCAGTTTTTAAATATAGTATGGATCTTTTTATTTCAGCTTTCATTTCACATCCTGACATGTCTTAACTTTTCTTGCATTCTATTGTTTTAGAATGCTAAAATGAAGCTTCACCTTAAATAATTTTAGTAAATTCTATACATACATGTATGCATATATAATATATATGTATATTTACATACACACACACACACTTATATATATGAGTTCTTTTGATTTCACCTTTCATTTCACAGCCTCGCATGGCTTGACTTTTCTTGCATTCTATAGATTGATTCCAGTCCGTGTTCGAGAAAGTCTCTTTTATTAAGCGATCTCCGGTTTCCTCCTCACAAAGAAGCAAAATGGAAATACTAGCAAAAATTTTGAAATCTGCAGGTTTTTTGAATTGTTTTCTCATATATTTCACCGATTTTTCTTCCCTTTACCATGGTCTACAATCGGCTAGTCTAGATTTTCAACCGGCTCAACGCAAAGCTGAGGCAATCCTTTCTCGAACATTGACTGTCACGTGCACATTTAACCCTATGTGTACGTGGACAAGCTTCGTCATGCTATGGGTTCAGTTTAGTTAGATTAGAAAGTGTTCTGGCACTTTTGTGAGTCAATTCGTAGACCGTGCATGTCGAGGCACTTAGAGTAGATGCATATCCTCTGGTTGCACACAGCATGACCATCAGATTTCATCAGGAGTATTTTACAGTGCAGAAAACTTATTTTCCCTATTTTAGCCAATTTTCACTTATTATTTTTAAGTGACTTTTGTTGGGAACTAGGGAGGGAAAACTTTACAAGTGAGTATATAAGAAACCCTAGCACTCGCAAATCCACGTAGAAGAGGCAGCAGGAACCGAGTGTTCAACATTGCACCTTCTTAGCAAGACCCCCCGGCAGGAGACATGGCGTTTTCAGCCAACAGACCAAGAAGAGCCTAGCATTTTTCATCAAGATCACTAGCATTTTTACATCAAACATAGATTCAGCCCTTACGTTTGCAGACAGCAGATCAAGCCTGGCGTTAGTAGATTCCTCAGTAGATCACTAGCATTTTTGCATCAGACACAGATTCAGCCCTAGCGTTTTTGGATCAGTAGAACAACATAGCGTTTTGCAAATTCTCCGCAACAGAACCAGCATAGGCATCAGCATTTTCAGTTTTCAGCAGTCAACCTCTGCAGTAGAACCCCCAAAACTCGCAGATCTCACCTTCCCGCAGCAGATCCTTGCCACACGGTCAGATCAACCAGTGTTTGCAGATTCAACCCGAAAAACGCAGATTTCAGCATTTTCATTTTTAGCACGTCATTGTCGCATCGTCGTCATCACCATCGTCACTGGCATAGAGTCAAAATTCAGCATATACAAGATTTGCAGGTTTCAGCCCTTAGCGTTTTCAGATGTCAGCCCGTCTCATCGTCGTCAACATCGTCGGCAAGTCCAAAGCATTGTAGAGATTTGTGCAATCAATAGTAGACCGCTCTCGCCAGAGAGTGGGGCCTTCAGAGGAGGGTTTGACAACATTCTGGTGTCGTATTCTTCGCTCTCTATCTCCCAGTCTCAGTACCTTCACTCACAGTGTTTATCCACTTTGTTTGTGATCATTTGCACTCTCTCACTAAAGGAACGGAAGACTCTCCCTTCCGTAAGTAAAAGGAACCCTTGAGCCCAATTCGGAGCACTCATCTTGAGCAAAGTTCAACATTCACATCCGTTGCACCTTACATTGGTATCAGAGCTTTGGCAGTGTTTTGTATCACTCAAGGAAAGAACCACAAGAAAAAAAAAATCTTGTTTCGCGGTCGCACATAACACAAGTCCTCTTTGGCGTGTCAATTCCTAATCGTGTTTTTGAAGAGTGACACCAAACCCAAGAAAGAAGGGCTTGTCCAGCCTCCCCTTGTTTCTCTTTTTACTCATTGAGAGCGGACCGTGAGGTGGAAAAAAGAAATCGACGTGAGGTGGAAAAAAGCAACCTTGGTGTGAGCACAAGGCCGCCAAGGAGTGCGCCCACGGAAAAGAATAGAGCTCGGGTAAGAGAAGATCCTTCTCTAACACATATTGGAAGCGAAAGAAGCACCTCAAGAACCTCAAGAACTCAAGAAGCCACAAACCCAAGAATCACAAGAACCCAAGTTCCTCGTGAACTTAAGAACCCAAGACTTCAGTGTATGGTCATCACCAGAAGCGAAATGGATACTTCGCATGGAGGTGATGAGCATGGAAGTGGCAAAGAAGAATTTTTCTCACCAGGAGGTTTTTCCGACCCTCCCCCTTCCCCATCTACGCCAAGGATTGCACCAAATCCTAGGGAGGCTTTGGTCAAGTCGATGATGGACATGATGATACGACAAAATAGACAACAAGAAGTGTGGCACGAAGAAAGAATGGCAGTCATAGAGTGTGAGCATAAGCAAGTGTACTTATCAGCCACAGGCAGAAACACAGAATTGGATCGCGAGCACAAAGAAAGAATATCCGAATCGGATTGCGAGCGCAAAGGAAGACGGTTAGGGCGTGAAGCGCAGAGCGACCAACGCATGCAAGAGTTAGTCCTACTATTTTCTAATGTGCAGGCGCAGATTAAAGAGAATCAGGAGAAGGAGACTCTCTCAGTCTTGTCTTCTCCAAAGCACGACACACATGATTTGCATGATATTGATAAGCATGATGATTTGCATGGTCAAGATGTGATTATTCACGAGATTGATGATTTGCATGATCAAGATGTGATTACGCACGAGCATGATGATTTGCAAGATAAAATTATGATTGTTCACAAGGATGATGGTTTAGTTGATGCTTTTTCTAGTGAAGCTAACCTCATTGCAGATTCGATCAATCAAGAAGAACCGATCTTGGCTCTTGAGTCGAGAACCAAAGAACCCCCACAGGAAGATTGGATCCATCACAAAGAACCAATCTTGGCTCTTGAGCCAAGGTCCAAAGAACCCCCACATGAAGTATTATGTGTTCGAATGATTAGTCTGCACACATTTCTTCGAGTGTTTCATTCATGATGCTTTCCTGTATTTTAGTCACCATCCTTATGTGATCCCTTTTCATAGGTATGACATATTCTACGATGAACAAGATTCACTTATGAATGAGCACGGATGTATGCGGATTAGTCATAAAAAGTTTGCATTCAAGGAATTCACATTCCATGTCTCTTCCTTGGCAGGACACGGTATCAGAAAGAGCACAAGAAGGATTGAGCATCAAGCATCGGCATTTCCATTGTGTTTTGTCACAGTTGAAGAAAGATGAGTTTCGACCCCATTGTACCATACAGTTCAGTACCAGTATCTCACTTTGAAAAGAAGGGGATGTCACGTGCACATCTAACAATATGTGTACGTGGACAAGCTACGTCATGAGTGTTCTAGCACTTTTTGAGTCTGTTCATAGACCCTACATATCCAGGCACTTAGAGTAGATGTATATCCTCTGGTTGTACACAGTATGACCATCAAATTTCATCAAGAGCATTTTACAGTACAGAAAACCTATTTTTCCTATTTTAGCCAAATTTCACTTATTTATTTTAAGTGACTTTTGTTGGGAGCTAGGTAGGGCAAACTTTGCAAGTGAGTATATAAGAAACCCTAGCGCTAGCAAATCCACGCAAAAGAGGCAGCAAGAACCGTGTGTTCGATAGTGCACCTTCTTAGCAAGACCCCCCCCCAGCAGGAGACATAGCGTTTTCAACCAACAGACCAAGAAGAGCCTACCGTGTTTTATCAAGATCACTAGCGTTTTTGCATGAGACACATATTCAACCTTGCATTTGCAAACAACAGATCAAGCCTGACGTTAGCAGATCACTAGTTGTTTTTGCATCATACAGATTCAATCCTAGCGTTTTTGGATCAGCAGAACAACATCAGCGTTTTCACTTTTCAGCAGTCAGACTCCGCAGTAGAACCCCCAAACCTCGTAGATCTCACCTTCCCGCAGTAGATCCTCGTCGCACGGTCAGATCAGCCAGCGTTTGCAGATTCAGCCCAAAAAATGCAGATTTTAGTATCTGCGTTTTCAACATGTCGTCGTCACATCGTCGTCGTCGCCATCGTCACCAACATAGAGTCAAAATTCAGCAGATACAAGATTTGCAGATTTCAGCCCTTATCGTTTTCAAATTTCAGCCCGTGTTGTCATCGTCCTCATCGTCATCGACGTCGTCGGCAAGTCCAAAGCATTGTAGAAATTGGTGCAATCAACAGTAGACCACTCTCGCCCTAGAGAGTGGGGCCTTTGGAGGAGGGTTCGACAACATTCTGGTGTCGTATTCTTCGCTCTCTATCTCTCAATCTCAAATTTTTTTCATTCACAACGTTTATCCACTTTGTTTGTGAACATTTGCACTCTCTCACTAAAGGAACGGAAGGCTCTCCCTCCATAAGTAAAAGGAACCCTTGAGCACAGTTCAGAGCACTCGTCTTGAGCAAAGTGCAACATTCACATCCGCTACATCTTACATTGAAATTTCTTGTTAAACTCAACCTAATGATTTTATCACTTTCTTATTGTTTTGTTTCTTTTGGTTTCAATCATTAGTTCATGTCAATGTACCTTCATGGAATTTTCCTTATTCCTAAGCCTCAAATACCCCTAACACTATAAGAGAGAACAAAAAATAAGAAATACTCATTAGGTGATCCTCAATGGCAGCATGAGTACAAATAAACCTGAGGTGATTTATATGAAAAGGATTTAGGTTTTGTAATATGAATGGTTAAGTTTCAAGTGATATCAAATGAGAATCATAAAAACTGTGCTAAAAATGTTGGCCTCTCATGTATTCATCAAACTCTCTAACTCTTTATCTATATATGCAATGGTCATGTATGTTATTGGTAGAGAGAAGAAATATCTGTCCTTTTAATACATCTCTATCTCTTCTATTTTCCTTTTTCCCCTCCCTGTAGAGAGACCTCTCTCTCTCTCTCTCTCTCTCTCTCTCTCTCTCTCTCTCTCTCTCTCTCTCTCTAATGCAGTTACGTGGTACAATAAGTTTTCCATGGCCAATCCCCTAAGTAGTAGTCTATGTGATAGGCGATCTATCAATAAAGTTACGTGGTACAATAAGTTTTCCATGGCTAATCCCCTAAGTAGTAGTCTATGTGATAGACGATCTATCAATAAAGTTATGCTCTCACACATGATGATTGTGGTTATCACACAGAGTAGCAAGAAACAACCCACAGTTGCTTTGTCAAGTATAGAGGATGAGTATAGGGGTGCTAAGTGGCAATGTTTGAAGTAGCATGACTACATATGCTATTTGGAGAGTTGGGCATATAGATGCACACACTGATTGTCATTTACTACAACAACCTCAATTGCATAAAGTTTGCATGAAACCCAATGATCCATGGTAGGATAAAGCGTACTGAGGCACACTACCCCTTTGTTAGAGACAGGGTCTTGGATGGCAGCATTGACATTATGTACATAAAGAAAAATGAGGATATTGCAAAAATCTTCACGAAGGCCCCAAAAGTAGAGAAGGTGATGTTTGGACTACAAGAAATAAATATCAGCTTGAGGGGAAGTGTTGTGATATAATGCTCAACACGTGCTATGCTTAAATGATCTCATCCATATTTATCACTGGCATGAGATAGCACACATGAGGATCATTGATTGTAGTATTGCAGAGTGGTTGATGAGATTATAATTAACCACGCACATACTCTAAATTTCTTCATTGTCATCTTACTCACTTAGAGATAGTGCGCATTCATGCAACCATATAGGAGAAGCATGCATTGATGATGATGCTACTATGGGTTGAGGCTGTGCCAAATAAAGGCACATGAGTACCTAGCCTAGGATGCAATCTGAAAGCCATGAAAATGGAGTGTTCATGTATAAATCAAACTAGTTCTTCATGATGTTTATATAAATAAGTGTGGACAAGTGTCATGTGGATGGCAATAGACACACTTTCTCTAATCAAATCTTGACCACAAATAAATACTTGTTAAGCTTTTGTTAATAAGAAGATAAGTTTATTATGTAATGTGCTTGGAACAAGCTAGTCGCATGCAAGTACTAGCAACACTCGAACTACACAACCACATACTCATCTCTGTGAGCAATCTTTCGGCATAAAATCTTCCTTCTTATGCAGACCAAATACAAGAAAACCTATTGTCTTGTAAAAGATACACTCCAGTGGAACATGGAAGGGAATAGATTGCAAATAAAATTGTGAAAATTCAAGGAGTAAAGCACATTGGATGACTTAGGAACAACAAATCCTAGCAAAATGACCTAATCAAACAAGTCTCAAGTATTTCCCACATTGAAGTGGCAAAACATTATTACCTACTGTTTAAGCTGGATGCATAAAGTCCTAGATGCATCTTTCAAATTTAACTTGTACGTCAAGAAAAATTTGATAATATCATGCTACAACTTTCACTCTAATGCATCAACTGGAATTAGAGTTTGCCATGACCAAAATCAATGAATTTCATGCATTGCTTGATAAAGTCTTCAAAGAAAACTCATCATTACTTTGTAAAATTGACGCATTGGAGCTTGAAATCTCATGGATACAACTCAAAGAAATTTGATAAAAAGTAGAGCAAAAAAGTAACCAAAATTTGTCCAATGACTGTGCAACTACAAAAAGGTTTGACTTTGAAGTATTCACAATCAATAAGCATGGGCACAAGACAACAATTAAAGATCTAAATGCCCTTGTCCTCACGATATGATAACATTGACAATCTGCAGGATTAGCATGAACTTGATGTTCGACCATAAACTCCTCAAATAGTGCTACCCTCTCAATATATATTTCGACTTAAATCATTGCCGCAGCCTTTTCAATAAGAAGAACTTCATTAAGAGATCATATAGAAACCACACAATTTATCCCAAAACAAGGTCATGCCAAAGAAAGATTTACAAGCTCAGAGCAAGTATACAGTACAACATGAGATCAAAGCAAAGAGAAGAGCAAATACCTCTCTCTGTGCTGAATTTTAGAACGACTATCATGATCAAAGAGGATATGATGGCCCTCTGCCTCTAGAGAACAGGGTCATGCAACTGTTAGTGCGAGCAATTGTGCCACCACGGCGAGGACTAGAAGGTGTTGAGCGGGGGGACTCGGCTCCATTGACGCTCCTCCTCAGCAGCCTCTTCATTGCCAGAGCGATATCCATGACCGGATTGGCTTTCCTCTCTATCCCATTGAATTGCATGCACACCCCCATGTGAGTTTTCAAAGCATCCTCTATGCCCTCATTCCCTCTGCCCAACTCCTCCTTTACCGCCTCTGCGCATAACCCACATACCCATTTCCCGCAGTGGACCCCGCGAACTTGCCAGATGTATGCGGGAGTGCACTCTTCGGTGAGGCCGCAGCACTCGCATTTCGCCTGCTCCACCTCTGAAGCATTACCTGTTTGGTTGGCTCTTTGAACATTTGGTGGAGTTATTGGGCGGGGATCAGCAACAGCAGCAGATGCCATGGAAAGTTATAAAGAGCTAAATTGATGGCAGCAAAGCATGGGTACGATAGAGCAATGGGGGAGGTGATCGCCGATCCAGCGACTGCTGAGAATTATGGATGAGGGATGGCAGAGGGGATGAGTAAAGAGAGAAGTGGAAAAGGCAGGATAGAGTATTCAGCACAGATCAGTTTGATTCCAACAGAGTCATTTCTCATGTGGGGGCACGAGAGTGCGTGCGCACAGGCATGTGCTCGCGGGGGGACCGCTGGCAGATAATGATGCGCAGGGAAAGAGCATTGAATATGCAGGATTGGCAGAGCCGGCTTCCTGATGTGTTGATGTGATTGTGAGTGCAGGGTGAGTTTCTGCCTCTAGCGGTCCAGCCCCGAAGCAGCAAGTGATGGTGGTGGTGGCGTCTGCACTTTACAGAGAGGCCATCATGACTCATGAGAGAGATCCGCCAACACAAGATTAGTGGAGAGATGGATGGAGCAGGCCGTAGGGGCCGAGGCTGCCACAATCTACTCGAGCCTGAACGTGCCTAAAGAGAACTCCCAACCAACTTCCTAGTGGCCCCCCATACTTGAAAAAGATAGTCCAACGCACCCTCTAGGTGTGTGTGTGTGTGTGTGTGTGTGTGTGTGAGAGAGAGAGAGAGAGAGAGAGAGAGAGAGAGTCGATGTAGTATGCACATGCTTGCGTTTGTCGCGCATTAGGATGGGTTCAAACGGCCCGACGGAAGATGAGAGCTCTCTAACGTGGGTTGTTTTGAGTGGCTACAAAAAATGGAAGGAGTTTTCGCGTCCACCATTTCCATTGGCGACCCTCCCCCCTCGGAAGGTGAGAAGCTCCCGTAGCAAAAACCTACATATATCCACACGTACAACTAAAAGTTGTGGAAACTTGCACGCAAACCTGAGCAGTGTAGATTTGTTGCAGCTTTTCGTTGTTTGATGCTCCCACATATATGTTGTCGTTGAGCTATGTGAACAGGGGGTGGGAAAGGTTGAGATGGAAGCCGAAGTCGTCGCCGTGTGATCTGAACCCAGTCTTAGTCGACACCATGAACGTCCCTCATCGATTACTTGCTTCCTACACAGACTACGATCGTTGATGGGGAGCGTTGGTTAACATCTTGATGATGAGCTTGATGCAATCTGGCTAGGAAACCAAGGTTCTCCACATCACCAATTATCACGTAATCTATAGCATAAATACCATGGAGCACATATGGCATGCACTGATAGGTGCATAGAGCCCACTATGTATGCACAGATTGGGGGTGGAGTCCACTCAAGATTTTGGGAGGCCTAGTCAGTCATAAAGGTGTACAGCCGTGCACAGTGCATGCTTGGGTCACGTCCATCCCAAGTGTGTACGGACATGCCATAATTATATAAGCATTAGACTCCTATGGTTGGGTGCACATTTCTAGGGAGTCCTCCAAGGTAAAGAACTCATTGGAGAACTATTCCAAGGGATTTTTGCTACAAAGTTCATTAAATTGGTAACACAAAATCTATTATTGTTAACCCTCACTCACATTCCTATCACCTAAGACGGATGCTGTATTATTTATTTGGTGGAGTCAGGTACCGAGCTTGTCGGTCCAATAGGAAAAGGGTAAGAGTGATCGCCGATGAGAGGCGCACTCTAACTTGAACATTCAAGGGATTAGTTGGCTAAGCATGGGCGTCCAAGTGTGAATGGGGAGAGCTCATATAAAAGTCAACTAAACCTAAAATTCACTCATTCTCTCATTTGTGCAAGAGAAAAGTGCTCTTGCTCCATCTCCATCTTCTTCTTCATCATCTCCTTGTGTGTGTGTGTGTGTATGCGTGACAAAGAGAGAGAGAGAGAGTGTGTGCGATCGAGCATTGCGGCGGCACGGCGGTGGTGAAGCGGTTGAGCGCATCTCCATCTTCTTCTTCTTCATCTCCTTGTGTGTGTGTGTGTGTGTGTGTGTGTGTGTGTGTGTGTATGCGTGAGAGAGAGAGAGAGAGTGTGTGCGATCGAGCATTGCGGCGGCACGGCGGTGGTGAAGCGGTTGAGCGCATCTCCATCTTCTTCTTCTTCATCTCCTTGTGTGGCGTGTGTGTGTATGCATGAGAGAGAGAGCGAGAGTGTGTGTGCGATCGAGCATTGCGGTGGCACGGCGGCGGTGAAGCGGTTGAGCGCGGTGTAGCGGCGTCTCCTTCTTCTTCGCGGTGAGGAATCCTCCACGACAACAAGCGTAGAGCGGTGAGTGACACACCATCGCCATCTTTGAACTTACTAGTTTAGGCTTGTTGTGTGCTTAGAGCCATTTGTGGCTCGCACACAGTGTATCGGCAAGTTCCTTGCATTGACACGTGCAACAGACGCGCACATTTTTGGCAACGTTGTCGGGCAATGCCATACACTAAGCTTGAATAGCACTCTGTGCTTCCTTTGTGGTGCAATTTCAATTGTAGGAAGGGTAGGTAAGGAAGGTGTGTGTGTTGAGAAGAAGGATTTTGTGTTGCTACTGTGTATTTCTTTGTTAATGAAGTTTTGAAAGGTTATTGTGTTTTCTTTGTGCTAAGGTATTAGTATTAAAGTTGTTAGTTCTGTGTAATGTAAAGTACAGTAAGTAGGAAGTAGATCTCAGAGAGCTAATGAAGTGTGTTAATGTGTAACAGTAGGTGTATTAGTTGTAAGTAGGTAGGTATATTGTGTGTGTGTGTGCTCACGTGCAGGCCGCAGCAACATTATCCCAAAAAAACAAATAAAATAATTTTAAAAATTAAAAAAATTAAAGGTAGGACCAGGATCGAGAATATCTCCCAGACCCAAGCCCAAGCTCACGCTCAGTCTCAAGCCTCGGTCGCCCTTTAAAATTACGTTCACACGTAGCTAAAAATCGACTTTTTTGAGAACCAACGGAGCTTCAGGTGACCGAACATTGTGTTGTAAAGCACACCGTGACCTTCGGAGTGATACACTCGTTTTGAGCTATCACACACTTTAATCAAAAAAATCGATCATTAAAAAACATTAAAAAACATTTTTTTTAAAAACGAGTGAAAACCGAAACCTAAAAAAGTAAGCGGTTAACCTTCGAAGTTATTCGCCGATGCTTGAAGGGTGCCAAAAGCACATGCATCTGCGCTCTGGTCCTGTGCTAGAGACGGAGCAACTAGAGAGAATGTCAACTTACGCGAGTTCTCAATATCCACCTACCTTAGGTTCTGGGCCCTCGACGGGGACCTAAGGTAGTACAAACCAAGACCCAAACATAGCGGCTAGTGACTCTTCCTCTGACTATGACATCATGAAGGGTTTCCTAATGCCTAATCCCGATAGCTCAAGCCAAGACATGCATGACATGGGCCCGCGGTCCAGGCCGAGCGTACTTAGCCGCTTGACGGAAACCTTTAGTAGAGCCACTCGCTCCGAACATGGAGCTAATGATGTAAATGAGGGGGGTGGGGAAGTAAATTCTCCATTCATGACCAACGTAGAGCCTATGCCCTTAGAGAATGTGCACGTGAATACTTCATTCACTGCACCTCCTGACTCTTCAGAGCTATTCCCATGCGAGGTCATATTACCCGATGGTAGAAGCCTTGCCGAAGTGCAAGAGGTTGAGCAATATATCACTGCGGCTAGGGAAAAGGAAGTTGAGAGCTTACGCAAGGCGGAGCAACGAAGAGAGTTAAAGAGAAAGCCCCTATGTCAATATCCTTGCTAAGAGAGCAATCGAGTGCTCCTGACTTTGCAACCGTTAAGGGCCAACCCCTAGAAAGCAACATTGCATCTAGCTCAAAGGACACCTCTAGCACATCAATCCTAGATGGAGCGTTCTTAAATGATAACTGGCAGTCCGAACTACAAACGGAAACTCTAACCGACTTATACACAGGTCACACCTATCACGTGGGTTAGTTAGATGTCCTACAATCCACAATGGGTGCTACTAGTGTGGAGGATCAACAACAAAGTGTTTGTGAAGTCATCCATAGGGTCATTGAGTTAGAGAAACAGAACAAGGGGATCAACATGCCTTCAACGGGTCTCATGAGATTCTTGGATACAGGAAAGGCTAAACAACCGACCTTATCGCAAATGGAGACTCCCCCGGTAAGTCTGATGGATCCTCCATATGTTGTTTCGCCAGGGGTCTCAGTGCAATCTGAGCCCACAAGTGATAGCTTTACCTTTCCAAGTCTAGCTCATCTTTCCCTTGATGACACCACGGCTACCATGCCTACCCCAATGATGGGCATGCCAAGAAACACGCCATGGACCTCATTTGTTAGTAAAGCACCACTACATGGTAGCTCAATGCCTGCAATAGTACCTACAAGTGTGTACCAATCGTATACACCCATGGGTCCTCGTACTCATGTAGTTCCTACCCCTCCCATTGTTTCAACAACCTATGCTCCACAACCACAACACCCAAGTTCTTATTTCTATGAGACTATAACGGCTAGCATTAGCATTTCACATACGACGTCTGCTATGCCTAGGGCCACACATATGAACTTTGGGCCGCCACATGGCACAACACCGTACCCAACGTGGAACCCAAGGGCTTCCTATGCGCCAAGCCCAATGCCAATACCTACTCCACATGTAGTCTCTGGAGCACCTCCACCCACGGGTCCTGCTCACTTAGGTGAATTGGCAACATTTGCTCAAGCTATCGGTCGATCTATTGTTGAGAATATGCGTAACACACCTAATAGAGAGCCTAGAAGTAAGGCAGTACAAATAGCCAAGCTCGCACAAAAATTTAGTGGAGACGGGGATGTGAGAAAGCATATCGAAGTGTTTGAACAAATATGTGATTCTGTAGGAGAACACAATGACCTGCACAAGAGTAATGCCTTAAGCCTAACCTTAAGTGGGAAGGCAGGGGATTGGTATAGAACCCTAAGGGTGGAAGAAAAAACGATTTACCCTACTCTTAGGAGACTATTCTTAAAAGAATACATACGAGAGGGAGTGCTTTGGGGTGTAGCCTCTCAGCTCCAGAAAGCCCAACGAGAGGAAGGAGAGTCAGTGAGAGACTTTATTAGTCGCTTGAAACATTTGAATTCTCGTTGTAATCCAAATGAGCGCTTCAATAATAATTAATTGCTTGATAGATTCATTAGGGGATTACGACATGAGGATATCTACAATGGCCTAGTCATTAGAGGTATCACCACTTGGGAAACAGTCACCACCAATGCGATCCAATTGGAGGATAATTTAACTATTCAAGGAGAAAGAGTGTCAGTTGAGCCTAAATCTATTAGCTCGCAAGCATCGGGGCATCAGTCAATGACCCTTAAGCCTATTGCTAAGGAGCCAAAGATATCTGAGATGACTTTAGCAGATCTCACCAAGGCCATCCAAGAGAGTCTTAGAGACAATCGTGCTCCGTAAAACAATCATATGTATCCAAGAAGGGAGCAACAACGGTGCTCAGTATGCTATGGACTGCATAGTACCAGTGAATGCCCTACTTTTAGAGTAAAATTCAATGGGAATTGCAATGCCTATGGGAGGTATGGTCATCAAGCTAAGGATTGCGTAGTATTTAAGCATGCAATGGCCAATAGACCAACCTTAGCATGGACAGACAAACCTCGAGTGCCTGCATTGATGCCGGCCCCACCTCTTGAACAAACAGCACAACACATGGTCCCTAGGGCCCAAAATGTTGTTCAAACAACACCCTTACCACCTCCAATGCCAGGACCGCAACCACCACATCCGAGAATCACTTCTGTGAATCAAGTGGGTTGTGAGTCATCTATTTCTTGTTTGGAAGGCTGTGAGGAAGATATAGATCCTAATATTGCCTATGGGATGGATGTGCTTGAAGAAAGTCCACAATACTACATGGAGCACTATTGGGGACAAGTCAAACCTGTATATCAAGTAGGTGCTCTTGCGGCAAGAGGCCAAAATATCAATTACACTACTAAGAGACCACCTCTTCAATGCTATGAGTGTGGAGGTCCACATCGTGTAGCCGAGTGTCCTATTACGCTACAAAAGAACGCCACACTAATGCAAACCAATCAAGCGAACACGTCTACAATGCAGATACTCATGTGTAATCGATGTGGCATAGATCATTTGATTGCCCGATGTCCAAATAATCCAAATGCACCGAAGATCATGCCATTAAACTTGATTGAAGTTACTGAGGCCCACCATCACAAAGTACACCTGTGGTACCAATAAACGTACTCACACGATTGATGCTCCAAAAACAAAATTATATTCTGGAGGAAAGAGACACAGCATCAATTGCCCAATATCAGAAAAAGAAGAAAACACGAAGGAAGAGATCGCAAAAAGCAACGAAGTCAGACCCCAGTTCAAAGACCAACATAGGGACTGACCACTGTTGGGGTATAAAGCCCAATGTGGTCACCCAGGTAAGTGGGCAGGCCGCCAGGTATGTACACATATTCTTTTGTAAAAACCTAATAAGAACTCACTATGCTCTACACATTACAGAAGAGCGAGTTCACCATATCGTCGTGCTCTTCTTCTCGCACTCTCTCTCGCGTCGCACTTCCGCTCGTACTCCTTCAACTGGTATCAGAGCTCAGATCGAGGCTCGGGACAGCACTGCAGGAGGCTAGAGTCACCAGCTCAGATTGGAGTGAAATTCGATAGGCGAGACACGGCCCCAAATCTCGTGTGCTCAGAATTTCATTCTGAGGTCATCTCGGTCACCGTTCGACTTCGACAAAGGTCTGCGCAGGCCATTTTCGACTACGTGGTCTCGGCGGGTGCAGATCCGACTCTGCAAATTTGGGGTTTTCGGCCTACGACTACAGGTGCTGAGGATATCGACACTCCCAGAGTGTTGATTTGTGGCTGTCTACACATCAAAGGACGGCTCACAGTTCTTGGAGGCGTGTCACGTATGACACGGGCGCATCTACACACAGACTGTAGGCGACATCCACTAGTTCATCAGGTAGCTTGTGTTTGCTGCTTGATATTCCATATTTCATCCTGACATTGCAGGTACTTCCACATGGGATGTATTGTCAGAGATGATGTATGTTTGTTGAGGGTTTGCTGGCTGTGAGTCACGCAGCAAACAACCGCCGCAGCGGTTACAACATATAGTGGGAAATTTGTGGATGTATGACTTTGTGGGAAGTCTATGTACTGTCAGCTTTACTGCAGCCTTTGTTGAGGATCGAGTGAGGTTTTATTGAGCTGGGGGATTCTCGAATGTTGAGATCCTTTCGGTGATACATGTCTTGGAGCAATCCCTCGAGCACCCTTAGATAGGCAGCTAGGATGTATTGACCGTGAGTTAGACAGTTGGGATTGCATCTTTGCTTTACTGCCGTTGAGGCATTGTCACAGTCTATGCTTACAGGACAGTGACAGGACAGCCAGAGACAGTACATGTGCAGGACAGGTTTACCCACAGCTTACAGTGTCAGAGAGACAGTGTTTTTTTTTTTTTGAGCTGTTTTTTGGTCTGTTTTTTGAGTACACCAAAGCCATTTTACAAAGGAGACTCTGCCAAAATTTATGCAGAATCTGAAGCTCTGTTACAGGGGAAACTCTGCCAAATTTTTCCCAGGAAAGTAAACTACTGTGAAGCGTAGCTATGGCTGGATCACAGGACATTGCTCTTTACAATATCAAGAAGCTGGATGGAACCAATTTCCCATTGTGGAAGCAGCAGATTTGGCACGTGTTGGTACAAAAGAAGCAGATAAAATCTATAAAGCTCAAGGGGATAAAACCAGAAGATATGGACGAAGATGAGTGGAGTGAAATGGATAAATTGGCACTTTCTACCATTATGCTGACTTTGGCAGAAAGCGTTTACTTCAATGTAGCAGACGAGATGTCGGCTTATCAAGCATGGTTAAAGCTCAGTGATCTTTATGAGAAGCAGAGGGCAGCTTCATAGGTATACTGGCTTAAGAAGCTTGTTGACTTGAAGATGAAAGAAGGGACACCTATGTCCAATCATTTGAATGAATTCAACACAATCTATAGTCAGTTGTCAGCTCAAGGCGTCAAGTTTGATGAACCTGTTAGAGCTATGTTCCTGTTGATCACATTGCCGGAAAGTTGGGACACTTTTCGCACAGCTTTGAGTAATTCTGCACCTCCAGATGGTTTGAACATAGCAGGTGTAGAAGGAAGTCTGCTTACTGAAGAAACCAATAGAAAGACAATGGACAAAGGCAAAGGAACAGCCTTAGTTGTCAGGGGAAGGACCAAAGAAAAGTACAAAGGTGGAAAGAGGAATCAGTCTCGTAGCAAGTCCCGCAGTGCTAAAGGCAAGAGTGACATAGAATGCTACCATTGTGGCAAGAAGGGTCACATGAAAAGAGACTGCAGAGAATGGAAAGCAGAAAAAGGCAAAGAGAAAGCTGAAGACCATGGTGAGAAGAACAAGTCCTCAGTGAAGATTCAAGAAATAAATGTGACAAACACTGTTGCAGAGGATGACAGTCTAGTGTCAGGAGACATCTACTTCTTGAAGAATACAATAGACTCAGCTCTTCTTACAGCATCTGATGGAAATGCACTGAGTGACTGGATTATAGACTGACTTCATGTGTCTCCAAACAAGGAGTGGTTTACTTATTATGTGACCACTAAAGATCATGTTTGGATAGGCAATGGGAAGACATGTGAGATCTTAGGTGTTGGAGATGTTCAATTGAAGTTTCAGAATGGCTCTTCTTTCACGCTGAAGAATGTGAGACATGTTCCCGCAATTACAAAGAGCTTGATCATCACACGTTTACTTGATGATGCTGGCTACGTCACCACTTTTGGACAGAACATGTGGAAGATATCCAAGGGTTCTATGACAGTAGCACATGGAGTAAAGTCTGGAGGACTTTACATGATTTATGTATCAAATGTCTCTAAAAATGTAATCAATGTAACCGAGCAGCCGAACGTTTCTTTGTGGCATAGCCGGTTAGGACATATGTCCAAGAAGGGAATGGAAATCTTGTCTCGTTCTGGTTATTTGCCTGGCTTTTCATTTAATGATTTTGAATTCTGTGAACATTGTCTGTATGGTAAGCAAACACAGCAGCCACATAAGCATAGAAGCAGTAGAAGAGATACACAGTTGGCACTTGTTCATAGTGATTTGTGTGGACCTATGCCTAACCTATCTCTAGGGGGAGCTTCTTACTTTATGACATTTATAGATGATTACTCGAGGAAAGTATGGGTTTCCTTTCTCAAGCACAAGGATGAAGCGTTTAGTGTTTTCAAAACGTTTGTGACACTTGTGGAGAATCAGAGTGGCAAGAAGCTTAAATGCTTACGCACTGACAATGGTGGAGAGTATGTTTCAAAGGCCTTTCAGGACTTTTGTGAGTCAAAAGGTATAAAACGTGAACTTACTGCTCCTTACAATCCTCCTCAAAATGGTGTTCCTGAGAGGATGAATAGGACCATACAAGAGAAGGTCATAAGTATGTTGTCTAATGCACAGCTTCCAAATGGGTTTTGGGCTAAAGCTGTATCAACAGCTTTTCATCTTGTAAATAGATCTCCTAGCAAGGTTTTGCAGAAGGATTCAATGCCAGAGATGGTATGGTCAGGCAAAATGCCCTCATACAAGCATCTCACAGTCTTTGGCTGTGAGGCATATACTCACATTCCAAAGGAATTTAGGAACAAACTTGAGCCAAAGAGTAGAAAGTGCATCTTTCTAGGCTATGGTAATTCTGGTGAGATGGGGTACAGACTTTGGGATCCCGAATCCAGAAAGGTTGTCCGTAGCAATGATGTTCACTTTAATGAATCCAAATATCATTCTAAACCAGAGAGGGTTGAGGAGATTAGAAGAGTTGTCTTCCAAGAAGATGGACCTGCACGTGCAAGACAAAATGTCAGGGCTCAAGAGGAGCAAGGACAAAATAGAGTGGAACCACAGGTTGTGGCTGAGCTTGAGCCACCTATTGTGCGTAGATCTGGACGTGTCACGCGACCTCCTGATAGGTTTGTTCCATCTATGAACTATGTCATGTTGACTGATTGCAATGAGCCTTCATGTTACAAGGAAGCAGTGCAAATGAAGGACTCCGGGAATTGGCAATTGGCCATGCAGTCAGAGATGAAAGCTCTGCATAAAAACAAGACATGGAAGCTAGTTAAATTACCACAGGGCAAAAAGGATCTACCTTGTAAATGGGTTTACAGGTATAAGATCACCGCTCATGATAGTCAGCCAAAGTACAAAGCAAGGCTTGTTGCCAAGGGCTTTAAGCAAGAACAAGGCATTGACTTTGATGAAGTCTTCTCTCCGGTGGTCAAGATGACTACATTGAGATGCTTTCTTGCATTGGTTGCCATATTAGATTTGGTGTTGCACCAAATGGATGTCAAGACAACGTTCTTGCATGGTGATTTAGATGTGGAAATTTACATGCAACAGCCAGAAGGGTTTGTTGAGAAAGGCAAGGAAGATTGGGTATGCCAGTTGTTAAAGAGTCTTTATGGCTTAAAACAATCACCAAGGGCATGGTACCAAAAATTCTACAATTTTATGCTTTCTCAAGGCTACAAACGTAGTGAGTTCGATCACTGTCTATATACAAAGAAGGCTAAGGATGGCAGTTGGCTGATCCTTATTTTGTATGTGGATGACATGTTGATTGCTGGCAAGCACTTGGAAGAAATTTCAGCTTTGAAGTCAAAGATGGCAAAATCATTTGACATGAAAGACATGGGTGAGGCAAGTCATATACTTGGTATGCGCATTGAGAGAGACAGATCAAGGAAGTTGATTTGGTTATCTCAAACAGAGTATATTGACAAGGTTTTGCAACGTTTCAATATGGAGAAGGGAAAGGCATTGAGTGTCCCATTGCCACCATATCTGAAACTTAGCAAACAAGATTGTCATGTGTCTGAGGAAGAACAGGCTGAAATGGATAAGATTCCATATGCGTCTGCAGTGGGTAGTTTGATGTATGCACTGATTGCTACTCGCCCAGACATTGCATTTTCAGTGGGAGTAGTAAGTCGATACATGTCAAACCCAGGCAAGAAACATTGGGAGGCAGTGAAAGGAATATTGAGATACCTGAAAGCTACAAAGATTATGCGTATATGCTATGGGAGTCAGGAGCTAAGTGTAAAGGGTTTTACAGACTCAGATTATGCAGGTGACTTAGACAACCGAAGGTCTACGTCAGGGTATGTCTTTACATTGGCTGGTGGAGCAGTATCATGGCGTTCTAGATTACAAGATTGTGTTACTCAGTCTACTACAGAGGCTGAATATGTTGCAGCATCAGAGGCATGCAAAGAATCAATTTGGCTTAATCGACTAGTAACAGATTTGGGAATCAAAGAAGAGATGCCTGTGTTATATTGTGATAGTCAAAGTGCTATACAATTGACTCGCAATCCAGTTTATCACTCAAAGACAAAGCATGTGGATGTGAAGTATCATTTCATCAGTGAAATGCTCGAGGATAAGCAACTTCAGCTTGTCAAAGTTCACACCACAAAAAATCCTATTGATCTACTTACAAAAGGACTTTCCTCAGAGAGCTTTGCGCATTTTCGCAAGCAGATAGGTGTAGGGTAGTACATCACTTCTCTACATCTCTTGTATATTAGCTTGTATAGTAGCTTCTCTCACACTTAAAGTACCACATCGGACATTAAGTGGGAGGTTTTTGGGGTATAAAGCCCAATGTGGTCGCCCAGGTAAGTGGGCGGGCCGCCAGGTATGTACACATATTCTTTTGTAAAACCTAATAAGAACTCACTATGCTCTACACATTACAGAAGAGCGAGTTCACCATATCGTCATGCTCTTCTTCTCGCACTCTCTCTCGCGTCGCACTTCCGCTCGTACTCCTTCAGCGACAACCCCGTATATATGAACGACACTGAAGAGGGGATTCAGGTGAAACCATGGAGACCAAAACATCCACTAAGATAGAAACCAACAAGGAAGATCTTCATGAGCCACAATGGCCAGGATCCAAGAAGAAGATAGGAACTTATCCAAACCCTACAGAGGAGATTGAGCGAGTCAAGCAATTAAGGAGTTTGGTAGAAGATACCCAAAGGGATCTAGAACCAGCACCTAGGCAGATCCAGATTACAGACACCGTGTTCCCTACGCAATAACAACCTCACCAAGTCCATAGACCCTTAGCCATACCTAGTGTCATCCAAGAAGAAAGTGACTTAAAGTCATTGGAAAGTGGGCGTAATCACTTCTTGATGGAAAGAATGTTTAAAGAGGGACTATCAGATCCTATTGAAGAAATGGAAATACCATCTTCCCCATGTCAAGGGACTGAAGTCCAAAAGGTGTCGTTACACATTGCCAAATTGATGGATTTCATGTCTTCAGAAGTTAGAACCACCATCATGTCCAAACTATATAAAGACCCTGAGCTAATCTCAGCTCTTCGAGCCTTCTCCAATGGAGAGCTAAAGTTTGGGCTACCACAATTTGCACAGATGGATGGAGCTGGGGAGAGGCCAATAGAGGAGGAACACTTAGATCCACAACCCAACCTAGATGAGAACCTTGTTATAGAAATACCTATTAACAAGTTGGGACAATACTTTGAGGGTGATGAATCCAATGCGACCATACCAATCACTACTAAGAGATTAACTGTGAAGGGAATCCTTGATGGTGGCGATGGGGTTAGCATTGTGACTAAAAATTGCTGGGAAACTATAGAAAGACCTCACCTTGCGACCACAACCATAGTAGTGAAAATGGCCAATAGGCCTATTGTTAAACCTATTGGGATGCTAGAAGATCTCAAGATCAAGGTCTTTGGACATAAAATAAGGATTACCTTCATTGTTATGGATTTCTCCAAACACACTATGGCATCGGAGATGATCTTAGGACGTCCTTTCATGAGGGAAGCAAAAATGGCACATGACTGGTCTAAAAACCATGTCTACTTGCAGTTCCAAGATTCTGTCATTCGAGTGGATCTTGTGACTGGTCGAGCACATCCTCTAGGAAACAGGTTTATAATTGATCATAGATCTGACACAACATTTCACTTGGCCCCATTGCAGTATTGTTACATGTGTAAAGCGGACACTGATGTTGGGGAAGATTCTCCTTATATGGATGTACTACCTGGGATATCTGAGTCGGACAATGTGGATTGGGTCCACCTAGCAGCAACCATAGATACTTGGGGAAATAGGGGGATGACTTGGGTAACACTTGAGGGGGATGAAATGCCACCACTTGTACCCTTAAATATGCTAGAAGCAATGCATATAGCTTCTGATGACCTACAAGATGAAAGTTTGACTGGCATTGGAACCAGTAGCGCCTCACAAGACTATAGCCCACACGATTTGGGGTCAGAATCATGAATTGAAATTGACTCTGAGGACAAAGAATCTGAGTTAAATCTTAATGCAAATGTGGGGGCAAACCATTCAGGGCTGAGTGGTACCCTAGATGACAATATGTCCAAGGGAGAAAAAGACACAAAAAGCGATGCATCTAGTAACTATTCACTGGAGATCTGTTGTAATCGAAAATTAGACAAGAAGAGTAAGAGATATAAGAGGCGAAGATATCAAGCAAATGTGCGTGCTAGAATAAATGAAAAGAAATATACCGCAGAATGGCTTAATTATATAGGGGCATGTGATGCTCATCGGAAGTTGGTAGATAACTGGGGTGAATATCTTCAAAGCGTTATGTGGTGTAGTCCACAACCCATTGACATCGCACAACTAGAGGGTACAACGAAGCCAAAGTTGAGCCATATTGTAAGGAGACGACAAAATTGAGAGTTAGCTCAACAACAAAAGGAATCTGAAGTGAAATCACAGTCCACAGAACAACAGGACCCCACAGACCTACACCCTACACCTGAACATTTCAAATCCTACACCACAGAGGAATGTAAGGTTGTGTATACAAAGGCTCAAAGAAAACCTATCGATGGAAGCAATGGAGTCTATGATGGTCCAGCGATAGTTAAGGAAATAGAGTTAGAAGACCCAAGAGAAGAGTCTAAACCTGTTTTCATTGCCCAAGATCTGACAGAGACTGAGGAGTGTGTACTTAAAGAACTTCTCAAGGAATTCATGGATATATTTGCCTGGACATATCATGATATGAAAGGTGTTCCACCTTCCGTGGTGCAACACACAATCCCCATGAATAGCATGGCTAAACCAGTTCAGCAATGACCCTACCCAATGAATCCTAAATTTGCAAAAATCGTTCAAGAAGAGATTGAAAAGCTTGTGGAATGCGAATTCATATACCATATTGAGCACTCAGAATGGGTGTCTCCAATAGTGATTGTGCCAAAAAAGAATGGGAAACTCAGAGTGTGCGTGGATCTCACGAAGGTCAATGCTGCCACTAGGAGGGACCATTACCCCCTTGCCATATTCAGAACACTTGCTTGAAAGAGTTGCAGGGAAGGAAGCTTATAGCTTTTTAGATGGGTACTCTGGCTACAATCAAATCACAATTGCGTTGGAGGACCAAGCTAAAACAGCCTTTATAACCGAATTTGGAGTGTTCGCATTTTGTGTTATGGCTTTTGGCTTAACCAATGCCCCTGCTACCTTTCAAAGATTAATAAACACTGCTTTTAGAGAATATTTGAGGGATTTTTGTGAAGCTCTCTTAGATGAGCTTTGTGTTTATTCCTCTTGGAAAGAACATCTATCATGCTTATGAAAAGTGTTTGAGAAGTGTAGATTGTATCGCATCTCCTTAAACCCTTTCAAATGCCAATTTTGAGTTAAACATGGAGTCATTTTAGGGCATATAGTGTCCAAAAATTGGATTTTCACATATAAGAGCAAAATTATGAATTGCCACCACCTACAAACTATAAAGGAGTTCAAAGGTTCATGGGCCATGTTGATTATTATCGACGATTTATTTTAAACTTTGCCGAGATAGCTCGTCATTTGTACAAGCTTCTTATTGAGTTCCAATGGATTGCGGAGTGTGACCATGCTTATGAGTCATTGAAAAAGACCTTAACTAGTGCTCCTATTCTATGAGTGCCCGATTGGAATGTAATTTTCCATGTGCATATTGATGCATCGAAATTTGTTATTGGGTGTGTTCTAGCTCAACCAGGAGAACATGAACTGGACTACCCCATTAGCTTTGCAAGTCGTCAATTGAATGATGCCGAGAGAAACTACACCACTACAGAGCGAGAAGGTTTAGGTATGATTTATGCAATGAAGAAATTTCTCTACTACCTTCTGGCCAACAAGTTTGTTTTCTATGTTGATCGTCAATCATTGTTGTATCTAGTAAATAAACCTTGCTCCACGGGAAGAATTACACGATGGTTGTTAATTCTCCTTGAGTTTGATTTTACCGTTGTGGTGAGACCTGGTAAAAGACATGTCATGGTGGATCATTTGTCTTGCATAACCAATGGTGAAGCCCCTACTGGAGTCGATGATGAATTGCCTGATACTTCTCTATTCCTAGCCGAGACCATACATGAATGGAGTGAGAAGATTGTGAACTTTCTAGTTAATGGTTTCCACCCAAAGAGCTTCGTAAAGACATAGCTTGAAAATTGTTAAAAGAATGTGAACCTTACTCTCTCATTGCAGGAACTCTCTACAGGCTAGGGAAGGATGATATTAGACGTTGTGCCCGTGAGGATGAGTATTTATACATACTACAAGAAGCCCACATGGGTATAGCCGGAAGACAGTTCTCAGGGGAACTAACAGCTAGAAAGGTGTTGCAATCAGGCTATTGGTGGCCTATCTTATTCAAGGATGCATCACTTTTTGCAAAAGGATGTGATGAATGCCAATGTTACAAGATCACACAACGAAATGATAGGATGCCCTTACATCTTGTTAAAGTGACTCAACCATTTAAAAAATGGGGTTTGGACTTTGTAGGCCCAATTATTCCGGCAGCTCGTAGCACTCACTCTCGATATATTATCGTTGCCACTGACTATGTCACAAAGTGGGCGGAAGCCAGGGCAACACGTAAGGCCGATGCAAAATCAACTACCAAGTTTCTCTTTGAGAACATTATTACAAGATTTGGTTGTCCCTTTGAGATTGTGAGTAACAATGGTACTCATTTTATAAATGGAGTAATAAAAGAACTCACTACCAACTTTATGATAGCTCACCATAAGTCCGCACCTTATTATCCACAAGCAAATGGCCAAGCTGAGAGCACCAACAAGACCTTAATCTCTATCTTGACCAAAACGGTGGAAGCTCATCGCACAGATTGGGATTTAAAGCTTACATCAGTTCTATGGGCTTATCATACTGCATGCAAAGTTGTCATTAACTGCACACCCTTTAAGATGGTGTATGGTCAAGCAGCGGTTATGCCATGGGAGTTTGTCGTTCCTAGTCTTCGAGTAGTTTCTCAAGAAGGTTGGGATGGTAACCCCTTAGTTGAGCAATTATATATCCTTGAAAGGCTAGATGAAGAGAGGCAATTAGCTGTGCAAAATGCACTTGTGGAGAGAGATCGAAGGAAGAAATGGTTTGACCGTCATCTAAAGAACAAAGATATCAATGTTGGTGATAAAATCCTTATGTATGGAGTGTGTAACGAAAAGAAAAAGTTGAAATATGTGAGAAAAGGACCATATAGAGTATGTGAGATCACCCCACAAGGAAGCATTCGTGTGGAGACTCTTGATGGAGTTGAAACCATTGGATTCCTCAATGGGAGCAAATTTAAAAGATACTATGATCCTTTAAGCCAAGAGGAGCTACATGCCATCCATACAAAAAAGGCAGCCAAGTCACAAATAGAATTGAAGAAGATACAAGCTCAAGCTGAGGCTAAGGAGCGACAACTGCGCATAAGACGGAAACGAGAGGCTAACCTTGGAGTCACACATGCATTCCACTTTGAAACCGACAAGGATTGGTTAGACTCTGACACACCTCTATGATACCCTATTGAGCTAAACAGCACCTATGGAAAAGTGATATATAACACCTTATTGGACGGGTGCTAAATATAATCTGCTATCATATGGGGTGTGGTGTCAGTTAGGGAAGCCACCTCTATCTGAGAGTATTATCCAAGTCAAGGATAACAACAAGAAAAAAACTGCGGTTTTTGGAATCTGACACACTTCTGTCAATTATGACAATGGGGTTGTAGCTCAAGACTTTTTGGTCATGCCTGTTGGAACTATGGAGGGTAATATAAACCTAGGACGCACGTGGATGATAACCACCAAATGCACTATTGATTGGGGGACAGGGGGTGTCACAACACAGAATCAAACTCTTAGCCCTGCCACGCAAGCCATAGTCCCTGAGATATTGCCTCTTACAGAAATAAAACCCAAAACATTGCATGTCCAAGAGGTTGAACCATATGTCCCCATAGCCCAACTCTCTAGAGCTTCAATTGGTGTAGTTGAAATAAAGCTTGAGACACACAAGACCCATCCCAATGTAACAAAGAAAACATAAAAGTGGGTCTCTAAAGCTTCTTTAGCAACCATAGCTAGTGCTAAAAGACAGGAGCCTGGTAAGAGACGTCCCATTCACCCCAAGAAATGTAAAGAAACGTTGCGTTGGATTCCTAAAATCCTACTGGAAGCCCAAGGCTACTATGAAGGAAATGATCAAATCTGGGTGCCAAAACGTAAATTGTGCTCTTACTTGTCACCGGGCCCATGTGAGCTCAATCATGTGTCTCCAAAACAAATTGAAGATCGCGGAAAGAAAAAAATCACAGAATACTACACACCTACTCCAGAGCTAGTTTGGGTACCAAAGAAAGAACGATTTGTTCCACCTAGCTCAGGAACAGGAAAATCAAATGAAGATTCTTTCTCTTCATGTAGTTCCTACACGAAATAGAAGCTTCGACACAACCTCCACCTACCATTGTACATATCCATACAAGCAAGAAAGAGTTTGCACCTCCCATTGTAAGTTCACCACCTACAACAATGTTGCAAATAAAATCATGGGAGAGTACCTTACCACCCTTGCAACTAGATGAAACGCATAGGGCGGTCAAAAACTATTGGTTAAAGCCTTCACCCATAACAACTTGGAACAATTGGTTTCAAAAGGTGACGACATCATTCCAAAAGGTATGATCTACCCAAGGAAGGGGGGAGTGTTTGTTGACATCCATCATTCACTTGCTTCCCTCTCAACCTTCCTCCACGACATCTCAATCTCCAATCTTAGGGAATGTATATATAAAGCCTTATACTCAAAAAACTTGTTAAAAAAGTAAAAGAGCAAGAGCCATAACACAAAATCATAAAAACACATTATGCACAAGAACACGACCCTTGTAATATTTGTACTCTAACCATCATCTATTTGAGTGTACAGATATGGCTAGTACGCTAGAGTCATCCACTCTTGCCTTGGGTGAGAGGTACCCTCGTTACTTTTCACAAATGTTTCACATGGTCTTTCTGGTGCTTGCATGTGAATGGGATTTGGTAGGTATACTAGCATGTGAGAGGAATTTCAAGGAATTAGAATGGCCGATACGTCTCTTGACCACGACTGATCCATACTTAGTAGAGAGTGTATCTCCCATTGCACAAGCCTATCCTTGTGACCAAGATGACTATAGGCGTCTAGTGACCTTCTTAGTAAACATTGGTGCCTCTGATGATGAAGAAGATTTACATGATTATACGGATGGCACATATGGTCTCACGGATGATGACTTTTTTTTTCTCAACAACGAGGATAGGGGTTTAGCCTTAGGGTTTCCCCCCAATCTCTGGAGTGCAAATAATTAGGTTAGGGTTCCTTATGTTTTTTTTAATTATGTTCAATAAGTGTTGGTACATTTTTCCACTGATGTGCCTCCTAGAGGTATTCTTTGTGTTTCCTAGTGTGTACAGGAACGTGTTGTTGTGGTTAGGATTTGGACCTTCATGGAATCTTTCTCTCGTTCACACTTCAAATCAAGGGCAACCATCAACACAAACAGGTCTTTCTTGTCCATTAACATTGCCCCTTATCTTTTTGCATCCATGTTTGTTTGCTTTAATTATGATTGGTAGCATAATATTTAGTGACTTTTCTTAGTATCAAACATTAAATTCGATGTAATTTTTTATCATAATCACTTGTCTAGGTTTAAAAATCAAACAGTCCGACTAAGGTAGTTTGACCAAGCTAGGTGTTAGAGATCTTCTCTTAACACCATGGGGAATGCCTTCCTAATTATCAATGGTTACTTAGGTTCTTAATCCGATTTAGGCAGCATTGTGTGAAATGTATTAGGGCTTTCTAGTGGGCTTAGTCCCTATTGACCTTTAGCTTAAGTATTAAAAAGGGAGTTTACAAGTGTGATGAGCCTGGGGAGGGTAACAGTGTTATATGACTCCCCAAAGTTACAAAATTAAAATGCAAAAAACAAACAAACAAAAAAATCAACGTCCCAAAATGTAAATCTTAAGCTGGAAGAGAAATCTCAGCTTGATTTGGTACTTCACTCACATGTATCGCCTATGGTACTAGAGCCCTAGAGGTTCCCAGTGTGGGCGCTTTTCCTTGAAAAGCAAAAAACCCAAGGCATACAAAATAAGCACACACATCAAAATTGAATCACTGTGAAAAGACTTTGGGGGGTCAAAGAAAAGGTAATCAGTCAGGTGATGATTTCATGAGAAATTCCTTTTATCGTAGCTTAACTACAAGGTCTTCTAGGTATAGCCTCTAGTCAGCCCTCGAACATGAAATACTTGGCTCTCACGATTAACCAGCTTAATTGACCAGAGAAAATTAAGAAGCTTACCCATGGTATTAATAGTCGATCTTTAGTGCCTTTCGATCGTTAAATTAGCGACCCCAGACTTGTTTAATTTTTTATCTTTACAATTGTTTATGCGTTTGACTATATTGCAATTTAATGTTTATTGCTCACAAATGGTTTAGAATCATGCTACGAATCAATTTGTCTGCCTAAAACTGCATATGCTTTTTAATTGTATATGAGAAAGCAATTACTGTGCCAATGTTGTTTGATTTTGTAGTGTGACTGAAGAAGGCTAAGGACATTCATCTCAAATGCTCTTCCACCTCAACGAACGAGCTTCAACTCAATAGCTTCCGAGGACAGAATCTACATCAGGAAGGGGGGCATGTTAACCCTCACACACATTCCTATCACCTAAGACGGATGCCGTATTATTTATTTGGTAGAGTCAGGTACCGGGCTTGTCGGTCCAATAGGAAAAGGGTAAGAGTGATCGCCGATGAGAGGCGCACTCTAACTGGAACATTCAAGGGATTAGTTAGCTAAGCATGGGCGCCCAAGTGTGAATGGGGCGAGCTCATATAAAAGTCAACTAAACCTAGAATTCACTGATTCTCTCATTTGTGCAATAGAAGAGTGCTCTTGCTCCATCTCCATCTTCTTCTTCTTCATCTCCTTGTGTGTGTATGCGTGAGAGAGAGAGAGTGTGTGTGTGTGTGCGCGATTGAGCATTGTGGCGACACGGCGGTGGTGAAGCGGTTGAGCGCGGCGTAGCGGCGTCTCCTTCTTGTTCGCGATGAGGAATCCTCCACGATAGCAAGTGTAGAGCTGTGAGTGACACACCATCTCCATCTTTGAGCTTACTAGTTTAGGCTTGTTGTGTGCTTGGAGCCATTTGTGGCTCGCACACAGTGTATTGGCAAGTTCCTTGCATTGACACGTGCGATAGACGCACACAATTATCTACAGGCGATAGGAGAAATTCCCAATTAGAAAGAGAGCTCATTTGTGGGAAAGAGGAAGATTATTGGCTTGGAAAGAAGCAAGGAAGTATATGGGTAGACAGCCACCACATATGCCAAGTATAATAGTAAATGTCTTCAGCAAGCGCTTCATGATCTTTGGAGGTCTCACCTCGCCAGTGGTTTACATATATTTAAAGATAGGTAAAAAACAATCACCCAAGAGGCGCCATTATATTGTCTCACCAAGTAGTATGCGACATTTTTAGGCCCTATAGTGCCAAAGGTAATTGTGTGTTTGTAATAGCCTAAGAGGTTATGGGTTGACATCAAGATGTGAGAGGAGTTTACAATAGTTAACTCTCAAGGTAACAAGGAGCTTTCAATGAGAGAACTCACTTGAAGAGGATAAACATTAGGAAGTGAATGGAGTATAGGAGGGCCACTTTATTTGGCAGTTTAAGAAAATGCTTAAGGCTTAAGCCAAGTTGACCAGGCCTAAAAGAGTGAGAAAAAAGGCCTACGTTGGGCGTTTAAAAAACTATTTTTCTATTTTGTCTTTTAAGTTAAACATTTTTTTACCAAAAAGAGATATGGATAACTTAATTTATTAATATCTTCCAGAATTTTAAATTGTCCTTTTCTCACCGTTCTCCATTTTCTCTTACATTGAAATCACACTCTCTCTCAATTTGAGGTCACTAAAGAAAGTAATTTTCAGTCTTCCACCTGCCAGAAAAGAAAATTTTTCATATTTTCTCACTACATTCTCTCTCTAAAATGTGAGCTAACTCTCTCTCTCTCTCTCTCTCTCTCTCTCTCTCTCTCTCTCTCTCTCTCTCTCTCTCTCGTATATCAAAGTCACTTCCCTCTCCCAATCATTGAAGAGACATTCTTTGCTGCCTAGTTTTGATAAAAACTCGGGAGACCTCCTAAGGTTGCAGATCTACTCGCTCTCTTTTCCTTTGTTCTCTCTCTCTCTCTCTCTCTCTCTCTCTCTCTCTCTCTCTCTCTCTCTCTCTACCCTTCATGCTTCTCCATCTCTACCTTGCTTAGAGCAATGGGATACTCCATTCTATCTATGTGCAGCAACATTTCTCTCTCTAGCACACCCATGCGCAACCATTGTTACCATATACATGTGGTAGTGATGTGTGTGAACACACTTAGGACCGTCGGGGTATTTTTCCCTCTTTAGGAAGTTTTTTCCGCCGTGCATTCTATATACGCCCATTCATTCTAGGGCTATCTATCTTTCCATTGCACACTAAGTAACACACTCTCTGTTGTGTGCCTTGAGCTTCCTTCATTTTCTCTAAGCTGGGTGTGTTTTCCTGCAACCCTAATTCCAACAATTGGTATCAGAGCAGGTTGCGTCCTCCTGGGCTTAGTCGCCAGCAGCTCCAGCACACGCTTGCTCAGTTTCTCCGATTTCAGTGACTTTTGGCAAGCGTTCACAGGTCGAAAAAAAATTTGGAGGAGCTCGAAGAGCCCAATCTGCTCAAATTTTTGATTTGGGCTAATTTCAGCCTTTGCTTCCACTACAGGAAGTACTGCACAGGCTCTTTCGTCATTTTGTGCAAAATTTTTGTCAGTGTTGTTTTTTGCAGGAACATTTACCATGGCTGACAACAACACAGATGTGTTCAAGATGTTTGATGCTGAGGACAAATTGGATGGAGACAATTACCCTATGTGGGATTACATGATGCAACATGTTCTTGTGTCAAAGGGTGTCTGGAATATTGTGCAGGGCATTGATGTACGTCGTGGTTCTCAGGATGTAGGCGATGTTGAGGATGTTGCAGGTCTTGCTGTAAGGATTGTTGCTGTTAGAGTTGCTTTGCCTACAAGAGAACAAGCTTTTGGGATGTAAAGGATGTGCATGCTCATGCGTTGATTGCATTGTCTGTGAAGCGCACCATTACTCCTCACATTTGTTCAACGAAATCTGCAAAACAGGCTTGGGATATTTTGATTGGTCTTTGTGCAAGCCGCAATGACGCAAAAATTGCATTGCTGCGTAAAGAGCTAGAGTCGAAGATTATGCATGAGGAAGATGATATGGACACTTTCCTTGTTGGTGTCAAGGATATCATGAGCAACTTATTTCTACAAGTGAAGTCATTTTAGACAGTTCCCTTGTGCAGAATGTTCTTGATTACCAGATTCTTACCAGACTTTTGCTAGTACTTGGAGACTTATGACCCAAGGAAATCCTGAAGTTGTCAAGTTTGATGCATTATGCACATTGTTATTGCAAGAGTTCCAAAAAAAACAGGACTAGACAGTGTGCAGTTGAAAAGGCTTTTATTGCTGCTCAAAGAAAGGGTGGTAACAACAATGCAGCCACTCCTTATGGTTCTTCTGCGAGTGGAAAATCACATGTTCCTAATGCGTCCATTGTTGAGTCTTCCTTGAAAGGAGACTGTGATGCTAATGTTGATGCACAATGGGCTTTTAGTGTAGAGTGCACTTACAATCCTGGTGTCCATGATGCATACATGTCAGCTGCTACAGATTCACATGTGTGGTATTTCGACAGTGGTGCTACAAAGCACATTACCTCACATCATGAGTTGTTCACCTCTCTCGAGTCTGTCCCTCATGGAAATTCAGTCACTTGTGCCAACAATGCCTCTTATCCGGTTCAGGGGGTTGAAAAGATTGTGCTTACTACTACAAATGGCAGTTCTTTCACACTTGTTGATGCACTTTATGTACCTGGGATCAAGAAGAATCTTTTGTTTGTATCTGCACTTGCCAGACTTGGACTTGTAGTCAAATTTGTGGATGACAAATGTACAGTTCATGATCTCAGTTTTGGTCATGAAATTGTTGCACCTGCCCTTTTGTGTCATGGGTTGTATAAGCTCACTTCGTATGACAAGTGTGGACAAAATATTGCAAATGCAGTTGCACATTCAAGGGTTGTTTCAAATGCAAAACTATGGCATGCATGTTTTGGGCATCTGAATTTTGCCAGTTTGTTGCATTCGTAGAAATCTGATATGGTTGCTTCTTTGCTGCCTCTTGAAGCACATGTCAAACATGTTTGTGAAGGCTGTATTTTGGGTAAAATGTAGCGTTCTAAGTTGTTAAAGGATAATTCAGTTCGGGCCACATGTAGATTGCAGCTTGTGCATAGAATTTTTGTGGGCCCATGCAACCTCCGTCCTTGGGAAACTACCTTTACTTCGTGACTTTCATTGATAATTACTCCAGGCATGCATGGGTATTTCCGCTTAAAGCAAAGTCCAAAGTTTTTATGCGCTTCAAACAATTTTTGGCTATGGCTGAAAATGTCTCGAATTATACTATGGGCACCCTCCATTTCGATCGAGGGGGGGAGTATATGTCTCGTGAATTTAATGCATTTGTGGCTAGTCGTGGGATAAAACACCAATGTACAGTGCCTTATACACCTCAACAAAATGGTGTTGTTGAGAGGAAAAACGGGTCACTTACGGAAATGGCACGATGTATGGTTAAAATTCAAGCATTGCCACATTCTTTTTGGCTTGAGGCCATCATGTGTGCCACTTATGTACAAAACAGGTGTCCTATGAAAGCTTTGCAGTCTATTACTCCATATGAAGCATGGCATGATAGAAAGCCTTCTATTGAGCACATGCGTCTTTTTGGTTGTTTGGCATATGCTTTGCACAGCGCAGAAAATTGGATGATAAGGCTGCCAAATGTATTTTTGTTGGTTATAGTGCTGAAAGCAAAGGTTACAGGTTGTATCATCCATAAACAAAGCATATTCTAATTTCATGGGATGTTGTGTTTGTGTTCAGCCCTTGCTGTCATGTACTAGAGACAGTAATGTAAGCTCACAAGGCATTTATGACACTTTGTTGCCTCTTTTCAGTGGTGGAAATATGAATGTAAATTCCAATCAGGCAAATGTACAACCTATGGGGGTTTCTGAAAATGTTACATATCAGTTTATTACTGATGTAGATGTACATGATGTACTTGATGAGGAAAGGGCTGAAAATGAGCAGGCTAGAGGTATGCCAAAATGGCTAATGCACACTTTGCGTGACAGTAAATTGGATGCACCTTCGTCTAGTCGTACTTGTTCAGGTTCTCTCCATGCCTCTTATGCATCAGATTGTTATGCTTTGGCTGTGTCTAGCTTACATGATGTTGAGGAAACTTTGTCTTTTGATGAAGCACAGAATTCAGAAAATTGGATGGCTACCATGCAATCAGAATATGATGCACTTATAAAAAACGACACATGGACTTTATGTGATTTGCCTCCTGGCAAAAAGTCCATTCGTACAAAGTGGGTTTACAAGTTGAAATGCAAGCCGGATGGTGACGTTGATCGCCATAAGGCTTGACTTGTTGCAAAAGGCTATGTGCAAAAAAAAGACATAGATTATGAAGAAACTTTTGCTCCCACTTGTCGTATGACTACTATTCGTTTTCTATGTGCATTGGTAGCTCATTTTGGTTGGGATGTCCATCAATCAGACACTGTTACTGCTTTCTTGAATCGTGACATTTTTGAGGAAGTTTATGTAATGCAGCCTCGCGGTTTTGTCAAGAAAGGACAAGAGGACAAAGTGTGCAGATATAAGAAGGCTTTGTATGGGTTGAAGAATCTCCTCGTGCTTGGTATGAGAAATTTGACACTCATTTGGTCAAACGAGACTTTTGTGACAGTCCAATAGAAAGCACATTGTATGTCAAGCGTGAGGGTGATGTGCTTCTCATTGTTGTTCTTTATGTGGATGAGTTGTTGATCACTGGTCCCAATGAGGCACATATTGCTAAATTTAAGGCTGATTTGAATGCTACTTTCAAGATGAAAGATTTGGGGATGTTGCATCATTACTTGGGCATACAGTTTAAGTAGTGTGATGGTGGTATTACCTTGTGTCAGAAAAGTTACATAGAGACATTTCTATGTACGTTTGGACTTGAGGATTGCAAACCTATTGCCACTCCCATGGAAAGAGGTTTGAAGTTGAGTCTACATGATGTGGTGATCCTACTGATGTCACTCTTTATCAAAGTGTTGTTGGCTGCCTCATTTATGTATGCAACACGAGGCCAGATATTCAATTTGCAGTCTCACAGGTCAGCAGATTTATGCATAGCCCAGGATCTAAGCATGGACAGGCTGTCAAGAGGATTTTTTGCTACTTAAGTGGCACTTTAAATCTTGGTTTGTTTTATCCCAAGGGGGATCATTGCCGCTAGACTTACATGCTTTTTCGTACTCAGATTGGGCTGGTTGTTTTGACACGCAAGTGTCCACAAGTGGTTTTTGTTTCATGCTTGGCAGTTCATGTATATCATGGTTGAGTAAGAAGCAACCTATTGTGCCCACTTCTAGTTGTGAGGCTGAGTACAGGACAGTCTTCATAGCTATGGTTGAGTGTGTATGGATCAGACGTCTTATGGCTGATTTGGGTGTTGGACAGGACACTACCAACACTATCTACACTAACAGTCAGAGCGCATTGGAAATTGCGAGGAACCCAATTTTTCATGCTCGTACAAAACACATTTAGGTGCATTACCACTATGTCACGGAGAGGCTCTTAGTAGGAGAGATCAGCTTGGCTTTTGTGCCAACACAAAACAACCTTGCAGATCTTTTCACAAAGGCATTTTCTCGTGAGAAGTTCAAAGCTTTCCACAAAGCTTTGAGCTTACTCCCCTTTGTGGAATGATTGTGTCCTCAAGGCATGGCACTTTCCTTTACTCATGTGCCAGCTTCACTTCACCGCATCACTTCAGGGGGGATTTGTTACCATATACATGTGGTAGTGATGTGTGTGAACATACTTAGGACCGCATGGGAATTTTTTCCCTCTTTAGGAGGTTTTTTCCCTCGTGCATTGTATACACTCCCATTCATTGTAGGGTTATCTATCTTTCCATTGCACACTAAGTAACACAATCTCTGCTTGAGCTTCCTCTATCTTCTCCAAGCTATGTGTGTTTTCCTGCAACCCTACTTCCAACAACCATTTGAATTCAAAGGAGACAAACCAATGACGAAGGAAATTTGGAATGGCGGCCTCTACACCAAAACAAACTCCATTGCGCCACAAGGGAAATGAGATGAGGGCACCACCTAGTCTTGGAAGCGTGGACTAGGACCGCTACACAAAGAGAGAGAGAGAGAGAGAGAGAGAGAGAGAGAGAGAGAGAGAGAGAGAGAGAGAGAGAGAGAGAGCTATCACTATGGATGAAGCATTAACCTTAGTGTGTGTACAAGGAATGGATAACTTCAAGCACTCCCAATACAAATAGCATGTAGATTACTAAACACCAACTCAAGGATTAGCCAAAATCACATCAAGCACTCTCACACACACATAAAAGATTTCTCTTAATTAACATAAGTAAGAGGAGGGGAGGTTACTAGCATAAAACAATTTGCACTTTAGAATGTGCAAGAATAGAGTGAATGAATGAGCTTTATGGGCTCATGGTGAGTGATACAAAGACTCAATGGGGCTGAGGGAGACTTGAAATTACAAAGGGGGGGCTTCTTTATATAGGAAAGAGAGTGATTAGGAGTGAGGTTAAGATCCAAGTGTAATTTGTACAAATGAAGCTTGATTAGGGACATTCAACCAATGAAGAAGCTCCTTCCAAGTGATTTGTTGACCAATTTGCAACTAATTGGCTCCATCATCACTTGTGTTGTCTTCACTCCTTCCTCCATAGCTTGAGTCCAAGAGCTTCCTTATTTTTAAAATGTAAAGAATCTACAGAAAATCAATACATATCTAGTAATAATAGAAAGGGGTTGAATGAGAACTTATGAATTACAACAAGATTAAGCATGATTTGAGAGGTGATTAGAAGAGGAATTTGTGATGGTTTTTTGAGCTTGAGAGAGAGGAGGAAGGAGGGGAGGGTGAGAAGACTAATGGCTTATTTTTAGAGAAGGACTCAATGTGGAAAAGGAAGGGTGTGTGTGTAAAGGTAGAGGGGGTGGTCTCCACCACAGTTGAAAAAACTGGCGTCCGCCATTTTAGTCATATCTCCTAGACCGTAGATGCAAAAATTATAAAAAAAATATGGTCGAAATCTCCAGCTCATCAGCTACAACTTTGATGAAGACAACTTTTCTTGGATCGGAGTGGAAGTATTTTTTAAAAATCCAGAAAAATCATGTGTATGTTTCCTTCCTTTACCAAGTCTTCCACCTGGGTCCCATCTGTTTGAATCATCATATGGCTCCAAAGCCATGATGATATGAGCCACTCATGACCCTTGAATCATGGGTGCATGGCCCCACAAACACATCATATCTTTTCTTTTCACATTTACATATTTTCCCTTTCCTTTACCACTAGGTTCTCCCTTTCACCTCCGGTGAACTAGTCAAGAAAAAATTCCTATCAAATCCTTCTTTGAATTTTTCCAAGAGGTTGTTCTCACTCTTTCTTTTATTGTAAACCTCTAGAAGCAAGGAAAACCAACAAAATATAGTAAACAAAAATTTGTGATAGGCTCGGATCATAGCCCCCCCAAACCTAGCTAGGGGTATTTATGCCTCTAGCCTACTTTCTTTGATCTTGGGCTGACCTTATCTTGATGTGATAAGGATTTAGACGCCATCCATTTGTCTTGGTCTTGTGCACTTTACAATCAATGTCTTGAAGTCTGTAAGAGCCATTTTTGAACTTTTTGGTGACCAAGAACGGGCCTTCCCATCGAAAAAGAAACTTTCCATCCTTACGAGTGTCGAAGCGATGGTCATATCGAAGCACCAGAGATCCCTTTTTGATGTCTTTGGATGCTAGCTTTTTGTTGAACTTTTCTCTACACTTCTCTGCTTCTTGAGAATAGTGGTTGATGGCTTCTTCACGATCCAATTGCAGCCTCTCTACATCCATGATCCTTTGATGTACTTTCTCTTTTTGAGAGCCTACCTGGCTACCCAATATTCGAAGACTTGTTAACTTCACTTCAATGGGCAAAAGCGCCTCCTTTCTATAAACCAAATGAAAGGGTGTGTACCCTAATGTGGTTTTGAAGGAGGTTCTATAGGCCCATAGAGCTCCATTCAGGTGTTTGTCCCAATCTTGGCGCATGGCATGTACCTGTTTGGTGAGAATTTTGCAAATGATTCCATTTACCTTTTCCACCAAGCCATTGCACTGAGGGTAGTAAGGAGTAGAGTGTTGATGCTGAATATTTAGCTTCTGCATGAGTTCTCCTACCAAGTCTGATCTAAACCCTAGTCCTCTATCATATAGTATTTCAAGAGGGGTGCCAAACCGGCAACAGATGTGGTCAAAGATGAACTGACTCACATCCTTAGGAGTAATTCTATTGGTCGGCATAGCCTCAACCCATCTAGTCATGTAGTCTACTCCCATGATGATGTACTCTTTACCTGACTGAGTGCGTGGTAGAGGCCCTATGGCATCAATTCCCCATTTCTCAAAGGGCCCATATACCTTTATTGGGTTCTGAGGTTCAGCTATGAGCCGTCATGGTCCTGCTTTCTAACATTCATCACATGTTTGACACCAGTATTTGACATCACGATGAAGACTTGGCCAAGTAAACCCAGCTTGTAGAACCTTTCTACTAGTGATGTCGTGGGCAAAGTGTCCTCCGCACATATCATCGTGACAAGCTTTTAAAATCTCTTCAATTTCACTCTTCAAAGGCGAGTACTCTCCTAAGCACACCATCCTTACCAAGACAATACAAGTTATCATTTACTATGCGATACCTGGTAGCCTTCCTAGCTAACCATCGCCTTTCCCCTGCATTCAAGTGTTTAGGAGCCTCTCCTTGCTCTAGAATGTACATAATATCTTCTAAGTCCTCCTTGCCTTGCTGAAGTGGAAGTTTAATGGCCACTGCTCCCACTATTGACTCATTTAACTTCGATGATGCTAGGTGGTCTGCATCCTTGTTCTGGTCTCTTGGCACATGATATACTTGTGCCTCCCTAAATCTCCTCATAAGAGCTTTGGCTTCTCTCATTTTAGTAGAGAGACTGGCATTTTTGCAAGCCCATGTACCTTGCATTTGCCTTACCAAAAGCATGGAGTCACCAAAAGCATTTAATCTCTTAATTGAATTATCGAGGCACCAACAAAGGCCATGAATTAGAGCTTGATATTCTGCTTCATTGTTGGAGTGGACATCTTCTAGAGTGATCCCTTCACCATGGATCCTCTCTCCCAATGGAGATAAGACCACGATGCATGCAGCTGCCTTATCCTTGGGTCTCTTGTATGCTCCATCAAAGCAGAGGCTATAAGCATTGACCAAAGCCTCTAGAGCTGGAGGTGGTGGAAGTTCCTTTCTCTTCAAATGGAAAACTTTTTCATAGCACTTGTTTGTTAAAATGTTGGCTAAGCATGCTCGAGTTGTTCTTTCAACTTGTATTGTATAATCAAACTCTTGAAGTCGCACCACCCACTTTGCTATTTTGTCAGAGATTTCCATATGTTGTAGTGCATAGGGAAACATATCCTCCACAATGATAATTACAAACCTCTTCGGCAGCAAGTATGGCCGAAATTTGGTTACCGCAAACATGAGAGCTAACACTAGCTGTTCCATCAGGGTATAGGCCTTCTCTGTGTTTTCCATGAGGCGGCTAGTAAAATACACAGGCCTCATAAAGGATGTTTTTGGATCTTTTTGTAGGAGGGCAGCACCAATGGCCTCTTCTCCCACACTAGGGTTTACAAAGAATGTTTCTTCCCAACAAGGTTGGAGGATTACAGGGAGTGACCCTAACATTTTTTTTATCTCTCTAAAATGCCCATCACTTTCTTCACTCCAAACAAGCGTCTCTTGACGAGTCAGCTGTTGTAGAGGAAATATCACTTGGGAGAGTAAGTGTATGAATCTACTCAAATATCTTAGCTTTTGCAAGAAAGAGATTAATTGTTTGATGGAAGTTGGGGAAGGTAGATTTAGCAATGTTTCTATCTTTTCAGGATCTACCTCAATTCCATCAATGGACACTACATGCCCTAATAGTGTAACCTTGCTTTCCCCAATGTGACATTTGTCCTTGTTTAGTTGTCCACTCAGCTTAGCTAAACGAGTAAATCCTTCATCAATCTTGCCGAGATGCATACTTTTGGAGCTGTAAATACAAAAGTCATCTATGAAAACCCTTATGGACTTACCAAAGTAAGGTTGGAAGACCATGTTCATGAATCGTTGAAAGGTGGCTGGAGCGTTGGTGAGACCAAAAGGCATGACTCGAAATGCAAAACAGCCCCATGGTGTGATGAAAGTAGTCTTTTTCTGGTCCTCCTCTGCAATGCGTATTTGAAAGTAGCCGGAGTAGCCATCACACACTGTGTATCGCTCATGGCCTGCTACTTCATTTAGAATCTCATCTTGAAATGGGAGAGGGAAGTGGTCCCTCTTTGTTGCAGCATTTAGTGGCTTGTAATCCATGCACACTCGCCATTTACCATTCTTCTTTGGCCTCACCACTACTGGGGAGACCCATTCTGAATCTTCTACTGGGTATATGAATCCTGCTTCTAAGAGTCTCTTCACCTCAGACAACAGTGCATTTTGTTGCACAACTCCTAATCTTCTTAGTTTTTGTACTACTGGCTTGCTCCCTTCTTTTAGATGGATATGATGCTTCACTGCAGTGACACCTGTAATGTGAGTGTAATCAGAAATAAACAATGATGCATGCTTCTTGAGAACATTTACATAACCCTCCTTTTCTTCTTCCTTTATATCCTTGGATAACATCTTCTCTAGGCTGGCATCCCACACATTCTCCATTTGGATCCTTGGGTTGTCTTCTGATGAGGTAGTTTCCTTTATGGTGACGCCCATGACTTCGAGAGTGCTATCACTCTCTTCACTTGAACTCTCTTCCTCGTCCATGGATGAGGAGCATCCACTTGAGCTCCACTCATCAGCTGACGTTTCTAGTTCAAGGTTCTCTTGTCGCCCATTCTTCAAGTTATAAGCCACCTTCCGACTATGGCCACCCACGCGAGGCCTCAACTCTAAGTCTCCTGTTGCCCAATCTTGCCTAGCTCCTATACCCATGAGCCAAGGTCGTCCTAAAATAAGGGGGTATCCTTCTCCCTTTACTGGCATCACATAAGCATCAACCTCTGTAGTGATTCCAAAAACATAAACTCTCAAAGCTTTCACTACACCCACACAAGTGACAAAGACATTATTGGCCATTTTTGTCCTAAAGTTTGATGATTCCATTAACTCTAAACCCAATTGATGCATTAGCTTTTCTGTCATGACACAAACCTCTGCTCCACTGTCAATGTAAGTTTTTGGAATCCGTTGTCCCTTGATTTGAGCCTCCACCAAAGGCACTATATCCTTGAGACCATATGCTTTGATTACACTTACTAGCTTACTTCGCTTTGCCCTCGTGCTCACCATTTTTGACCATTTTCGTTGCAGCTTTGGGGAGATATGGAGTAGTTGTGGCCAAGTAATCTTTGGTCCTTGAGAACTCACATCAGCTGTCAAGTCATAAGGTTGTGTCCGAGATCCCATAGGGAAATCAGAGATGTCAATTTGATACCTAGTACGGGTCTTTCTCTTCTTGGATTCATCTTTAGTTGCCCGAGATGTACTTGCTTCATTGCTTGCATCCTTGCTTGTTTCTTTACTTACTTCATCTTGGACACGCACACGCTTGATAGGCATTGTAGCCACTTCATCTATCTTCATCTTCCCTTTAGCTATTTCGTCCTGGTTGCTTCTACCCTTGATGACCTCCTTCATCCTTATGATGCTCACATTTGGTTGAGTAGCAGGGGCTTGAGCTTGAGCACGAGGTGGCTGCAAAATTTGAGGTTGCGGTTGCTCTTGTGCTTGAGCTCTAGCACGGGAGGACTTACTTGTTGTCGAGGACCTCTGACAGGGTAGTCATATCTTCTGGGATGAGGGCAATTATACATGCCGTGGCCATTTTCCCCACAATTGTAACACAACATTTCCCTTGCTTGACGTCACATTGGTGGCCGATTCCCACCATTCCCCTCAATAGGTCTTCTTGCACCCTGCACAAGATTTACTCTCAAACCCTCTAGCTGGTTTGTGAGATTGTTTATTTGTTGGAGCATATCTTCTTGTTGACCTCTATTGAGGTTTGGTGCATTAGGCACATTTGGAGGTACGTGAGAAGCTTCCATAGTTGTGATATTGCCTCCCAAAGCTAGCTGGCCAGCTTGGGCTTGATAGAGAATCTTTCTATTCTTTTCCCTAGCAATTCTTAAGGCATCTTCAAAAGTATTTGGAAATTTGCTCTTTACCTTCTCCCTTAGCAAGGGGTACAAACTTGAGATAAATCGATCCTTTTGGAGGCAATTGGGAGCTCGCTCACTAGGGTTTAGTGAGTTTGACCATTGCCCCCAAAGTTTCAGAAAATCTTGCTCATAGGTTGCATAACCATGAGGGTCAACTTGATGAAGGGCCAGAAGCCGTTGCCATAGTTCTTCTGCCAAATTGGCTCGTTGAAATATTCGTAGGAAAGCTGCCTTCAATCCCTTCCAATCAGCTCTTTGGGTTGGATCTAGAGCCTGGAACCATACCCTAGCTTCTTCTTTGAGCACCAAAGGAAAAGCTCTCCATTTCAATGCTTCGTCATCCCTCCCAGAGACAAGGAAAGCCATCTCCAAGTTATCCAAAAAATCCCCAGCATTTTCCCCACTATGCCCAAAAAAATTAGGGAAAGCCATCATAAAATGGGTTGCCCTCCTCTCAATACAGCACAAAGATGAAAACTTCTAGGCCCAAATCATATCTTATTAAGGGTAGAATAAATGGATTGATAGATGCATTAATCTCAGCTAGACGACGAGGGCCTTGTAAGTTCCTTATGATGTTTTGGAACCTAAGCTTTGTGCTAGCTATTATATGCACAGTTTGTCTAGCAAGAGGTTGGAAAGGTCCATATAAATCCCTATGATTCATGGAGTATGCTTAAAGCAAGATGAAGATGTGAACATCAAAAGATACATTATACTCCAAAATAGGAAATATTATAGGGTCAGGGGACAACAATATCTCTCTCAACCTCTCAGCTCCAAAATAGAAGACCAATCTTTGTTGGAAAAAAATCTTTCTATCAATGCGCACATTCACCCTAATATTCTGAACTGATTGAAATTTGTAGAAAATGGGATTATTCATTGGTGCATTAAATACAAACTTCCATGAAGCACTTCATCGAAGTTGAGCTCTCTTGGATCCCACCATTTGAGAGATGCGAAGAATTTGCTCACCAGTGATTAGCCTAGCTTTGGTGTGACCATCTTCAGCTTTGTAGAGTTCATAGGGTTCAATGGCTACCCTCTCAACCACCTTGAGCCTTCTTGCTAGTAGTAGTTGGAGTGCATCACCATATGTAGCCTCTTGCCAATACCGCACCCCATTGATGTGTAGCTCCCCCTCCAAAAACTTGTTAATACCCGAGTTTGAGAGTGCTTTCACCACATGAAGTCGAGGCTTCAAAGGAAGTGTCTTCACACTAGCCACAAAGCACTCAACACAATTCTTTGACCTAGGGACTTGATGACTACAAGATTTTCCTTGAAGCAAAGAAGGGTGTATGCAGTTAACTCTCTTTACCCGCATACGTGCTGTTTGTCGATAAAGACGCTTCTTTTCTCGAGCTTCTTGGGGAGACCATAGTGGAAGTCTTGGAGAATTTGATGGATCTTCCTTCATAGGATTGACAGAGCGCTGCTTGAGAACTCCTCCGTGGGGGCACCAATTTATGACGAAGGAAATTTGGAATGGCGGCCTCTACACCAAAACAAACTCCATTGCGCCACAAGGGAAATGAGATGAGGGCACCACCTAGTCTTGGAAGCGTGGACTAGGACTACTACACAAAGAGAGAGAGAGAGAGAGAGAGAGAGAGAGAGAGAGAGAGAGAGAGAGAGAGAGAGAGAGAGAGAGAGAGAGAGCTATCACTATGGATGAAGCATTAACCTTAGTGTGTGTACAAGGAATGGATAACTTCAAGCACTCCCAATACAAATAGCATGTAGATTACTAAACAACAACTCAAGGATTAGCCAAAATCACATCAAGCACTCTCACGCACACATAAAAGATTTCTCTTAATTAACATAAGTAAGAGGAGGGGAGGTTACTAGCATAAAACAATTTGCACTCTAGAATGTGCAAGAATAGAGTGAATGAATGAGCTTTATGGGCTCATGGTGAGTGATACAAAGACTCAATGGGGCTGAGGGAGACTTGAAATTACAAAGGGGGGGCTTCTTTATATAGGAAGAGAGTGATTAGGAGTGAGGTTAAGATCCAAGTGTAATTTGTACAAATGAAGCTTGATTAGGGACATTCAACCAATGAAGAAGCTCCTTCCAAGTGATTTGTTGACCAATTTGCAACTAATTGGCTCCATCATCACTTGTGTTGTCTTCACTCCTTCCTCCATAGCTTGAGTCCAAGAGCTTCCTTATTTTCAAAATGTAAAGAATCTACAGAAAATCAATACATATCTAGTAATAATAGAAAGGGGTTGAATGAGAACTTATGAATTACAACAAGATTAAGCATGATTTGAGAGGTGATTAGAAGAGGAATTTGTGATGGTTTTTTGAGCTTGAGAGAGAGGAGGAAGGAGGGGAGGGTGAGAAGACTAATGGCTTATTTTTAGAGAAGGACTCAATGTGGAAAAGGAAGGGTGTGTGTGTAAAGGTAGAGGGGGTGGTCTCCACCACAGTGGAAAAAACTAGCGTCCGCCATTTTGGCCATATCTCCTAGACCGTAGATGCAAAAATTATAAAAAAAATATGGTCGAAATCTCCAGCTCATCAGCTACAACTTTGATGAAGACAACTTTTCTTGGATCGGAGTGGAAGTATTTTTTAAAAATCCAGCAAAATCATGTGTCTGTTTCCTTCCTTTACCAAGTCTTCCACCTGGGTCCCATCTGTTTGAATCATCATATGGCTCCAAAGCCATGATGATATGAGCCACTCATGACCCTTGAATCATGGGTGCATGGCCCCACAAACACATCATATCTTTTCTTTTCACATTTACATATTTTCCCTTTCCTTTACCACTAGGTTCTCCCTTTCACCTCCGGTGAACTAGTCAAGAAAAAATTCCCATCAAATCCTTCTTTGAATTTTTCCAAGAGGTTGTTCTCACTCTTTCTTTTATTGTAAACCTCTAGAAGCAAGGAAAACCAACAAAATATAGCAAACAAAAATTTGTGATAGGCTCGGATCACCAACATTCCCTCCCTTTCTTCCCTCCAAAACATCATCCAAATCTCATATCTTTCAGTTCTTTATGCTTCTTGCCTCTATAGCCAATATCCTTTGCTTGTAGCTGTCACCATTACACCTTCTCTATTTAATTAACTTGATCAAGCTAACTCTAAGTGTCATTCAATCTCGTCCATTTCAAGACGATACAAACATGCCAAAAGGGTATAGTCTAAATGCTCATTTGGAGCAAGAATATGCAATCATACGAGTTGGCACATCCAATCCCGATGTTGCAGATCAACTAGGGATGAGTGGGTGCAATGCAATCAATTTATGGATTGATGGTCCTGTTTAGCCAAACTATCCTCTAACCAATACGTAAACACCATTTTGAAATGTCACTAAGCTATTGTATTTTGTAAGTAATGGAAGAAACGACCTATTTGTCTATTGCTGGATATTGTTTTTTTTTTCTTCGATGAAATGAAAGCAAGAAAGCAACTCTTTGTTTCATTATCTTTGGTCCAAGAGAATATGTCAAGGACATTCAGCAAGTCCACGTGGAAGCCAATGAGAAGACCAAGCAGCTTCAACAAGGAAATAGAGAAGCTCCAACAAAAATTAGACCAGCAAAAATAGGAGCAAGAGCGGCGGTTGGACAAGTACGTTCAAGTATAAGACACTACACATAATATGCAACATCTAATCGATCATCTCACACACATTCCCCTTGGCTTCCACATTCACAAAATGCAAGAGACAAGCGATGACCATGTTATCTTCAAGTGGTGGAGCTCAAAATAAACGTATCCATCAAACTAAGTAAGGGCAAGGGTGCATGATTTGAATGTATATTCTATATCTTTTGTAGGCGACTGAAAATTTATTTCAACCTGCAAGCATTAGGCTCAAATCAAGATGGGAATCAATTTTGATGCTCAAGCAACATGATGCACTCTACTGTAGCACATCATCAAGCCAAATGAGCTTGTGGAGCTATTGGAAGACCCATCCAATGCTAGCATTGCCAAAGTTTTGTGCCACAAGTATTTCAATGAATTGAATAACATTGTGTCACCTCAGGAGATGATGGAGATATGTGATGGTGTTGGAATAAGTTTCAATGCTTATGAAGCCTTGTACAAAACTGTCACGCTAGGACACAGGAAAATGGGACTATTTAGATTGTTTCCAACATGCAGCCATTTGGCTCGAACTCATGATGTGAATCAATTTCGATGCTCAAGCAACATGATGCACTTACTACAACACATGATCAAGCCAAATGAGCTTGTGGAGCTATTGGATGACCCATCCAATGCTAGCATTGCCAAAGTTTTGTGCCACAAGTATTTCAATGAATTGAGAACATTGTGTCACCTCAGGAGATGATGGAGATATGTGATGGTGTTGGAATAAGTTTCAAAGGTATGAATCCTTTTACAAAATTGTCACGCTAGGACACAGGGAAAATGGACTATTTAGATTGTTTCCAACACCTTATAATGTGAGCTTTTTGAAGAAATATGCCAATAATGATGTTGCAAGCTTATTAGGTGGATTTCAATATGTGGATGATGTCATACCCTTGGAAGTCAAAAAATCCTTTCTCTACAATGAGCTCAACAATGTGTATGTTGCCTTGTAGAATCTCTAGGAAGAGTGTGATGGTAAACGTATCTTCATTATGAAGCTTGATGAGTACCAGGGTCTTGAAAGATCAATGTCTCAAAAAGGTAAGCACTACCTTGATGAATAGGGCCTTGGTGGGCGTCGATGTTGAGCTAAATGCCAACGAGAAGGGAGACGAGTGTTTTGAGATTCAATCAAAAGGATATTGGGTGGCTTGCAACTTTTCAATTTCTGCATGAGACACATGAATCCCTCAAGTGGTATTTCAATCACACGCCAATTGTTAACATCATTCGATAACAACATGAAGGACAAAGATTACAGCTTTCGGGTTTGGGTACATTCCAAGTTGAATGGAACTTGACAGGAGACTTGAAAACTATAAAGTGTATACTAGGGTGCAAGCAAGGTGCCATGACCCTTTTTCCATGCATCTATTGTTGCCATAGTAAAGTCTCAAAGGCAAGGGTGCAAAGGCCAGTAAGTGAAAGGGTGGAAAGGAAAAGGGTGGCAAAGTTGGAGCCAACTCTGCGAAAAGTCTACCCACTACACAAACAATCAGTAAATTCTCAAAGATCACTGAAGGCAAGGGTGCAAAGGCCAACAAGTCAAAGAGTGGAAAGGGAAAGGGTGGCAAAGATGGAACCAACTCTACAGAAGGTGTACTCACTAAACAAACAATGAGTAAAGCACTACAAAAATGGTTTCAAGGTATCCTTACTTGTGACCAAAGTGTACCCCCTAATCAAGACATGGAAGATCCAAATTGGGATCCTATTCTACAAATTTCATTGACAAATGTGTATGTGTGCACCCTTCATGCTTGTTTATAAATTCTTGATAAGTTGTTAATGCTCAAAATTAACTATGCTTGGAATATGAGGCCTCCAAAAAGAAGTGGAGAGTGTATAATAGAGCTTGAGGCTATTCTATTAAGTGTTGGTCTCCATGGTGGTGTGAGTTAACAAAGGACAAGTAGGCATTTGGAACTATACACGTTGCCCCAGTAAAATATGTATGGGTGGTAGTAAAGTGAGGCGTCTGATTTCAAACTATTATGACTCCCAAAGTCCTAATGTGTTTTAGTTATGTAAAAAGGTGTGAAACATAACCACCTATAGAGGTAGCAAATCAGCCCTTGGAATTAAGGGTGCTCATGTGTGTCACTCTGTTGAGGAGATTTTTCATCTACTTGAAAAAGCAATGCTAACCTCTAATGAGATCTCCACCTTGAAGCTTGTAATCAATAGTTTCACAATCCAAATGGTCGATGCCTGGGGGAAAACACACATAACACATTACATGGTGGACTAAACACTTAGTATCTACTACAATTGAAGTGCTTCTGTGTTTGATCTAAAGTCATATAGATATATTTTCAGCACATACTTTTTGCACATTGTGCATTTTTCCTTGACATCAATGGTTCATTGGGCATTTGGAGTAACCAAGGAATGGAGTGCTCACACTATAAGGCAAAAGTAGTCTACCTTAAAAACACATGTCAAGGAGATGAAAAGAAAAGGAGCAATGCTCTACATGAGATGTTCAACTAGTTCTAAAGAGTTTTAGTAGGGCGACAGAGGAACAAGACTAGAGTAAAAAGTAGTCTAAAATGCATGATGAGGAAATCAATTAACATGAGGAGTTCACAATTGTATCATGTCTCAAGTGCAAAAAATTGTTTTCAAAAGCGGTTAGAGACAAGGTGACAAAATGACCGACGTTGGATAGAAAACTAATAAATGTTTTACAAATTAACCATTTTTGTTGCAAACATGTATAGTAATGCCAAATGATTTTTGTCGGCACAATCAGTGGTTATGTGCATAAAGTTTCATCTCTTTTTGAGTTTTTTAAACAAAATTAGTTTTATTAATTTTTTACTTCTTTTAAAATTTTAAGTACTATATAAGTCAAAACTCATAACTTGAAGTTCATTTCTTATTCACACATTTTAAGAGATCCTCTCGAGCACACACAAACATGCACTCATATCTTGCACCACATAGACAACACACAAAACCAAACCGCTACGCACAAAAACAACACTACCACCACTCATACCAATGTAAATATATAACCATCAACTCATGGTGAATCCACCACATCAAATCCACAACCTCATCAGCATGTGGAGAACGATGCCCCACATCCTTCTCAACCTTCAAATAGGGAGGATCAAACAACCATGTGGCAGATTTTTGGTGATCTATCATCATTAAATCATGCCACATGCACACCACTATCGAAACCCCCACCACTCTCTACTCTACAAAGAGTAGAACAAGAAACATGGGCCATAGAAGAAGAATATTAGGGTCTACTACTTAATGAGGAGATACCGCTTGCCATCACACAACTTGCAGCTCAAGCAATCACAAAAAACTACACCCCGAAGATTTGGCCCTCGCATCAAACAAAGGGTTTGAAAGGTAATACCAGCAATCCCAAATCTGAAGCACGAGAAGCTAAGAGAATCAAAAGAGTTGAGGAGAAACTAAAGAAAGAGGAGGCTGAGTGAGAAGCACACAAGAAACAAGCGGCAGAGGGAAGGCAAAGGCATCAGGATGAGTGGGAAAGGGCAGAGGTTGAGAGAGCTCACCTTGCAAACTTACACAGTTTTCCTTCTTCATGCCCTCGAGCACAAGTAAAACTAGAACCATGTCCCAAGCTATGAATTAATTGCCTAACCTCCCCATGGCCAAGTCTACGAGGTCATCCTCATCCTCTGTCCTGTAGTCTTGTTTGGTGAGACCTTTGACAAACCTCAATAAGCAAAAATGAAAGCTTTTTTCGGCCACGTAGAGGTGTTAGAGGAAATTTATCGGGAACCACTTTGAGTCAGTGGATCCCTCAAACACAATGTCATTTTCTTCCATGTGTTTCTCCATGTAATTGAGAAAGCTTTGGAAGGCCTCTGCATGTAAGTTGGCAGTGGCTTGCATGTCAATTCTGCCCTCAAACATAGTCACAATTTCATGTGCTCAATATACAAGGCCAACCTTTTCCAGTTGTGCAAGGAGTGCATCACAGGACGTTGCCATGGGTTTGTTCACAACGTTTAGAGCTAGAGGTTTGTGAATGTGAAAAAAGAACTTTAAAAACCTATAAAGTGACTTATATACCCAAATTCACTTTATTTTATACTTTCTAATAACCCTTAAAATTAACATCTAATTATAGATTTTAAATAAAACATGGCAAAAAAACACCAAGACTAAAGGCATTGGAATTCTCAATCAATGAAGTTGAACATTTTGGTTGAAAACAAGTTGAAAACTTGACAAAATATAGAACGCTCTAGAACAACTTGAAAACTCTCTGAGATTCAAAATACTATATTTGTTAATGGGAGTAAAATTCACATTAGCTACAACCTTTTATAGAAATACATCGTGGGAATGCAATGACTCACAAAGAAAGCTCTTTCTTATCTAGATCAAACAACCTTGTCATTGACAACAAAGAGATATTGCTTGGGCAATGTATATCTTAGATTGAGATACTCACGAAGGTGGCTAAGGTGCCAATTATTATTCAGAAAGATGTTGTGCATTGCATCATCATGGAGACATATTTTAAGGTCAATGGTTTCTCTAGCAGAAACAATAGAGTTGAGTGCCTCCCATTCTTCCATTTTTAGCTTCCACTTTTTGTAGGGGAAGACCGTTGATAAGCTTTGCTTTGCAATATGTTATCTAAACACCGATTTCTTGCCAATTACAGAACACTTAATGTTATCTCCCTAGTGGTTGACCACTAGGGAGATAACAAGGTGGTTGACCACCTTATTCTCCCGTCCAATTGTAAGGAAGTCGTTTGTCACAATATCCCCTTTGCAAACCCATATTGTTGGTTTCCTATGGACACTTTGCAATCAAAATAAACTATGTTACCATTGCTTTCTGGGACCCATAGGTGTACTTCATGGTTGCATGCACATCCACCTTGATTCTCATTTTGGTTGCTACTATCAATGCAAGTTTAGGGAGAGATGCGAAGTGAGGTTCATGGAGCAATGAAGAGCTTTAGTGTGTTCTAAGCTTGAGGAGAATGCAGCAAGCTTGAGGATGGAAAGGAGGTTTAAACCTCTACTACAATAAATTTTTGGGAGAGAAAAGTGACATTGAACAAAGAGATGCAATTTGCAAGGTGGAGTGAAGAGAAGTTAGAATGGTACAATAAAGGTAGAGGGATGAAATGACCAACATGTTTTTGGAGGGATTCACTTTTAGGAGGGGGGGATTGGTAGCCGCTAGAGAGGGAAAAGATTGGTTTTTACCCCAGATTTTTAGCAAAAGGTTCAAGTTTTTTATTTTATAAGAGATTTCTTCTTTCTATTTTGAAAAAGAGTATTTATGCCTACAAGTTTGACCAATCACTTTTAGGCCTTGCCATAACCACCATTTCAACCACATGGCATCCACCATGAGGCATCCACCAATTTGCCCATCCTATAATCTTGTTTTCAATTGGAGCATCCATCTCTAGATGATCCACGGTACTAAAATTGAGTTGTGTTCCCAATTATTTAAAGATAGCTCTCCAAAAGCGGTTGTTAAACTTGGGATCATGATCACTAACAATATTTATAGGTAATCCATAAAAGTTATAAAGATTTTCAACAAAGAATGTGGCTAACTCAGGAGTTTTAGTTGTGGACTTGGCTGGAATAAAGTAGATTTTTAGTCAACCTATCTATAATCACCCATATTGAGTCATTACCTCATACATTGGTTGGTAGACCCACAATAAAATTCTCAAGGATACTTTCCCATTTGCCATTGGGAATCTCCAAAGAGATCTCCTACCTTAAGGCACTCTACCTTGTTAAGTTGACATTATTGATAGTGCAAGACATAGCCTTGAACTTGCCCATGTAAAACCGACCAGTAAAAAAATTCATCATACAAGTGTATAAGTCTTCTTTATGCTTGGGTGCACTTGGACTTTCATGACATTTATAAAGAGTTTGGTGGAAAATGTTTGCATCCATTGGTACACAAACTCTCCCCTTGTGGAGTATGTACCCATTGTCAATAAATTTGTTTTCCATCTAGTCATTTCATCACTCCAAAGAGGAGAACCAAGTGTGTAGGAAATAAACACGCTAGCAACATTGGAGGAAGAAGGATCCCTTGTTTTGACTTGACTCCACGTCTTGGTTCGCCTTTTGACCCTTCAAATTTGACTAATGTGTAAACAATTTGATACTTTCATGGTCAGAATTTCAAATTAAACACCACAGAAATGTCACCATTTTTTAAAGAGTACACTATTACATATAGTTTGCATCCATAAGCTTAATAATTGTGTTGTGTAGGATCAAGTTTGTTACTCTCAAAAGCAATTGGCCTCTCCTCTTTAAGAAAACTACTCCCATAGTTGATTGATGGCATCTGTCTCAAGCACAAAAGGTTTCATTGGATCCACAATTGCTAATATGGTTGCAATGGCTAGAGCGGCCTTAAGTGCTTCAAAATTTTGACGTCGATCCTCTCCCCAATGAAATGCTTTGCCCTTGTCTTTCTATTGGTCCATCATACGAACATCAATTTTTGCATAGTTCTTTAACAATTCAATGATTAAAACCTATAAATTCTAAGAAAATTTAGAGCTCTTCCAAAATTTTAGGAGAAAGCCACTTACAAATGGTTTCCACTTTGACTAATTCATATGAAGTCCAGGTGGTTTCTTTGAGATGCAGTTGATGTTGTTAGCTCAGTTGATTTGACAATTGCAGGAGCAGATGTAGTGTCTGAGTACACGAGTGCTGTAGATGTCACATTTGCTTCATCTTCATCTCGTGATGTTTTTATGTTTATGGATTGTGCACGTCCTTTGTAGTGGTTTCTAGATGCGGATTCTATGTTTCATGTCACTCCACACCGTGACTGGTTTTTAGATATCCTAGCGGGATGCTTGGCAGTGTATGCTTGAGTGATGGTTTAGTGCATGACATAGTTGGTGCAGGAGAGGTGAGACTATCATCACCGAGTGGTGCATCATCTGTGCTTCGACATGTGCATCATGTGCCAAACATGACAGTGATTTTGTTCTCATTTGGTGATAATATTGTAGATGCCATACTTCACTTCAAGAGCAATCTTTTTACGATGCATTTGGGTTCACTGGTCCTTGCAAGAGGTGCCAAGTATAGAATTGTTTACCCTATGCACGTAGATCATATATGAGACGGTACAGTCTTAGGGGCTTTGCTGGCATGTGTAGAGCAAGATATGAGACGTGTATCCTTTGTGGGTGAGGTCCACCATGTTGAGACAGAGCATTTAATTGTGCCAGACATGCTAATAGACTCTATAGAGATAGAGGGAGAGCAACAGTGCTCTAGTAAGATAGAACAAGTGTCATTGAAGTCTGTGCAAGCAGAGGTAGAGAGAGTTTTCTCCCTAGAGACACAAACATGGAATTCTTTGGTATGCTCATGCTACAGGTTGATGAGTTGATGCTGGGACACATGGTTTTGCTTATGGGTGAGAGGGATGTAGCCATCCCAGTGTCAGCGAGATGACACATCCATGCACGATGGATAGTCTTGATGATGTAGTGCATGCAGATAGCACCAGATGGCATAGGGGAGGCTAGCCCTTATAGTTTAGCCACTTGGGCCACATTGGCCTTCAAGTGGGAGATTGTTGGGGTTTAGGCCAAGTGACCGACCGCCCATCACTAACAACTCAATTATTCTTTGGATATTATACAAGAATAAGGAGCAATGAGCAATCTTCTCACCGAGAGCTGCACCACATTGTGTTTCTCTTGCATTGCACCACACTCACATGTACGCGCTCCCTCACACACTCACACTACTATACCATTCAAATATGGGACCAAAGAAACCTAATTTGAAGATATCATGGTCTAGACCCTATGAGGTTGATTGGGTATTTTCTCATGGCATAGAAAGGTTAAGGGATTTATCAAGTTTGTTGTTGCCTAAAATCTATAATGGGGCCAAAATCAAATTGTACTATGCCAAGTTAGATGAGATCCCAACAACACCAGTACCAAAAACACCTTTAGAGTCAGAAGATGAACCACTTGACTTGTTTCATATCAAATTAGTTGAAGAAGGAGGCCAGGGTTTGCTCAAACCAGTGGACTTCTTGGGATTAGTTCCATTTTAGACTCAGATAGATACACCACTAGTATAGTTTGGCATTCTTAACGGTCACATGCCAAGTAATCAAAGGCAAAATCTTGTAATCAAGTAATCAAAGGCAAATCTTGTAGATAATGAGTGGGTTCATCCAAAATGAATGAGATGTCCAAGCCATAGCTTCAGCTCTTGGCCATGTGCTCAAACTGCCATATAATGCTAAGGCCAAACCATGTTCAGCTGACAAAGTTAGAAATCATCTAAAAGAGGATGATGGGGCTACAAAGAAAACAAATAAGGGAGCTCAGGGAGTTCCAAGTGGCCACTCTGCAATACGGATCAATGTACAGATTTATTGCAGAATCCATTAGCCTAAAGAACAATCCTACCTATGTTGTTGAGAAGTTATTTGGAATGTTATTGGTTCGATTCAAAGATTCTAAGACAAAAAAATAATTTGGCCACATTTTTGCATAATAGCATGAACAAGCCATTAGCCTAAAAAACAATCCTACCTATGTTGCTAAGAAGTTATTTGGAATGTCACTGTTCCAATTCAAAGATTCCAAGGCAAAATTTAATTTTCCCACATTTTTGCATAACAGTCTGATCCAGTAGACAGTTAAGGTGAAGACCCAGCACCAGCATGTCTTCAAAGTTTGGTATGCATGGCAGTTTTTATAGTGGGAAACTTGCGTTATAGGGACATCATTGCTAAGCTCTAGGGTGTATTCGGAGTTGAAAACGATTAGGCCAAACCTACCCTATAGATAATAAGCGTGACATTTTTCTACGATGTTGTAGAGACCTTCTGCTACCTGACATGCAGTAGAGTGTAGATTTGACTGAGACAAGGATTGAGTGTGTTTGCTGAAAGATTGAAAACTTCTCATAGCCTCCATGCACTAGTCAAGTCGACTTTGTCCCACAGTGTGACATTTATGTTTGTGGTTCTCCCTGTCACTACAATAAGATAGTGAGGCTTGGAATTCAGGGAGCCCCACATTTTTGCACTGTTACCAGGGATGAGGTCACTTAAACCGGGGAAACCCTCACTGCTTAGTAGGATTGTCCAAAAACTTCCTCTAGGTTTGCCTGGAGTACAAAAACAAACTTTTAGAAACCGCACAATTGAGGTGTGTCTTCAGCTGTGTAGAGGCATCTTGACTCGCCGGGAACCTTTAGGCTTAGATTAGATCGTTCTTAGTGGCTGATAGCTTAGAGTATGTCAGATTATGAGGATTGACATGCTATTCAAGTTAAAAACAAGAGAAAATCAGTGTTGGTGGACACTTTCCACTATCTTTTGATTGATGTGATTAGGAGTAGGGTAAGTGGGAATCAAGGAAGGTATTTGATCTACTCACCTCTAAATTGATATTACTCAAGTTACTTGCAAAAAATTTCAAGACTCATAAGGTGAGTTCAAAGCTTCAAAATAGTATTCTTGGTCATCACTGATCTTGGAAGTTTGGCCAAAAATTGAAATAACTTAACTCAAGGCTTATTGGGGACCAGTGTGGACAAGAAAACTTGCAAAATTGTCTATTTTTGACCTAGTAGATAATAAGGGTGCTTATTATCTCCTACTAGTCGAAGAGGTCCATTTTGATATTTTTTGGTCCAAATAGGTAATAGGTGTTGGGATTAAAGCCCAAGTGGCCTCTTATACGACCACCCGCATAACTCACTTATCACTAACTCTTTATATATACTCACTTATACTTTTGTGGATAATAAGTTTTGGGAGATAGCCCTTCAAAAGACTTCTCTGCGTACTATGTAAGCTTTGTGTGTGCTGTGTGTGTGTGTGTGTGTGTGTGTGTGTGTGTGTGTGTGTGTGTGTGTGTGTGTGTGTGTGTGTGTGTGTGTGTGTGTGTGTGTGTGTGTGAGTCGATCTACGCTTCGCTTCGTGACTTCAATTGGTATCAGAGCGAGGTGCAGTGCGGTTTTGCGTAATCGCGCACGCGCACACTTTTCAGGCAGATTCTGGATCCGGAGCTTGGAAATTCACACTCGGCATTCCGGGATCATTTCCCTCAAGTGTCCTGAGGTTTTACCCCCCTTTCGAATCTGTTTATGCCCTCAGAATTTTGTTATGAGCACTACATCGCAAGATAGGTTTCAGCTGCAAAGAAACCCATCTTGTGTAGATTGGCAAGCAGGAGGTGTTCGGCATCAATATCAGCATCGACATACATCACGCATTAGTCTTCAAAGCATCATATATAGACCAGGTACACATATATATCATCAGATATATATATTGCAGTCTGCATTGCTACTTCTTGTGCTTGCCAGGTTCCAGGGGAGGTGTGGCCATACGACGATTTGACACCACTGGCATGTATTCCAGATTGATGTACTGTGATTGTGGGTCTGCTAGTTGTGAGTCATGCTAGCAGACAGACCGTCGCAGCGGTCATAGGACAGTAATTGGTCTATTGTAGGATGTATGCTAGTTCTGGGCAGTTTACTGAGCCATCTGAGAGGGTCGTGTGTGAGGTTTTTTGAAGCCAAGCACCGGGGGCTGGGTTACCCAGTGTGAGGTGGATTAGGTTGCTGGAGTTCCCCTCTACACGCATCTTCTTCGGTGACTTTTATCCCAAAGGATGTATGACTTTGTGTAGACACACGATTGCATCTTATGCGTCAGGCCATTGAGGCATTGTTCAAGGTTCAGTCTTGAGACAGATACAGGTTCTGTGATCGCCCAGACAGGAGACAGTGTATGCTTACAGGATAGCATATTACATAGATTTCTAGATTTGTCACCGGTCAGCTATTTATGATTGTTTTTGAGCTGTCTTTTGGTTTCCATAGCTCAGTTTACAAGGTAGACTCTGTCAAAATTTTTCAAAATACTGACGGTTCTTGAGGAGAGGTGTTCAGTTTGTTGTTTACAGCTTGTTTATTGTGTACAGAGGCCAGTTTATAGGGGAAACTCTGCCAGATTTTTCCCAGAAGTAAACAAATTGACAGATATGGCATCTTCTCAAAGTGAGACTCTTTACAACATAAAGAAGCTTGATGGCACAAACTTTCGATTCTGGAAGAAGCAAATTTGGCAGGTTTTAGTGCAAAAAAAACAAGTGAATCCACTGAAGCTCAAAGGGGAAAGAGCAGAAGGTATGGCTGAAGATGAGTGGGAAGAGCTTGACGAGTTAGCTTGTTCCACAATCATGCTAACACTGGCAGAAAATGTTTACTTCAACGTTGTAGAAGAGACTACAGCGTATGGCGTATGGCAAAAGCTATGTGGTATGTACGAGAAACAAAGTGTTGCTTCTCAGATTTACTGGCTCAAGAAATTGGTGGATTTGAAGATGAAGGAAGGGACATCCATGTCAAATCATCTCAATGAATTTCACACAATTTTCAGCCAGTTAACAGCACAGGAGATAGTCTTTCCAGATTCAGTGAAGGGTATGTTTCTCTTAATCACTTTGCCAGACATTTGGGATACTTTTCGCACAGTGTTAAGTAATTTTGTCGCGCCAGAAGGTCTTACAAGTGCCAATAAAGAAGGCAGCTTGCTCACAGAGGAAGTGAACAGGAAGGACATTGACAAAGGCAAAGGCAGCAGTGCTTTGGTCGTTTGAGGGAGACAACAGTCTAAAGAGAATAAGGGTAAGAAGGCACAAAACCGAAGTAAGTCTCGTGACTCGAAGTCAAAGGATGACATTGAATGCTACCATTGTGGCAAGAAAGGTCGCATGAAGAGAGACTGTACGAAGTGGAAACAAGAAAAAGCCAAAACAAAGAGTTCTGAGCAAGATGAAAAGAAGAGTTCAGTGAAGATTGAAGAGGTGAATGTCACAGGATCTGGTTCAGACAGTATTCTGGTATAGCAGCTGGTGACATCTTCCTCACAAGCAATCTTGATTCTGTTTTCTTGACTACAGAGGATGGACATGCTATGAGTGATTGGATTATCAACTCGGGGGCATCTTTACATGTTTCTCCGCACAAAGAGTGGTTTACATCATATGTGGCTACTAAAGATTATGTCAAACTTGGCAATGAACAGGTTTGTGACATACTTGGAGTGGGAGATGTGCAGTTGAAGTTTCAGAATGGCTCTTCTTTATGGCTCAATAATGTCAGACATGTTCCAGCAATCCGAAAGAGCTTGATCAGTATAGGGAAGTTGGATGATGCGGGTTATGTGATAGTTTTTGGGTACAATGCTTGGAAGAACTCCAAAGGTTCGATGACTGTAGCACATGGCAGCAAGTCAGGAACTCTGTACACTTTACATGTTTTAGAGGTTAAAAACCATGTAAATAATGTGATTGAGCAGCCAAGTGTGTCACTGTGGCATCGTAGGCTGGGACATATGTCAAAAAGAGGAATGGAAATACTTTCTCATTATGGTTATTTGCCTGGCTTTTCATTTCAAGATTTTGAGTTTTGTGAGCATTGTGTTTATGGTAAGCAAACACAGGAACCGCATAGATCAAAGAGGAATCGTAGGGACGAACGATTAGCTCTTGTGCACAGTGATCTATGCGGACCAATGCCTAGTTTGTCACTAGGTGGAGCAGCGGACTTTTGTACATTCATAGATGACTATTCTCGCAAAGTATGGATTTACTTCTTGAAGCACAAGGATGATGTGCTCAAGGTCTTTAAGACATTCTTGCAGCTTGTGGAGAATTTGAGTGGTCGAAAGCTGAAGTGCTTAAGGATAGACAATGGTGGAGAGTACGTTTCCAAGGCTTTCCAAGACTTCTGTGAAGCAAAAGGAATAAAGTGGGAACATACTGCACCATACAATCCTTCACAAAATGGAGTTGCAGAACGTATGAATAGGACCATACAAGAGAAGGTCAGAAGCATGTTGTCAAATGTTGAATTGCCTGATGGATTTTGGGCGGAAGCAGTGGCTACAACAGTCCATTTGATCAACAGATCTCCTAGTAGAATTTTGGAGAGGGAAGCAGTGGCCGAGATGCTATGGACAGGAACAAATCCTTCATATAAGCATCTCAGAGTCTTTGGTTGTGAAGCTTATAGCCATATTCCTAAGGAGTTCAGGAATAGAACCAAAGAGCAAGAAGTGTATATTTCTTGGCTACGGAGAACCGGGCAAGATGGGTTACCGGCTTTGGGATCCTGAGTCCACAAAAGTTATTCATAGCAATGATGTGCATTTCAATGAAGCCAAGTTTCACGCTAAGCCAGAGAAGACAAAGGAGATCAAAAGAGTTGTCTTCAGGGAAGATGGACCTAGGGTTAACACATCAAGACAGCATGGTCAGGCTCAGGAACAGCCTATAGTGGCTAGAGAGGTAGAATCAGTTGTGGTGAGACGTTCTGAGCGTGTCTCCAAACCACCTGATCGTTCTGTGCCATCTCTAAATTATGTCATGCTCACGGATTGCGGAGAACCATCTTGTTACAAGGAGGCATTACAAGTGGTTGACTCGAAAAAATGGCAGTTGGCCATGCAATCAAAGATGACGGCTCTGCATAAGAATCAAACGTGGGATTTGATTCAATTGTCAGAGGGCAAGAAAGCTCTACCTTGTAAGTGGGTTTACAGGTATAAGCTTACTCCTCATGATGGACAGCCAAAATACAAAGCGCAGTTGGTTGCTAAGGGTTTTAAGCAAGAACACGAAATAGATTTTGATGAAGTCTTTTCACCAATTGTCAAGATGACAACATTGAGAAGTGTACTTGCTTTGGTTGCCAAACATGATCTGCATTTACATCAGATGGATGTGAAAACGGCATTTCTTCATGGAGATTTGCATGAGGAGGTTTATATGCAGCAGCCAGAAGGGTATGTTGAGAAAGGCAAAGAGAAATTGGTATGTCGTTTGAGAAAGAGTCTCTATGGCTTGAAACAGGCACCAAGAGAATGGTACAAGAGTTCTTAAGGATACAAGAGAAGTGAGACAGATCATTTCCTGTATACTCGACAAGCTAAGGATGGTAGCTTGATAATCCTCATCTTGTATGTGGATGACATGTTACTTGCTAGTAGACAAATGGCAGAAATTTTAGCTGTTACGTCAAAAATGGCAAAGGTTTTTGACATGAAAGACATGGGTAAGGCAAGTCATATACTGGGTATGCGTATCCAACGAGATAGGTCAAAGAAAATGCTTTACTTATCTCAGGAAGAGTATATTGACAGGGTGTTGCAACGTTTCCATATGGACAAGGGAAAGGCATTGATGACACCATTGCCCTCATATGTGAAACTAAGCAACCAAGATTGCCCATAGTCTGAGGTGGAAAAGGTTGAAATGGATAAGGTGTCATATGCGTCTGCATGTGGGAGTTTGATGTATGCAATGATTGCTACACATCCGGATATTGCATTTGCAGTGGGAGTGGTTGGCAGATATATGTCAAATCCCGGCAAGAAACATTGGGAGGCAGTGAAAGGTATCATGAGATACTTAAAACATACAAAGAGTATGCGCATATGCTATGGTAGTCAAGATTTGAGTGTCAGAGGATACACTGACTCAGATTATGCAGGAGACTTGGATAAGAGGAGATCTACATCAGGCTATGTCTTTACATTGGCTGGAGGTGCCATATCATGGCGATCTCGATTACAAGATTGTATTATGCAGTCTACTACAGAAGCTGAGTATGCTGCAGCAAATGAGGCATGCAAAGAAGCTATTTGGCTTGGTAGATTAGTAGTAGACTTGGGAATCAAAGTAGATAGGCCATAGTTATATTGTGATAGTCAAAGTGCTATACAATTGGCAAAGAATCTAGTGTTCCATTTGAAGACTAAGCATATTGATGTGAAATATCACTTCATTAGGGAAGTACTTGAAGACAAGCAGATACAACTGCTGAAGATCCACACCAAGGACAATCCTGTTGATCTACTCACAAAGGGACTTCCAGGAGAGGGCTTTGTGCATTGTCGTGAGTTATTGGGCATTGGATAAATGGCAACCATGTAAATCTTTGTACATTTATGTTCATAGATTTACAGTTACTTAAAGTGCCACATTGGACTTTAAGTGGGAGGTTGTTGGGATTAAAGCCCAAGTGCCCCCTCAAATACGGCCGCCCGCTAACTCACTTATCACTAACTCTTTGTATATACTCACTTATACTTTTGTGGATAATAAGTTTTGGGAGATAACCCTTCAAACTACTTCTCTGCGTACTGTGTAAGCTCTTTGTGTGTGTGTGTGTGTGTGTGTGTGTGTGTGTGTGTGTGTGTGTGTGTGTGTGTGTGTGTGTGTGTGTGTGTGTGTGTGTGTGTGTGTGTGTGTGTGTGTGTGTGTGTGTGTGTGTGTGAGTCGATCTACGCTCCACTCCACGACTTCAATAGGCACCTTAAGCATTTAGCCTAGCAATTTTGAAGTCATTTGGATATTGTTTGCTGCTTGAAGTTGAGTTTTCCAAGATTGAAGGTTACACATTCTGGCTGTTTTTGACAGGATTGGAACAAAAATTTGCATTAAGAGTCCTTGTATGTTCTTGCTGATCAATAGACTAACTCATATACTCTTGATTTCACAGGGAAATCAAGAATAGCTTGGGAGATTTCCATATTGAAGTTACGACACTTGAAACCGATTGGTATTGGTACTAAAGGCCACGTTTATTTCCATTGAATAGTTCAATTTTTTATGTACCTAAGGTCAGGCCGTTTTGTTGCAAATCAAGGCTATAATAGAGAGAAAGTGTAATCCAATGTAAGCCTTTAGAGACTATAGTAGAAGAAGTGTCACATACTTACTCCAACTCAAGTTTTGAGATGTCTTCGTCTCAACTCAATCAAGGACTAGAACCTCTCTCAGGTTCAAGCACATTTTGACCTTCTATAAGACTAACAAGCATGGGGCTCATATTTATTTTGATCCTAACGAGGAGTATGTGGTAAGGGTAGATGACCATACTGTTGAGTTTGAAGAGGACGCTGGGGCTAATAAGCAAGATACCTTCTATATGGACTAAAACGGAGTGCAATACCTCAAAATACAAAGTCCTGACACTGTAGACTGATGGGGATTAGAAGTTGATACTATGATTCCAAACATGGTTGTAAAAAAGGGACTGTTAGTGTTAGAGTTGGAAGGGTACAACCTGATAGATACCAAATCTCTGAAGTGCATACCTATCGATAACCCAGGGCTTGGAGTTTATTGTTGGGAGGACAACAATGTTATAGATTTGATTTGGACTGCTCATGCCAAACCAGGGCAACTAACACCCTTGAAAATCATGTATATTTTCAAGATAAGGCGCCTCAGAAGGTGAACCTATTGTTTGACTTGAGTAGTTACCATGGCACGGTCCAAGAAAAATAGACAGAACAGTGCAAGTGGATCGGATACACCCAACAAGCCTTTGAAAGTCTGCAAAAAAGAGAGACGCAAACGATATGATCTTAAAACATAAAAACAACAAAGGGAAATGAAAGAGAACGTTCAAAAAAAAGTTGAGGAAATGACTTAGTCGATGTTATCAAAATTTAAGGAATCAAAATTAGGATCAAGAGGATCCGAGTTGGTGTACAAGATATATCAATGCAGTGTTGAAAGCGAGTCAAACATTGGAAACAAAATGAAAAAACTACCCAGCACCGGATATGAAAGCAGCAAAGCTTGAAACTCACAAAAACTTAGTGCAAATAATGCAATCAATGTTGGAGAAGCAAAAGCCAAAATTGGAAATCATAAAAAAATTAGCAGAATTAGAGAATGAACCAGAAATTGGGAAAGTGAAGGACACTAATGAACCGAGGAAATCTTTAGCAAGAACTGGCAAACCTGAAATGATAGTTCCAGCCAGTGATGAAGGGCTAGATGGAATCCTCTTAGTTAAGGAAGATTGGCCAAACCATTTGTGGGAACGAGTTAGAGAAGTGAACGAGAGAAGCATGACTCTGAAGCTGACTCCAATCAAGGAAGTTTGGCTAGATCAACCACCCATGGAACTGGATAAACAATCTTTGTATGTGGATTGGGAATCAAGGCAGTCAAGCTTATCAAAAGCTCGGACACTTCAAGCATTACCCTCAGAGAACGAAGAAAAATCAACGGTCTGTAAAACCACGAAATTGAATAGACCAAAGCAAACTTTGGATGTGGGAACTTTGTAGTCAATCATGTCGACTCCTATTCATTGTACCATCACACTGGGTTAGCTTCTCAAGATAAGACCACATTTACGGAGCGATCTGCAAGGTACCATGGAAAAGATGGGCATAAAGGGATTAACAAAAGGAAACTTTGAAGAATTGCATAGGGAAGAATCGCGGGCAAAGATTGTTAATGTGTGTCCATGGAAAAAGTTGGAGACTATTGTGAAGGAAACGAAGGACAAATGACCCTTCCAGTACAATACAATGATGTATCAACCATTGCTATTCTAGACAATGAGAGGGGTATTGCCATAGCAACAAAAGCAGTCTAGGAATCTTGGGGAAAGCCATCTATTAGGAAAATACGAATGATATTGTAATTGGCAGATGGGCATATTGAGAAACCAATGGGTTTACTGAAAAATGTGATAGTCGGCTCTTGTGGAATTGACTACCATCACACTTTTTCTATTGTGGATTTTGGGAAATAATTGAACTATGAAATCATTTTGGGAAGACCTATCATGAGGCAAATACAATTGATCCAAGATTGGGGTAACGACTATCTCTACTTAAAATGAGTCGGATCAATTACACGGGTAAACTTGAAAGACCATTTCTACAAGGATGTTATGAGGACACCAATCCAGAAATTGGATTGAGAAACCTCTATGGACACTAAAATACTGTCATGGTGGATGTGTGGAGCCTTTGCAAGTGGTAGTTTACGAAGAGAGGGTTGTATCTTTGATAGAGACGTAAATGATGCAAAATATGTACCAGAAACCCTTTCCAAAACATTTGTTCAAGCCATTCAAGTAGACTCAGATTCTAACCACCATGGACGTATGCGTTAATGAATCCACACCCACACAATTTTGTGATGAGGAGGGATACGACATAATTCCTATTCAGATGGTATATATAAAACTGATTGAGGAACAACAAGTTTTCTTTGATCACTACTATGAAGCCACTGATGAGTTAGAAGAGGAAACACTCACAATTAAGGAAATAGTCTTAAGGAACATGTCTGGGCCAGACTGTTACTGAGGGGAGGGGAAGAAATTTTTGTACTTGAGTTCATCTATGAACACAGTGATTGGATATCACCTATTGAGGTAGTACCAAAAAAGAATTGGAATCCATGCACTCAAGGAGTATCTATGAAATTTCCTAGAAGTTTACATGGATGATTTTTGTGTGCATTTGACTAAACGGGAATACGGGAAGGATAGTAAGATAATTCATCATCCTACTAGAGTTTGATTTTACAGTGGTAGTCAAGAGGAGCACCACACACCAAAGAACGAATCACCTGTCAAGGATCACTTAGAGGGAACCTCCAAAAGGATTTGCCAGATGCTTACATGTTCTCGATAGATGATTCCTAGACGGTCGGAAGATCTCGTCTCTTTAATGACCATTGCTCAAGTAGATTCACAAATCCCACTTCTAATCACACCACTAGCAATAGAGCAATCAACTTTGTATCAGTTGTTGGCTAGAAGGTTGTATCAAAAAAACAAAGATGGGATTCTACTTCTGTGAATTAGCCTTGAGGAATAAGAAAACTACTCGAATCAAGCTCATACCATGATAGTAGGGATTCATTTTGTGGAAGATCAAACCTTGTGACAATTAACTTGGTTAGGAGTTTACTCGTCTACTATGAAATGAGATGTTCATACCTATGTGAACAATTGTTCCCAGCATAAGAAAAAAGCAGCCATTCCACACACCACATTATTTCAGATCTCTGTTACACCAAGATGGAGTAGATAACTGGTAGAATATTTGATTTATAGGAAATCCCAGAAGACATGAGCAAGTGAAGACAAAGAGCGATCAAGACTGAAGCAGCCAACTATGTCAAGATCGATCATCAACTCTATAGATGAGGAAAAGGCCAACAACTTAGACTATGTGCCAATGAGGATGAAAATCTTCCTATCTTGAACAAGCTCATGCTAATCTTGCAAGGGGGTCATTTCTCCCATGAAAATATGGCTATATTGATGGCGGGTATCTGGTGGCCAACTCTGTTTTGCTGATGCGAAGGAATTTGTTTGACGATGTGACTCTTGTCAAATGAGTAAAAAAACCAAGACTTGACAGCATGCCATTGCGACCTATGATGGGAGCACGCACATGTTATGAAATTGGAATATTTAACTTGAGAGTAGCGGAAATTAATGAGAGTACTTTTGAGAAATAACTTTGTGAGCATACCGGGTGAACATAATTGAAGATAGCAACATAATCCTAGCAGTTAGTTAACTTGGCATGATCAATACTTTTGCAATAGAGAGAATTTGGAGAACGTGAAAACATTTGAGGACCGGATTTATGTGGAGCCGGTCACCCCTCCAATAGGCATTTGTATTATGATTTCTCCCATTAAGAGAGACTTGTTACAATACAATCTTTGTGTTCCTATTGACCTAGGTGATGCAATGAATATGGAAAGCTTCATGCATCACAAGCCTAACATAAACTTGAAGAAAGATTTAACTATCCCAAGCCTCACTCCCAAGACCTCAAACACCTTCGAAGGTGGAGAGAGCTAGCAGGGAATGAGGGTAGGGAAGAGGAAGAAGAAACATTTCATAGGAGAAAGAATTAGCTCCTCACTTATCATAACTCTTCTTGCTAGCATACATAATAGTATAGTAATGAAGATGGAGAAGATGGCAAGCTCTAGAATTGAAGCATGGCTCTTGGTTGGATTTGCACTCCATAGCCAAGAGTGTTGGTGTAGGCTCTCAACTTCTCAAGGAGCTTGCAGAAGGAGATGGAGCTATTGCACATTTTGCATAGCACACAATGAGAGTGTTTGTGGGTGTGTGTGGGTGAGTATACCCCCTAAGCAACCCCCTAGATTTCTTGGGTCGACCCCTTCTTGGGTCGACCCCTCCTTGTAGCTCATTCTTGAAGCTCATTGGACCCCTCCAGGCCTAGCCAATCACAAGCAGGAGGCATTACAAGCAGCAAGGGTAGCCTTGGGACAAGTGTACCCTTTTCCCCTTTGAGAGAGAGGAGTTGATAAATGCAAAATCAATTAATTAAATCTCCTAAATTATTATTGGACCCCTTGGATGGCCAACCAGTAGGCTTCAGGAACACCATGAGGGCAACATGAGGAGGAACTTGGCAAGTATCCCTATTGCTTTCTTTGTACCATGCATGCCTTGTGTGAGTGTGTGGGTGTTCTCTCTCATCCCCCCTCTTGTAGGGCTCGCCCCCTCCTTGTAGGGATTAATCTTGACCTTTTGACACCTCAAGCCCCTCATGCATAGACCAGTTCCCACCACAAGCTTGGCCCTTAAGCACTTTAAGCTTGGGATGGGTTCTCACCTCAAGTGCAGCCCTAGCATCTCAAGCATGACAAGGAAATCAAGCACCTCAAGCATCTCAATCATCAAGCATCTTAAGCTTGGGCCAGGTTCCCACCTCAAGCTTGGGCCAGGTTCCCACCTCAAGCTTGGGTCTGGTTCCCACCTCAAGCTCAGCCCTAGCTTACCTAAGGTCAAAGGACTTTTACACTAACTATTGGAGGTCTTCAATGAAGCTAACCCTAAGGTCTTATGCTCCACTAGTTATCCTTTCTCTTTGATAGACCATCTCTCATTTGGGCCCCTTTACCATTGGCCCCATGTTGAGATATATCTATAAGCACATCTCAATATCTTAACCCTTGTTCATGTTTATTCTCCCACATTAGGTGATCAATTTAATATGAGAAAGTCATTTGGGTTGGTTAGATATTAATTTTTATGACATTACCTCTCTTTTGAAATCATAGTCGTCCTCGACTATGAGGTAGAAGAGATAAAGCCTTAGTCATTAGTCAATCTTACTTAGCGGGTAGAGGATCCCTTTACCCTATGACATCTTTCCAAGATGGATGACTAATCCATTTGGTGCTTGGGAGACATAGCTACCGCAAGCCTGTCTACTCTTTAGTCCATTTCATTCTCCCAAAGTAGAGTGACAAATTCTACTTGGTGTTTGAGAGACGTCGTCATCACAAACATGATTCTAAGCATGCATACTAGTTAAATTTGTGCACAATTAAAAAGAGAACTAGTCTTATAAGACAAAAACATGAGTCATTTAAAAGAAATTTGGACATTTGCTTACTCTAATGTAGCATTGTAAGGATTGACAAGGTTCATACTATCCTTAAGCTATATTTCTTGCATCCACCTAGCATCTTCAAAAGGATAATTTTTTAATTTAATAAGATACCATCGGATAATCTTACCATGTCGTAGTACCTTGTTTTCATGCTGAAGGATAGCTTTGGGTTGTAGCACCTCTTCTTGGTCTTCAACTTTGGGAGGTTCTTCAATAATTGGTTCACTTGGTGGCTCTCCTTTGTACGGCTTGAGTAGGCTCACATGAAAATCATTGTGTATGAACCAATGATTGGGCAATTTAAGTTGGTAAGCCATCTCATTGATGGGCTTCAAGTTTTGGAAAGGCCATAGTATCTTTTTGCTAGCTTAGCATAATACTTTTGATGGCCCGTAGGATTTTTGCCCGTCGTTTGCCTTAATCGAGCCTTAGTAAACTTAAGTAAGACCCAATCATTTTCTTTGAACGTTAAGGCCCTTTTGTGCTTGTCAGCAGCAGCTTTTTGCCTTTGTTGAGAGATGGATATAGCCTCCTGAATCTTTTGAAAAGATTCTTGTAGGTCATGGCTATACTCATCGGTGGCGAAGATCTTCCCATGTACTTTGAGTAGCAAGGGACTTTTAGGTCTTCCCTCAATGATCTCAAAAGGTGCTTTTCCCTAGAATTATGTACAGTATTAATGTAGGCATACTCTACAAGAGGTAAGTACTTTTCACATTGTGAGCGTTGATCTACTTTGGTAACATAAGTCTTAAGTAGATCGAGTATTGTAAGATTGGCTATCTCATTTTGTCCATCCGTTTGTGAGTGATAGGCCGGGTGATAGGCCGAAGAGAAATTCATTTTCAAAGAGACCTTTCTAAAAATTACTGGTCATTCTAGGATCTCTATCTGACACGATGGATGTTGGTGATCCATGATGTTTGAAAATCTGAGATATGAAGAGAGTTGCCATTTGGTGTGCCTTAATAGTCTTTTTGACAGGAATAAAGTGTGCTTGCTTGCTAAACCTGTCTACTATTGTCCATATTCCCGTATTCCCATGGATAGACTTGGGTAATCCAAAGATGAAATCCATGGATATACTCTCCCATGGTGAATTTGGGATAGGCAATGGCTGGAGGATCCAGGTTGCTTCCCTCTATCATATTTGGTCTTTTGGCATACTACACATTTTGAAATATACTCTTGTATGTCCACTTTCATGGTAGGCCAATAGAAATATGTCTCTACTCCTCAAAGAGTAGGTTGAATACCTCTATGCCCCGCATAGGGAGGAGCGTGGGATTCATAATAACTTTGTCATGAAGGGAATGGGTAACACATAGCCTATTGCCGTGGAGAAGATAACCATCCTGCAAGGCGAATGGTTCCTTTTTCTTTCCCAAAGCAAGGGCTGACATTATGTCTCTAAAGTCAGGGTCAGTAGCATACTCATCTATCATAGAAGATAGATCATTGTGAGTAGCTATAGACACCGCATTAACTTTTGGTTGTCGTGAAAGTGCATCGGCCACTTAATTGTGCTTATCAGCAATGTGAGCAATATGAACATTAAATTGTGAAATAAAATTTTCACACCTCATTTGTTTGTTGGAGAGCTTGGTTCGTGTCATGAAATACTTCAGACTTTGGTGATCAGTTCGTAGAATGAATGGAGTCCCCAATAAGTAGTGCTTCCATGTGTCTAAGACATGTAGAACAGCTAAAAGCTCTTTCTCATAAATGCCCAAGACTCGTTCATCATTATTGAGCCTTTGACTCTCATATGCTATGGCATGCCCTTCTTGAGGCAAAACTGCTCCAAGGCAATCACCATAAGCATCACATTGGACCTCAAATGGCTTTGAGAGATCCGGAAGCATGAGGAATGGTTGGGAAGTAAGCTTCTCTTTGAGCTTATCAAAAGCATTTTGCTCCTTAGCAGTCCATACATACTCACCGTTCTTCTTAGTTAAGTTGTGTAGTGGTCCTGCTACTTAAGAGAATTTTGCTATGAAGCGTCTATAGTATGTGCACATACCAATAAAGCTTCTTAGCTCATGTAGATTCCTTGGGTTAGGCCATGCTTTTATTACCTCTAACTTTGATGGATCCATACAGATACCATCTTGAGAGATAATATGACCTAGGTATTGAATCTCTTGAAGGAAAAATTCGCTTTTCTTTTGGTTGAGAAAAATCTTATTCTCCCTCAATGCTTGAAAAATCACTTGGAGATGTTGCTTATGTTCCTCCAAAGACTTGGAGTAGATGATGATATCATCAAAGAACACTCCAATGAATTTACAGTACGGTCTAAAAAATTTCTCCATTAGACAATTGAATGTAGCTGGTGCATTAGTCAAGCCAAAATGCATGACTAGATATTCATAAAGACCAAATGTTGTGCGAAATGCGGTCTTTAGGATATCTTCATCCACTATCCTTATTTGATGATAGCCACTTTTAAGGTCGATCCTACTGAAGTAGGTAGAGCCTTGTAGCTTACCAAACAGATCTTATACCCGAGGCACGGGAAATATGTTTTTGATAGTGATATGGTTTAGTGCTCGATAGTCCACACACATGCGGTATGTACCATCTTTCTTTTGCACTAAAAGGGTTGGAGAACAAAAGGGAGAAGAACTAGGCCTCACCATCCCTTTGTCTACCAATTCTTGTACTTGCCTCATGATCTCCTCCTATTGAGATTGTGAGACTCGATAAGGAGGCTTGTTAGGCGGTGAGCTTCTTAGAAGGAGCTCAATGCGATGGTCATCATCCCCTCATTTTGGAGGTAAGTCCATAGGGATATTATCGATGAACGCATCTTGGAATCCTTTTAGAAAATTAGAAAAGTCTAACTCTTCTTGATTCCTACCATTTATGTTTGATGAAACATTAGGATCTTTTAGAGACTCTTTGACAAAAATCATGTATGCAGAAACTAAGCTCTTCATTGATTTATCAAAAGCAGGAGGATTTACAAGTGGAATAGTGCGACCACCCTCACTAGCATCTATATACATGTTCTTTCCCCTGTAGGTGAAGTAGATTCTCCTTTCAAGGAACTTCATATTGACAGCCATGTGATCAAACCATGGCACCCCTAGGATAGCATCCTCATGTTGGAGAGGAGAGATGAAGAAGTCTTCTTTGTTGACATAACTTTGGACATGAATCCTCAACTTCCCAATCAAGGGAGTAACGGAGGCTTATTGTCCCTTGAAATCTGCATCAGTCGTTACCATATCTCCCATCTCAAAAGCTTGAATGCCCAACCTGGTGGCCAACTCCGTTGATATGAAGTTGTGAGTAGAGCCATGGTCAAACAAGATGAAGGCATCATGCTCTCTGACCTTTCCCCAAGCATAGTAAAGTGATGATTCTTTGCAATGAGCATCCTCTTTTGGAGCTTCGATGGTGGAAGCCCTAGGAGTCTCATTACGAGTATTCTTCTTGGGGTAAGAACGATAGCCATGTCCTTGCTCCCCACACTTGAAACACTTATGGTCCTTCCAAAAAGCTTCAAGCTCTTCAGGAGAGAGTTTGTTTTTACCTTTGTAAAATCCCTTCTCCTTGGACCGATTGTTGTTGTTGTTGTTGGAAGTGCCTTGGGAAGAATTTTGAACATTGGTTTTCCGTTTGCATCATTTTTGATTTTGTTGTCCATGGGATTGACATTACATCTAGCCCCTTGATGGAAATTGATGTGTGAAGCAACCATGGTGTGATGGATTACTTCGCTAATAGTACCAGGCCGTTGAGAGTTGATGTATTCGGCCATCTCTTCAGGTAATCCCGCACAGAATTGTTGCCTTTGCTCGGCAAAGTCTATCTTTTGAAAGACAATAGCCTTGAGATGTAAATCCCAAAACTTGTCTACATAATTGTGGATAGACTCATGAGAGAGAAGCTTCAAGCTACACCATTCGGTAAGCACTTTGTCCTTTGCATCGCTTGCGAGGAATTGCTTTATGATGGAAACTCGTAGAGTTTTCCATGTCTTTGGGGCTTCACCGTTGCCACGAAGGCTAGCCCACCATTGACGAGTTGATTTTTGAAAGTGCATAGCTACATGGCGTAGTTTGGAGGACTCGGTAAAGCCCACATCAAAGGTGCCATCATAGGTGAGAAAAGAGATACTATGTCCCCCCTCCTTGAACTTCTTTAGCTTTTGTGACCTTCGCCATGCAGGGAATGATTTGTGATGTCCTCCCCTCTTATATTCTCGAGGAGAATAGCCATAGCTTTCGTCGGAAGAGGAGGAAGGTGAAGAAGGAGGAGGAGAGGTGACCTCTTCCTAGCCCTTTTCTTACTTTGTTTCCTCTCTTCCCTTTCGGATTGACGGGGAGAAGGACTTTTCCTCTTGGGAGGAGTGGGTGATCGTCTAAACCGCCATCTTCGTGGAGCCACATCTTCAAAGGAACTTAAACTTTCATTTCTTTCTGGCTCTTTGGATTCCTCCTCTCGATTGGGAGAGAGTCTTCTTTTGGGGGTCTCTTCAAGAGGCCTCCTAAGCTCTCTGTCCTCTTGGAGAGGAAGGGAAATTCCATAAGCACGAATTTGTTGAGTAAATTCGGCTTGCAAAGCAGGGTTGCCCATAGCTTGCTGCAACCTAGTGACAAGATAATTCAAAAACATGGGAGCATCATCATTAGCAACTTCATGTACAAAATCAAAGCTATCAATGTTAATTCTACTCTCTTGATTATTGTCAGCCACGTTAACAAAATTTATGTATGTACTTAGTGTATGCTTTGGCAATTCAAAACCTTAGTTGCCACTCCTCTTAGCCTTTGAAAATTGGCTCTTAAGTATCTACACCCACGGCTCGAAGTGGTTAGTTATAGAGAGTAGATGAGTAGGTCTAACATAGCAGAGTTGCCGAGGGCTAGCTCCTTTCGGACTTCTTATGGCTCAATAATGGTAAAGCCATAGGCAAGTCTAAAAAGACTCCGTTATTAAGTCCAAAGCTCCCGACGTGTGCACCATATCCCACATAGTGGGCTCAACCAAATCGATAATAGATCCCAGTTCCACTTACCCTAATATAATTAACAACATCAACCAGTTATAGGCTACTTAAGGACCTCTCTTCTTAAGCAAGAAAAGAGAAACCAAATGCTCTAATACCAATGTTATGAAATTGTCCTATTTAACTTGAGAGTAGCGGAAATTAATGAGAGTACTTTTGAAAAATGACTTCGTGAGCATAGCGGGTGAACATAATTGAAGATAGCAACATAATCCTAGCAATTAGTTAACTTGGCATGATCAATACTTTTGCAAGAGAGAGAATTTGAAGAACATGACAACAATTGAGGACCGGATTTATGCGGAGTCAGTCCCCCCTCCAATAGGCATTTGCATTATGATTTCTCCCATTAAGAGGGACTTGTTACAATACAATCTTTGTGTTCCTTGTGACCTAGGTGATGCAATGAAGATGGAAAGATTCATGCATCACAAGAATAACATAAACTTAAAGAAAGCTTTAACTATCCCAAGCCTCAGTCCCAAGACCCCAAACACCTTCGAAGGTGGAGAGAGCTAGCAGGGAATGAGGGTAGGAAAGAGGAAGAAGAAACATTTCATAGGAGAAAGAATTAGTTCCTCACTTATCATAACTCTTCTTGATAGCATACATATTAGCATAGTAATGAAGATGGAGAAGATGGAAATCTCAAGCATTGAAGCATGGCTCTTGGTTGAATTTGCACTCCATAGCCAAGAGTGTTGGTGTAGGCTCTCAACTTCTCAAGGAGCTTGCAGAAGGAGATGGAGCTATTGCACACTTTGCATAGCACACAATGAGAGTGTTTGTGGGTGTGTGTGGGTGAGTATACCCCCTAAGCAACCCCCTAGCTTGCTTGGGTCGACCCCCTGTTGGACGGATACGCCGCGACGGACGTCAGCATAGCGAGAACTCACCTAACATATAATGTCAACTGAGGACGAAGCTTGACCCGCAGGCGCGTGGAAGCAAGCAAAGGGTGTCAACCTCTACTCGACCGACTAATGACTACTTCCTACAGAGATATCAACTCTACATGCCATCGGTTCTGTGAATGTGAGAGTCTCCTATGATGCTACCGCAAGCCAAAAGCCCATTAGACGTTCTCGAAACGTTACGAAACTTGAGGGATATCCTATCAACACCAATAAGCCACTCTCCCTAAGGTCCGTGACCAAAAAAACCTACTCAATACCCTCCGTGCAGAAACGCGTAGGATGTCTGGCCGGTTTTTGCAGGTCGACATTTCCAAAAACTAAAGTGCCTAATGTGTAGCTCTACTCGCTCTGATCGCATGGATATGCTGAAATGAAAAAACGGACAACAGTTACTCACCGAAACTCCAAAAGTAGCTCGCGGGTGAATTTGCCAAAACACAGACGAACGCGTGTGATGTAAGCATCAACGCGTAGCTCTCCTCGTGGGCAACTCACTACTGCTCTCCATTTGCGATTCCGACCACCGTAGCTCCTGTAGCACACATACACACTCTCTCACTCTCTCGCAGTCTCCCAACGACACAGAAGATCAGATTTATTAGAAGTCCCTTTACAAAGATTTAGGTTTTGGCTTATATACTAAGCCTTAGAAAACCTAATGTCCGACCAAAATGATCTGATTTGTCCCTAGGCTTCTATAGAGCTTAATTACAACACCGTGAGCTTGCTTTGCTCATCCAACAAGCATCTGTGGCCAAAATACAATTGTCGACTTAAAATATGAAGTTCCCGTAAACATTATAAAAGTGGTCGTAATGGTTCAAAATGATAATAACTAGATATTTGATGATGTCCATGAGCTTGTATCTTCACATTACAGCATCCATCTTCGTCTTCATCACTTCATCAGCATCTTTATTTAGAATCTTTAGAGAATCTTTGAGGAATCTTCATGGAATCTTTGTGGAAGCGTTGTTGAAAGGTTGACCTTTCAACACTCTCCCCCTCCAAAGTCTTGTCATCCCCGACAAGACCCTATGTCTGCAGTGGCCGTGACGAGTGCTTCATGTTGTGGTGTTGGTTGAAGCTTTTGTTGTTGCAGTTGCTTCTACCAGATGCTTTGTATGTTGTAGAGTTACCTTTTTCTTGTACATGTAGTGTAGTTGAAGCCAGAGCTCTCCCCCTCCGATTGGTTGTTGTAGGGTGAATAGGTTGAGTGAGGTTTGTTGTTGCAGCAAGTCTTTATCTTGGCAGCTCTGTATTGTTTGTTCTTTGGGTGTCATCCTGCATGTGTACCTGTAATCTTGAAGCCTTTTTGAATTGTTTCTGGGCCGCTCCCCTTGGATCCTATAGTTGATGAGCATGTAGTGGTTTGGGGATGTCGTTGGTCTGCTTTTCTGTGTTTTTATAAGAAAAATAAAATAGTAAAAATAAAATGTGGCGTATATTACAAAATGAAGGTCTTGGATACCTGGATAGGACTAAAGGGAAAAACCCAGTGGGAAAAAAAATGCCTTTAGTCACCATTAAATGTGAGGCTATATGTACTTATGTTTGATGTAACCGAGTTTTGTTGAGTTAAAGTACTTATGGCCGTATGGCTACTATTACTGGATATACAATGGATAAGTGTTAGTAGCTTGAAGTCAGAGTCATTGTTGTTGAGCAAATGCTTATGAAACCTGTTACCACTTCGTCATCGTCATTTTGTTGTGTAAGTGCATGGGTGGAACACAAATCGTGTCAAATGCAAATGTCCAATGATGGGACATTATATATGCTTGCACAGATAGATGCATGGGAAACAATATGCGGTGCGAGAGGAGTTTGAATGGGTGCTTCCTGGAGTGAACGTAGCTAGAGAAGAAAAAAGATATTTGACTTCAAGAGCTGCCGTTACTCGCAAGAAGGGTTTTTGTCGACGAGGTTTTTTCCACTCTCCTCACTGTGTTCATGTGCGTGAGTGTTTTCTGGACTACTCCACCATTTAAAATAGTAGACTTTGACTCTTATGCTCACCTCTTCCAGCATGAGTGACATGACTTTATGTATGCTCAACTCTCCAGCTTGAGCTTTAATCTAAATATCTAGACTCATAGACCACAAAAAATATTAATACATGAAGCTTGGGTCTAATGCTTGCTCATTTAGTGGCTCAGCTGCCCGACTCTGGACTCTTATGCCATTATTTTTATGGGTACTTGTCTTACTCTCACGAGCTTTCGACCAAGAATAGGTTTTGAAATTCAAAACTCCCATCCTCGAAGAGAGGATTTGTAAAGGACCATACTGGCAATATTGGTTTCTTTTGCCATACCTGGGTGACCTTGGTTGTCAAAATTTCTTTTTGTTGTTGTTGGTCCCTTGGTTGAGAAGATTGGCTCTCTCCATTCCCCGTAACACTTTGTCTATCATGTCTTGACATTTCTTGAGAGCTAGAGATGACTTCAATCTTCTTCGGTATGTGTTTTTCTTTTGGCACCCATTTGTATCTGCATCGTGTGATTAGCGTGTCTTTGCAGATATCCTTTGCCTTGAGTGTGACATTGTCCTTGATTTTGCCTTCCATGAAATTGCGATTATTTTCAAGCTGAAGTCATTTGCTTGAAGAATGTTTACCTGGCATCTTTGGTAGCCAGATTCTTCAATTTCCTTGATAGTAACCTTGTGCTTGAAGAATTGTAGATGGCACTTCCCATGATGTTTTTGATGTCGTATTGAGATGTACAAGAGTGCCATTTTTGGTATTATTTATCGATAAAGTCCTATGTTGGTATGAAGGCCAGTTGGATTTGAAATTTCCTGCATCCCTTTGGCGAGCCTTGTTGGCTGGTCTCCTTTGGCGATATAAATCTAATCTTTGTTGCTTTTGGGGACGCTTTTTGAAACCTTTATCCACCACATAAGCCGAGATCTGTGGTTTTGGTAACCAAAGTTTCTTTTGACCCTCATAATAGCCTTGCTCTGCTAAGCTATAGTGGGAGGCGGCTATCCATCCCATGTGTTTACCTTTCGTCAATCGGCTAGGCTCATTTACCCATATTGGGTCCTTGACCTTGATTTCTTCAGCTTTGATGTAGACCTTTGAAGATTTTTGTCAACGATGATCTCGCAGTGTAGGGTATTTTGGTTGAAAGATTTTCTTTGGAGTCTGTCTTTCATGTGGAAGCATGTGGTCAGTTGATGTCGAAGCTCTGTCTTGAACTTTTTGGGGTTGGATTGAAGACTCTGATTTAAGGGGCTGCTTCTTTTGGTAGGACATTTGTGGGCTCATTCTGGCTTTGCCTTTGTCGGAAGCCGATAATCTTGGAGCAGTAGTAGGCTGGATTTCTTGAGAGCTAGTCGTGATGACCATTGTTGAAAATTCAGGTTCTTCTGCCAATGTTTTTGCCCAGTGCTTGGACAAAATCAAATGTGTATTCATTTTGGAGGAATCCACCACTAGGAATTTGTCTTTGATTACCTTTGACCGTAGTTTAAGGGAAGCTTCTACAATTGTTAAGGCGGTTACGCCGCTAGCGGAAGCTAAATAGCGAGAACTCAACCAACAACAGAATTTGTCAGACGAGGACGGAGCTTGACCCGCAGGCGCATGGAAACAACTAGGTGGGTGTCAAATCACCTACTCGACCTTCTAATGACAATCACTACTAAGGAAATCAAATCTAAGTTCTAAAATACGCAAGTGATTGAAATCCGTACTACGAACGAATGCTATACGAAACAGGATCAAGAATCATTGAATCGATCTCAAACTCAAGGGGAAGTCTATACACTAGGTAAGAACAACACCCTAAAGACTTGAACTGCAAAATCAACCTATAACCACTCCGTGCGGTAAACGCGTATGAAGACAGGCCGAAAAATACAGGTGATCAAAACTTGACCCCGATGGTACTAATGTGTAGCTCTACTCGTTGTGGTTCTATAGATATGTTGCACGCTCCATTCCGACACACGAGTTGGAAGAAAACTCACACCGAAGCTCGTAGGAACTTACCACACATAGAAGCCGATAGCACGCACTCTTGGTATCTGTGCGTAGCTCTCGCCGTTGCTAACACAATGGCGGTGTCGCTTCTCCAATGGCGGCTCCGTAGCTCGCGTAGCAAGTAGATAAGACTCTCTCTCTCTCTCTTTCTCTCTCTCTCTCTCTCTCTCTCTCTCTCTCTCTCTCTCTCTCTCTCTCAGACACAGTCACGGCGCTCCAAAAAACTCACTTTGATTAAAATGATCTCCCTTAGGTTACAAAAACTTTGGCTTATATACCTCAGCCTTGGAGGTGAGAACATCTCTAACTAATTACATCAGCAAGTGAAATTACTTCGGGATTACAAGCTGGAAACTCAATTGAGTCCTGTTACTTAATGAATGGCTCAAATCAAAATTAATGTCGGAAAGACATTTATTACAATCAATGGTTACAAAATGATGAGTGTGAGCAAAAATGTGGGTGTGATCCTCTGCTGGCTCAACACTCCCCCCCTCCGCGTTCATGTCGTCCCTGACATGACTTTTATGCTTGGTCAATAAAGTCCTGTCGTCTTGAGCATCTGCAAATGTGATTCGTATCGTAGGTTGCCGATGGTCAAGGTTGGGCCAAATATTTTGCTTTCGTGGGTGAAAAAGCCGGTGTAGAAAGCTTCTTCGAATGTTTGCATGTGGAAGCTAGGCAAAAACATAATCCGTTGGTATAGGAGGTGTAACACTTTTGGAGAAGGCTGCAATGAAAGATCGTACATCAGATCAGTCATTGTGTCGCCGTCGATAGTAGACTCGAGGTCGTGGCTTTATCTGGCGCGAACACTTCAATGCAAGCTAAGAGAGTCCTGCAGATTTTCTTGAGCATCTGACATGAAAGGTCAGGAGAGCCAGTAAAGAGCTTGATGGTGCCCGTTAGGGTTTTCACCATGTAGGCTTTCCCTATTCTCTCTCCTGCCTTTGGTCCTGGCATCCTGGGATAATTAAGCCAATTTGGCTTCTTTTCTGCAATCCTGCCATGCTCTTTCCAGTTTTTTACTCTTGGCACCGAGCAGAAGGTTGCATCCTCCCGAATCTCCTTTGGTGCCTCCACCAAGTAGATGAGGTAGGCTGGGAATTTGTTCAGCCAACCTTTCCTCCATCTAGGTTGTGAATCTACTATCTTCTTTGATTGTTCCTCCTTTGTGATGTTGCCTTCGTAAAGAGCGACATACTGCTCCTCCTCTATTCTCTTTTTCGTCTTTAGCACTTCAAATTTCATCAAAGGGAAAGGCAGGCTGGGTTGCATCCACTGTTCATGGAGCACTTTTGTGTCTAGTCCCTGAAGTCTAATGGAGATTAGAAGTCTCCTCTCCCATTCCATTTCCGCCTTGGCACTCTCCTCTGCTGACTTTTCTATTTGGTCATGGAGCCTTTGTTCTTCTTCTTCAGAGATTCTTGAAGTCGAGGCCACCTCTTGAGCTGGGGCTGGATCTTCAATTGTGGTTGCCTCTCCAGTTTCTAGTAGCTCTATGGCTGCTCCACCTGATTCTTCTTGTGGTGTCTCTGTCTCTCTTCTTTGTTGCTCTTGTAGATCTTGGAGCTGTTTGCGGAGGGCCTCATTCTCTGTCCGTAGTGTTTGATTTTCTAATGTGAGCCTCTCCTCTGCTGCCAATGATCCCTCCACAATGTGCAACCTTTGCACTTGCTCTAATCTCAGCTCTCTTTGTAAGCTTCGGACCTGGTCTTCCAAAGCTGGTATGATAGCTCCCTCTTGTTCGGTTCCTGCTCTGCTAGCTCTAGGGGTAGTCCTGAGTCTAGTGATTGTTCTTTCTTGGAGCTCGACTCTCTCCCTTAGCTCAATGAGCTCATCCTTGGCCACCTCCAACTCATCCTCTATCCGCTCCCTTGCTTCCTGTACACTTGTTACTTCTCTTGAAGCCTCGGCTAGCTGGAGTATCAAGCCGTCTCTCTCGTTTTCCGCGTCATAGAGTGATGCTTTATGACTTTCAGATTCAGTCATAGCATTCTCTAATTTTCTCTGCAACTCCGCTTCCCTTTGTTTGGCTGTCTCAATCTCTACTTCCTTTGCCTTGGACCTTTCTTTTATCTTGCTGAGCAGTTCATGCACCATGTGCATGTCTTTTTCATCATCATTTGTCAACTCTAAAGCTCTTTCCGCCACCACCTCCACTGGCTTTGGCTCTTCTAGTACTTTTGGTTCGTCCAGTTTCTGTTTACTTTCTTTTTTACTCTTTGTTTTTTCCTTCGTTCCTTTCCGTTCATCTTGTTTTTGTAGGGTGATCCCATAAACTGCCTCAAGGGCCTCTTCTTCGGTGTATCCTATCTCTACCAGATCCTCATAATCATTTCTCTTTTGCTGAACTGGATCTATCTTCTTTTCTTTGGTCTCGGCCTCTGGCTTTTCCAAATCATCTGTGTCCACCTCTACTGTGGTCTCCTCCACAATTTTTCCCGTCTTCTTCGGGCTTGGTACATCAGTCATAGAGGGATATCTGTCCTCAGCTTCCTTGGCTTTCCCTTTGTCGGCTTGGCCATCTTTCTCTTGAGGCTTAGTAGACTCATCTACTTTCCTTTTCCCCTTGTCGTCTTTTTTCAGCTCAGCTTTTAATTGCTGTACCTCCTCTTCATTGTATGGCTCGACAGGTTGCTGCTCCAGAATAGCCTCTGACTCCTCATAAGCTTTAATATATTGATCGTATTGATCAATATGTGGCCTGGCTGAGCTAGTTCCGACTTTAGTGGGGTCTGGCACCCACTTTTCTTCAAAGTCACCCTTTAGAGCTCTTTCCGCTCTAAACTGCTCCACTAGTCTTTCCATTCTTGCCGCTTTCTGACTTTTGGTTTGCTTGGGAGCAACCTTCTTCTTTACTTTCTTCTTAAGCGGCTCGTCCACATCCTCTGCAGGTTCTGAAACTACTTCTAGTTTCCGGCGTGCTCTTGTGGATGCCCTCTTGGATACTTCGGGCTGTTCTTCCTCCTCGTCGGCTTCTCTAAGCCACTCATTCTGGGAGGGAACCTTTGGCCACTAATCTCTAGCTCCAATAGCTTCATAAGCTATTCTTGTCAGAATTTCCGCTCCTCCTATGTACTTTGGCTTCTCGTTGTGCATGGCAATTACTTGCTCGTGGATGTGTTGAGCGTAATTCACCTCTTTTGGCATATTGCTCTTTAATGCCCATGTGATGGTGGTCGCAATGGCATGGGGTGGTGTCGTATACTTTTGCGGTCTTTTACTGCAAACATGAAGAAATTGGTTGTACAGTCGGCAAAGGGTTGCCGCTCTTGGGTCCGCCATGTCTCCATAGGTTGCATTCTGCTTCTTGGGCCCATAGACCTCTATGGCCTCCCTTCTTTCCCTGACCGAGCTCCCTTTGTTGTGCAGCTTCAATGCGCCTGCAATGAGCTGTGGAGTGATCTGTACTTCTACTTTCTCTCCATCCATGGCTGTCAATGTGGCTTTTCCATCCTTCTGAATGGATGTTGCCAACTTGTACACTCTTCTTGTATCCACACCTGATGGTCTAGAGGTGAAGAAACTGTGCAAGTTTGCCCTTTCCAGGTACCTGCTAATGTCTTCTGACCTGCTATAATCTACCAATTCCTGTGGGATCATCGGTACATCCACCGCTTGCCCTTGAGGATCTCTGAAAGTCCCCTGGTAGATCTTTATTCCCTCTTTCTCCAATACTGCTTCCTCCACCCAAGTTTTGGTTGGATTGAGGGTTTCTGCTGGAATGTCAAAGGGTTCCGCTTCTGCAAGAGCATCTTTGATTGTCGGTCTTTTTCTCTTCGTTGCCGATGACTTGGCGGAATCCATGGATCCTGTAACTCCAATTTCAAAAGTTAGCGTCTTTTTAGTACTGGAAGCCGAAATGAAGCTTTTAACTATTCAAATGACTTGAAAATTGAAACATGAGCTATTCAGGGCCTAAGGATGCAAGGTAGGTGAAAAAATATGCAAAATGGGCTCAAAATCATGCTGGAGACATCATACGCGTATGATGTCTTTTGTGTCAGAATGACTTCATATTGGTTGTGCTTGTAGCTGATAGTGTATACATGATTATCATATGCTTGGATTTGAGTTTGGATACCATTTGGTCAAGTTTTGGCCAGTTTTGTTTAGTTCAAGCTCTTGGCAAAATTTTGAAAGGGGCTTGGATTTTAGGATCCAAATTGGATAAAACTTGGTGGTTCACTTTCAAATGGCATGTAGATCACTTCTGTTTGGTGGTTGAAGCCCTGAGGTGCCAAAATCACATAGTGAGACATCATACGCGTATGATGTCTTTTAGTGTATTTTTGGATCAAATTTCTCTATAAGCTTGGATTTGGCTTTAGATAGGCTTATTCAGTGGATTTATGAAGTTTGGATAGATTTTTGGGTTAAAAATGGCTCTAGAGACATCATACGCGTATGATGTCTTTTTCATCAATTTTGCATGGGATTGGTTCTGTGGACTCCCCATGTACTAGTGAAGGACTGTTCCTACTCAAATCTTGGTTTGGACTTGAGTATGTTAGATTTGGGCCAAAAATAGGCTTTAGGTGAAGGATTTTCCCTCAATTGGACTAATGGGGTGATCCTCTTGACCAAATGGTTCCAAATTTCATATGTAGCATGCATTAGATATATATAATGGATGTATGATGACAAATGAGCAGTTTTGGCTCTGTAAGTGCAAATAGACATCATACGCGCATGATGTCTTTTGTGTCAAAATGGTGCTTTTTGGTTCCAGATAGCTTGTAGATGTGTTAATCAACAATCCTACAAAGTTTCAATGAGTTTGGAGTTATTTTGACAAAATTAGGACCAAAAATCAATTTTATGGCCTACTTTGCGTCTTTTTGGTTTTCCTTGGGTTTTCTAACTCCAATTCTCATGATACTTGGTTCATAGGATGTGATTAACATGTGGAATGAGGCTATGCACTCAAATGTTGAATTGGATGTGAAATTCATGATGTGAGACATCATACGCGTATGATGTCTTTTCTTGAAATGTTGGTCTTTTTGTGCAAAGAATGCTTTGTGCTAGTGCCCTAAGCCTTGCTAACTAGTTTTCAACTTAAAAAGTCATCAGTTTAGCTAAAAAGCCCCCTTATAGGCATTTCAGTCTCCGAAGTCGTCTTTTTGCCTTGGAGTTGAATTTCTTCAACTTTTCTTCTCGAGAGTTGCATTTCCAGCTCATTGGATATGTTGTGAAGCCATCTATTTGGTTGAACTTGACTTTGGCTCCCCGTTCTCCATCTTTCTCCTTTTGGTTGTCCGAAAGCATCTTTTTCACCATCGGTAAGTGAATCAGCTTTCTTTTGGGTTTTGCTTGCAAACATAAGTCATCAATAGTTACTTGAAGCTGCTTGTGAAGTTTCATTTCATTCAGTCGTCAATTTCAGCCGTTATGCCAAAATGACGCTTTGTGTGTCTGTCGTCGAATCGGTTGTTTTGACCCACTTTTGGTGGTCCAAACCTGGAGATACTCCATGGTTGCATTGCCCTCGATGTTGTTAAGCTTCCTGAGAAGTCGTTTCGACAACTTTTTCCTGTTTGTCTCTTGTAGGCTCTGTTGACCTAGGATTTTTCCGTCGTTCTTTCTCGAGCTTTGAGTGTTAGAAACCCATCTTCTATACTAGGGTAACCCACCTATAAGTTCTTGCAAGGTTTGGTTAGGCGGTTGTGCCACTACCTAGCATTCTACCGCATTCCCCTTCTGCTCTTGTTTCTTGGTTTTGGTCAGTTTTCGCGACAAAAGTTAATGATAAGCATCAAAAGCTTATGGAAACGAGTCTACCTCTCATGTCTGGTGTCCTCTGAGCTCTCGTAGCAGTCGTAGAAGGCTGTAGAAGGTTGGATGCTCCTGTGTGCTCTTTGCTCTCTCCAAGAAGGTAATAGTGGAAATGAGCTTGAAAGTGATGTGAAAAATACATAACTTCGGACTTCCCGGATCACTTGTTACCAAATTTGACATGTGCTCCTATCTCATCGTGAAATGCACTTTAGGATTTGAAATTTCTCAATTTGGACTCCGTTTGACCTGTTTCTGAGAAATCTGTCCACTTTGCCAAAATTCTGTCATTTCGGGCTTTCTGCAACCCTTCCCGAATTGTACCCAATTTTTACCATGGGTTGCCCTTGTCATTAGGATCATCACCATCTATTCTTTTCTTTTTTCTGATCTCGTTTCACCTGCTTTTTTATTTTTCTTTTACTTTTATCAAGAAAATCATAAAAAATAAAGAAAAATAGCAAATTGAAGCCAAAAAATTCCAAACATACACAATAAATAGCTGGTAACCCTGTGTATATGAATATACACTTATTTGTGATTTCTGGACTTGGATTACCACTTTTTAGCTCCAAAAACACTCTTATTTAGTGATATTTACACGTCTAGAGACCCAAATTCATCATTTGATCTCTTCTTGTTGCAAAACAAGGTATATAAGGGCATAAATATTATCAATATCCGCAATCAAACATAAAAATTACAAAATCATGTAAGACACTGCCCTTGTAATATAATTTTTTGTTTTTCTTTGTTTTTTGTCGCTTGTAGCTGCTTTGTAGCTCCTGTATACCTGTATACCTCCCCCCCTCCTAGTCTGAGTACTCCCGGACGACTATGAAGTGTCTGTGGGCGAAGCATTGTAGTTGTTTTGGTCATAAGTTCCCAATGCAATTGTAGAGCGATGATATAACAGTCTTTCCAATAAAGCTGCTCTTTGTTTGATTGAAGGATTGGTGGTCGGGTTTTGGGTTGGTGGTACTTCGGTAGTAGAATCAGTAGATGGATTCTTCTTTACCTTGTTGTTCTTTTTCACAATCCAAATCTGCTTCCGCTTCGCTTGTGCTTGCCACAAACTCTTTGCGACCCAAACCTGCTTTGTTCTTTGTGTTGATTTCCTCGCCTTGAAATACCTAGGAGTTTCCGTGGATTGTACTGAAGGGAGTTCCTGTTTACAAATCCTTGGGATCCAAATTTGCTTGCTATAACTTTGTGCCGTCATGAACTTCTTTGGAATTCAGATCTGTTTCACTGTCCTTGATTGTCTGGAATCACTCTGTTGTCTAGTATTGAAGACTCTGTTTTCCACCTTTGTGTTCTCTGGCACAACCTTTTTTGGTCTCCATACCAACTTTGACTCCGTTTTTTCCCAAGGTTGAGCTGTTATATTATTGCTTGTCTTCCTTATCCAATGTTGAGAGTTCCTCTTCGAAGAGCAATCCAGTTGTATAGAAACTTTTACTTTGCATTCAATGATGGGTTCTTCTTTGTCATTATCCATTTCTGTTATGCTGACTTCGTTTAATCGTATTGCTCCTTCATTGCGTTGTTTATGACGTAGTAGTCTTCTTTTCTCCATTCTTTCCTTCGCCTCGGCTTGCGCTTCCTCCACAATCTTTTTCTTTTTCTGGACACGCAGCTTTTCTTGATGTATTTTGAGAGGCATGTCTTGGGTTAGCGGCAAAAGATACTTTTTCACTCTGCATCCACTAATCCAATTGGGCATTTCTTCTCCGTCTAATGTAGCAAGCTTGACGGCTCCACTTGGTGATAGATCTTTAATCACCAGAGGTCCCATCCCTCGCTTTTTAAGCTTCTTAGCATGCTGTTTCAGAGTGTAAACTAGGACATAGTCCCCAACCTTAAACTCTTTAGTCCGCACATGCTTATCAAAAAATTCCTTTTGTCGCCTTTTTTGAGCGTAGATAGAAGCTATTGCTTTAAAGCGAAGCTCGTTTAGCTTTTCCAGGTCATCTATTCTATCAGAAAGCTCGTGCCCTGTCCACTCTAGATCCTTAGCCACCCTTAAGGTTGAAATCAAGAATTCTATTGGTAAGATATCATTTAGCCCAAAACCATGTTATATGGGGTCGTTCCTATTGATGTTTTATATGCTACTCTATATGCCCATAATGTTGAATGCAACTTCTGGTCCCAGTCAGTTCTCGACTCAGATACAATCTTCGTAAGGACCGTGCATATGGTTTTGTTTGTTGCTTCAGCTTATCCGTTTGCTTGTGGATGATACGGGGCTGATTTCCTATGGATTACCATGAATTCATCTAGAAGGATCTCTATCACTTCATTTATAAAATGTGTGCCTCGATCACTCACAATTTCTATTGGCAAACCATATCGTACAAAGACGTATTCATATAGAAATTGTGCCGTGGTCCTGGCATCTGCTTTTTGAGTTGCCTTTGCTTCAACCCACTTTGTTAGATAGTCTGTAGCCACAACGATGTATTGTGCATGAGTCTTATATGGAGGAGGTGAAATGGGTCCGACATAATCAATCCCCCATTTTGCAAAAGCTCTTGTCCCCCATCATTGGTCTAAGCGGCATATCATCTCTTTTTAAGTGGTACTTTGGTCCGCTGACAGTCATCACACCGTTTAACGTATTCCTCAGCGTCCATATGTAATGTTGGCCACCATATTCCTGCGGCTAAGACAAGTTTTGTTGTCTTATCACCTGAGAAATGGCCTCCACCACTCCTCCATGAGCTTACTCCAGGATTATCATATACTCAGACTCTGATGCGCAAATCCTAAGCTGGTTGTCTTTACCTCTCTTATAGAGTTGATCTCCTAATTAAAGCGTAATCTCTAGCTTCTGTCTCTACAGATTTCTGATGAGCTTTTGACGTTCCTTTTGGGAAAGTTCTATTTGTGAGATATTCAACAATATACTGACTCCATTCCGGAGCTATCATTATCTGATATAATATCGAATACTCTGCTGGCGGTTTTGATGAACATACAATACATACAGTGACATATTCATGTACGCTTTCTTTCATTCCTGGCCAATAGACTCCCAATTGTAACAAATTCCTATATGTGTTCCTTCTTGAACAATGAAATGCACATTCCTGAACATGTGCTTCGCGCAGATATATATTATATTCCTCAGGATTGATGCATAGTCGTAAAACATGATCATTTCCCAATTGATACAACCTTCCTGCAACCAATTGAAGATTCTTGGATTGCTGAATAGCAATATGTTTATGGTTGTATTCTCTTCTATCAAACTCTCCTCCATAGGTTAATAGGCTAACGACATTTTGAAACCACTTCACTATCATTTCTATGTTGAACAAGTACGCGTCTGGCATGTCGTCATCTACTCCTATAGGGTCTTCTCCATTCGTCAATCGCAAAAGATGATCAGCTCTAAGATGTGTTTTTCCTTTCTTTACTACTACCGTGAAGTCGAATTCCAGTAAGATAATGAACCATCTCACTATTCTTCCGGTATTGCATGGTTTATTCACTAGGTAGAGCAAGGCTTGGTGATCCATAAAAAACACAAACTTGTTGGCTAGAAGATAATGCCGAAATTTCTTCACAACATATATCATTCCTAATCCCTCTCGCTCTGTTGTGGTGTAATTCTTCTCTGCATTGTTGAGCTGTCGACTGGCGTAACAGATAGGAAAATCCATGTTTCCTTCTTTTGGCTGAGCCAGAATGCATCCTATTGCATATGCCGAAGCATCTATATGCACATGGAATATCTTCTCCCAATATGGTGATTTCAAAACTGGAGCAATAATGAGTGTCTCTTTCAATTTCTTGAATGATTCCTCACACTCCTCTGTCCATTCAAAGTTCACTATTAGCCTGTAAAATGGTTGGCCTATTATAGCGTACATGTAAATGAATCGTCGATAATATCCGCAATGTCCCATAAAGCTCTGTACTTGTTTCGCATTGGTTGGTCTAGGCATATCCACTATAACTTTTATCTTCTCTAAATCCATGGATATTCCGTTTTGTGAGACAATATGTCCCAGAATTCTGCCCTGTCGGACCATAAACACACATTTCTCAGGATTGAGACAAATGCGATATGTCCTACATTTCTCAAATACTTTTCTTAGGTGTTCTAGATGCTCATCTCTCAGAAGAGAATGTACACATAAGTCATCCATGTATATTTCTAGAAACAACCTTAAGTATTCTTTGAAAGCATGCGTCATCAGCCTCTGGAAGGTTGCGGGAGCATTGGTTAGACCAAAAGGCATAACCCGATAAGCATAAATTCCCCACTCCGTTGCAAAAGCTGTTTTATGTTGATCTGCCGGTGCTATGGCTAGCTGGTTATATCCTGAAAAACCATCAAGAAAGGAGTATGTTTTTTTCCCTGATACACGCTCTAGAACATGATCAGTTATCGGCAGGGGATAATTGTCCCTGATTGTTGCAGCATTCACTTTCTTTAAGTTGACACACACTCGGAGTTTTCCGTTCTTCTTGGGTACCACCACAATCGGAGATACCCAATCGGTGTGTTCAATCTCGTATATGAATTCAGCTTCCATTAGCTTATCTATCTCTTCTTTGATTCGCTTAGCAAACGTATCATTATATGTGTATGGTCTCTGTCTGCTAGGCTTTGCATTTTGTTTTAGTGGGATTGTGTGTTGGCATATCGATGGGTCAACTCCCGTTAAGTCCTTATAAGACCATGCAAACACATCCCTGTACTCTCGGAGAAGACTCAAAAGTCTCTCTTCCTCGCCTGGAGACAAATCTGTGGCTATGTACACCGGTCTAGGTGTCTCACCTGGAGCTGCTAAATCAACTTTTTTTGCATCCTCCGGTCCGTCATAAGATTCGTTCGCCTTTCTCTCTCGAATAGGTTGGGTTAATACCACCTTCCTATCCTCTATTGTCAATTTTCTGTAGTGAGAGGAAACATCCATGTTTTCCTTGATTTTGGCGTTTTCGTCCTCTCCACTCTCAATTTATGTCGTCCAAACTTCTTTCAGAGTTTTCTTGAGCTCTCTGTACTTGTTTCTACGTTCTAACTTGGACTCCGTGTGTTCTCTGTTGCGCGTTCTTTTTTGATTTTTCTGTTTCAATTTTCGTTTCATTCCTTTGAACTTGATTTCTTGAGCTTCTTTTGTCTTTTTGTAAGCTCTTTTGATCATTGCCTCTCATTCTTCCAGAAATCTTGTCCTTAACACAATCTTCCGCCTTTACTAGCATTAGGAATTGATTTTTTCCTCTTATTCTAGGCATCGGATTGGTTCTAACCCCCTTTGTTTTTCTCTTTGCTCTATAGCGTTTCTGGCGTTGTTTAGTTTGGTTCGGAAAATCATAAAATCGGACATCCGTTATAGTTTCTTCGTTTCCGCTTGAATTGTCCGTTGACTCGTTGTCTGCTTCATTTCCCCACTCTGGATGATCGGGAATGTCGTGAAACACCTCTTCTTCATCTTCCTTTTCCAGTATATCGTCCTTTTCAGTTTCTTTTTCGAGTATAGTTCTCAGCATGAAGTACGGAACCACGTCGTACCCATCCTTGTCGCACAATTTCGGTGTGGGACCATCCGGAATTGCACAAACATCTAGGGTTTCTAGAATGTGTGTCCATTCTAATGGTTCAAGCGTGTCCTCTGAAAAAAGTTCTCCTATATAAGTTTCGTCTTCGATAGCCCTTTCTAAAACATATTCTTCTCGCCTCAGACTTCCACATTTCGAGGCTCCACACATCCATAAATCCTTGGGCTTACCTAACCAAGCTGGAAATTCGGATCCCGCCAAAGTAGCTGAATCAAACTCCTCTACTGGTGTTCGGTTCACATCTTTGTAGCTATGGTCTTTCAGGTTCACACGTGTAGTGGTTTCCGTATTTCTCAGGTATATGTGATCGTAGCCCCAATCCTGGACCATTTTGAATGGTCTTCCGAGTATGATATCATAGTTATTCTCCTTGCCAAAATCGACAATAGCAAAAGTATGTTCGTATTCAATGCCGCAAGAAGTCACTACGACTTTCTTTAATAACCCCATAGGTTTCTCCATGTGTCCATCTGCTAATTGGAGTTTCAACCTAGTCTTCCTTATTGCTGGTTCCCCCATTTTTTCCAGATTTCTTTTGTAGCAATGGCTACCCCAGCTCCGCTGTCTAGTATTGCCATCGTGTTCACTCCTTGGAATTCAACTGGTAACGTTGTATTCCCCTCTTCACCTTCGCAATACTCTCCGACCTTGTTTAAGGGTACAAGCTTAGCGTTCTTTTGTGGTTTGCTCAGCTCTTCTATACCCTCTTGCAGTCTCGATGTTGGGTCTTTTATCCCAAATTTCTCCAAGCATTTTCCTACAGTGGTCCACATATGTGGTCTTAGCCTCAAAAGCTCAGCTAGAGTGATAGTGCATGTCACTGGTGTTGACAAGATCTCTATCAATCCTTGCGAGTCCATGACTTTTTCTGATGAGATTCTTCGTGAGGGAAGTGCTCTAATCTCGGATTTTGCTTCATACTCTCCTAAGTATAAAGGTAAGGTATTCAGTGAATGAGGTTTGCTCTCCATTGTTCTAACAGAGCCCCCATCTCCCCAGTAAGATTGCAGATCCAAGTCCACTTGAGATCCTGCCTCAAATTCCACTATGGGAGGATTCCTAATGTCCTTTTCCCAATTTGTCTGATTATCTTGGCAACTTAGCTCGTTTGCAAAGTTTGCCTCTCTCACTTGTTTCCAAAATTCATTGTAATCCTCATCTCTTCCGTAAGACCTCTGTATGACTGGATGAAAACTCTCTATCTCCTGATCGGTTGTGTTCAATACTATGCGGTCATCCTTGTGTGTATCTTCAGACTTTTGTGCACTGTGAGTCTTTTCAGCTACCCGTGAAATGATAGTCTCTTGCTGAATTGGGTTTTCCGTTCCACAATTCATTGTTTCTCTTGGTGGCTCTAATAAGGCTTGTGCAGTCTCGATCATTCTCTGGCACATTTCAAGTCTCTGCTTTTCCAATTCCGCGTTTGGGTATGTCATCCACCTCTGTTCTTATGTTTGGTTGTTCTTTAACCTAGCTTCGTAAGCTCTCATCAGTGCGTCCAATGGTTCGTGTACTTTGTCGACTAGAATTGATCCCCTTGAGCTTAAGCTCGTTGTTTCTTTGATACTCTTTTGTTTTGTTCTTTCCGGGCTCATCTCTCATTTCCCGTTTTGACTCTCAAGTTTTTCTAATCTATCTTTAGTTCGCTTTAGTTCCTCAGCTAGAATAGCGTCTTCACATTCTTTTCTCAACTTCATGCATGCTTTTCTAGCTTTCTATGTGTTTCTCTGACTCCGCGGTCCTTGACTAACCACTTCAGTCGCTAACTTTCCATTCTCAGGTTCTCTAGTGGTTTTCTTAGCTTGAGCTCTAGTAACAACTTGCGTTGGTATTAGAGTTTCATTTTCAAACCCACTGCTGGTAGGAATAGTTTCTAGCATATTCAATGTCGTCTTTTGCACTTTGTTTGGATTCTTTGAACAATCCTCAATGAAGTGAGTAACCCCACACTCATGCAAATAGGGTTAATTCTAATGATTTCCGTATGTGGACAAACATTCATCAGATGGTCACCTCCACACTTGTAACAGGGTCCTAGTGCTGGTCTTGGTCCCACTTGATTCGTCCTTTGTGGATAGGATGGTCTTTGTCCTGTTAACCCTCCATGAGCTATGAACATCAATGTTCTTGCGTCCAAATTGTATCTCTCTTCATCAGAAGCACTTGTAACTGTTGGTATTCCAACATTCCCAATCATACCCCATGGTTCTGGTTGTTTGGGTTCTTCTGGTGGGTAATACACAGTTGGAGACATGTGTGCACCAGATTCTTCATAATAGGCTTGAACAGGCACTAAGGCTTGTTCTTCCTGATTCTCTAAGGTTGGTGCATATCTAATGCCCACTGGTCTTGCTCCAAGTAAAGGTGGTTGTTGTCCCAATACCGGTTGCGGTCTTTCTATCCCCATAGGTCCTGGTACATTTCCCGTTGGGTATCGAGGTACTGGATGTACCTGAGGTGGTGCTAATTGAGTAGGAGGTGCATACTGACACTCCCTTACATACCCTTTGTTGTAATAGCACTCCTCTGTTGGATGGTTTGTCCATTTTTGTTCAATAGCACACCATTTCAGTGGTTTTGGCAATGGTTTTTGGTATGGTGCCATCCTTTTTAGAGCATCTTCTATCATTTGCTCTACATTTGGCATGGTTGTTGTTTGAGCATTCTTTTTAGTGGTAGTCTCGCTTGCTACCGAGGAAGAGCTACTGGATGCAAAATCTGTATCCGCTGACACCTCTCCATAAACCGTACAGTTATCCACTAAGTACAATGCTTCTCTCGTTACTTGCTCGAAACTTGTACAAGCTTTCAAGTGCAAGTCCTTCTTGAGAGTGTCGTTTCTCAATCCTTCAATAAAGAGAATAGATAGTCTGTCATCTTGTGGTCGTTCACGTACTGGACATCTCTCAATGTATTGTTTGAAGTGAAGTGAAGCTTCCTTCACTTTTTCGTGTTCTCTCTATTTAAAAGCATATATTTGTGAGACCGTATTGTGCTTAATCCCTCGTTTTGAGAATTCCTCAGCAAACTCTCTTAGCAAATGGTCAATGTCATGGAATCCCCCTCTGTTCGGTGGTTGAAACCATGTCAATGCCGTACGTTCTAGAGTAAGACCAAATCCCTCGTATTGTGTATGGAAATCTGTTATCTGCTCAGCTCTTAAGACTTGCTTAAAGAGTGACACATGTGCATACGGATCTCCTGAACCACCATACTTCTTTGGCATACACTTGGCTACTTGAGATGGTCTCATACGTCTATGGTCTGCTACCAATCTCATTGCTCCTGTGTTCCGGCTAAAGCTTTCTCTAGCATCATGGACTTCATGGGTTACCCTTGTCGGTTCCCCTGCCCTGAGTCTACTACTAGGAGGTAAATGTGATGGTTCCGCTTCGAACCTTGGACCTGGAGTGGTATACGTGGGGATTGGAACTGCACTACCTGATTCGTATCCATTGACTCTCTGGAATGTAATGATCCCATTGGTCCGGGCTTCGAGTACTGAGGTTGACTGAAAGAGTCAGCAGCCTGAGTTCTTTGTCCTCCTGTCGTCATTGGGTTTTGCACTCCATTTGTTGGTGCTGGTCTTTGTGAGCTAGAAGTAACATAATACTGATGTAGTGGTCCCCCAAAGTATGTATATCCTTCTAATTCTTTCTTGCCCATTGTTGAGTATTACCTCCCATACTTGTCGTAAGCGGCAATTTTCACTTCCGATCCCTCTGTGTAGGTAAAGACATAAAGTCTTTTTTGGTCTGTCAACTCTCCGGTGTAGGGTTCTTCACATCTATAATAGAGATCTTGCTTCCCATTATTATATTTGTATAGCCCCACATAGATGTTATCAGTGTTGATCCTTGTAGTTTCATTCTCTCTTCTTAACCTCGCATCAGGGAAGTTCATTATTGGTGATTTCTCCTCGAGTTCTTCATCTACTTTGGCTTTGGTGCCCATCAATCCCCACTTGTCCACAATGTTAGGGTTTAGGACTACCAAGTACATGGTACCCTCGTCATCTAGATATCTATCTCCGCTATAGCTCACAGGCACTAAGTCCTTGAACTCACTAGGTCTATCTTCTATCTTTACACAATAGCGGTCCATTCCATCTTTGTAGATCTTGGCACCTTGCTCATTGTCGTACTGATATTTTATGAACAATATCTTCATTGTGGAGGAAGGGTTTGATGATCCTGCTGCCATATTTTCTCTGTTGTTCAGGTTCAAGTGTTCCAAGTGTTCGGTGAAAATCTCGTAAGATCTCTCCGAAGAAGTATCAGAAACACTTCCTTCAAAGATCGGCTCTAATGGTTGCACCCAACTTTGGTTTACACTTCCCTTGGTTAATATGACACTTGCTTGTTCCCCTTGTTTTGGTTGGTTATTCTGGAGATTCCTGTCCGATCTCAAATTCATCAATTCCCCTAAAGGACTTTAACTTTTCCGTCTCAGCAATCTGTTTTCCCAAGTTTTTGTGGTCAGAATTGATCCAAACTGATTGATACTTGGTCAATTGTTTAATCTTGTCAGTTGGACAACTTCTGTTTCATCAAGTGAGAATTTTGTTGCAGTTATGCTGAAAAACACATTATACGCGTATGATATCTTTTTTTTCACAGATTTGGACTATTTTGGTTATGCTCACTCTCAGTAGCCCCCTTATGCTCTGTCCACTCACAAAATTCAGTTTGAACTCTGTTTGAGCAAGTTATGGCTAATTTAGGCTTTTCTTGGCAATTTTCCGCTTTTGACTTGTTTTGGGTCAATAGTGATCCAAATGGGATGAAACTTGAAATATAACCTCTAGACAGCTATTACAATGGATCTGTGTTGGCAAAGTATCAAAATTTGTCCAAAATTAGGTCAAAGACATCATACACGTATGATGTCTTTTTCATCAATTTGGGTCAAGACTTGATATTTGTGCTTTCTACAGTGTTTGTAACAATCTTGTCAGGTCAGATATCAAAAATAAGCAGTGGATGTGCTAAAAGACATTATACGCGTATGATGTCTTTTGTTCCAGATTTTGACTATTCTTGGTTTTAAGCCTTCTCCAATGTTTATAATTGAGTTTCAAGTGTTTTTGTTAGGTTTGAATGTAAAAACAAGATCTGAATCCAAAATTTCCTGTTCTTTGCGTTTCTTGGGCTCCGACTTGTCTTTTTGGGTTTCTTTGAGTGTTAATGCTCTTGTTTTAAGTTGAAATTAGGATATAACCCCCCTTTTGAACACTCTGGTAAAGTCAAAATTTCTGTTTTGGTCTCTGTTTGGTCATTTAGACATCATACGCGTATGATGTCTAAAGTTGCAGATATCCAGTTTTTTTGGCACAGAATCCTTCCTAAAGCTTTCTCAAGTGCTCAGCAGCTCCCAGATACACAGAAAATTTCTCTGACTTTTGTTTATTGCAAGTTTCACTACTAACTCGACGGTTTAGTGATCTAACATGCAATCAACCATATCAAGCAAATACTCCAATGATTACTAGCTCCAGATCAGGATCAAATGAAGTCCTACCTAAGCTATTCCTAACCATAAAATGGGTTTGGTAATTGTGATTTTAAAGAGATCCACTGTCACTCACGGACTAGCAAATTCTTCTTCTATCAACAACTACTCAACACCAACAAACAACAAACAAATCTAAGCTAAACTAAAAATACTGTCAACACGGAAGACCCAGGAATACCCCACTTCCTAGTATCTCTCGAGATCTTCGGAGTCCACCACTCCAAGATCTTTTCTAACTAAAGTATACAAAGTAGTTTATACGACTCACCTCGTAGGATTAGTCTAAGGTCACCTACTTAGGGCTCTCGTCCCCGGCAGCGGCGCCAAATGTTAAGGCTGTTACGTCGCTAGCGGAAGCTAAATAGCGAGAACTCAACCAACAACAAAATTTGTCAGACGAGGACGGAGCTTGACCCGCAGGCGCATGGAAACAACTAGGTGGGTGTCAAATCACCTACTCGACCTTCTAATGACAATCACTACTAAGGAAATCAAATCTAAGTTCTAAAATACGCAAGTGACTGAAATCCGTACTACGAACGAATGCTATACGAAACAGGATCAAGAATCATTGAATCAATCTCAAACTCAAGGGGAAGTCTATACACTAGGTAAGAACAACACCCTAAAGACTTGAACTGCACGTGCGGTAAACGCGTATGAAGACAGGCCGAAAAATACAGGTGATCGAAACTTGACCCCGATGGTACTAATGTGTAGCTCTACTTGTTGTGGTTCTATAGATATGTTGCACGCTCCATTCCGACACACGAGTTGGAAGAAAACTCACACCGAAGCTCGTAGGAACTTACCACACATAGAAGCCGATAGCACGCACTCTAGGTATCTGTGCGTAGCTCTCGCCGTTGCTAACACAATGGCGGTGTCGCTTCTCCAATGGCGGCTCCGTAGCTCGCGTAGCAAGTAGATAAGACTCTCACTCTCTCTCTCTCTCTCTCTCTCTCTCTCTCTCTCTCTCTCTCTCTCTCTCTCTCTCTCTCTCTCTCTCTCTCTCTCTCTCTCTCTCTCTCTCAGACACAGTCACGGCGCTCCAAAAAACTCACTTTGATTAAAATGATCTCCCTTAGGTAACAAAAACTTTGGCTTATATACCTCAGCCTTGGAGGTGAGAACATCTCTAACTAATTACATCAGCAAGTGAAATTACTTCGGGATTACAAGCTGGAAACTCAATTGAGTCCTGTTACTTAATGAATGGCTCAAATCAAAATTAATGTCGGAAAGACATTTACTACAATCAATGGTTACAAAATGATGAGTGTGAGCAAAAATGTGGGTGTGATCCTCTGTTGGCTCAACAACAATCCCTAAACTTGTGATGGCTATTCCATGTGATATAGGAACCTGAATTTCATACAGTTCTGGCTTACCTAGAAGTAACCATAGCCCATAAGACATGACATTAGTCGTGGCAGTGCAATCTATCTCAGCTGTAAAGTTGAATTTCAGTTTCTCATACACATCCAACGAGAATTTAACCTTCTTGTTGACTGCCAAGTAACTGATGTCCTCTTTGCTTATGGTACTTGTCTTGGACTTTTGTGCCTTGGACGCTTTGTCCTTCTCTTGTATGTTGAACTTCTTTGTCATTTGACTGGTTGTAGCATGTCCCAAGTGCTTACTATCTTCTGTTGTAGCTGCTTGTTGGTGTTCATTGCTAGTTTCTGACTGTGACGCCTTGATTCTTGATTTTAGAAGCTCTCTATCACTATTTACTTCTTCTAGCACTTAAAGGTCATTCAATGGTGACTTTTCTTCTTGGAAATGTTTTGAAGCTTGTGTAGCAGGATGTTGAGGTTTACTCTCTTCTTCTAATGCAATGGTCGTCGTGGCCTTTGGTTTCCATTGTTCCATGGGTTTTTGTAGATTCTCTTCTCGAAAATATACATTCATATCCTGTATTGATTGTCCTTGGTAGTCAATCTTGGACTCGGTCATTTCCTGTTCTTCTGTGCATTGTATGTCTTCAGTTACATCTTCTTTTAGCTTCTCATACTCTTTGATTTGTTCAATCACCAATGAAGAGTCCACAATAGAAAATTTATTTGGTAGACTTTCAGCTTCATATATTGACTCTATTTGCATGTCTTCCACTTGTGATGTGGCACTAAGATTTTTTGTTACCTCTGCCACCTCTTCTTGTGTTGGCTCACTATCGTCAGAATCTTGGCTTCTTTTGCTCTCGAACCTTGAATTGCGAGCTTCGTCTTCGTCACCTTGTGGATGCTCTGACTTGTCCTCACTGAGGTTCCTTAAACGATCTTGAATCAGATGATTCAATTAATCTTTTTTGAAAGCCTGATTCTCTATGATAATGTCGTTGACACCCTTGACTTCAAGCAACTGTGTCTTGAGCCTATCTTTTGTGCTCTGCGACAAGATCTGCTTCTTTTCCGGAGATCTTGTTGGGGATTCTTTCTTCACTGACTTGTCCTCACTGAGGTTCCTTAAACGATCTTGAATCAGATGATTCAATTAATCTTTTTTGAAAGCCTGATTCTCTATGATAATGTCGTTGACACCCTTGACTTCAAGCAACTGTGTCTTGAGCCTATCTTTTGTGCTCTGCGACAAGATCTGCTTCTTTTCCAGAGATCTTGTTGGGGATTCTTTCTTCCGTTCCCTTGTTGTCACTGTCTGAACTCTGCTTTTGGCTTGTTGCTTCTTCTTTTCCATGTAGAGCTTTAGTGGGCAGTCCTTCACTAAATGACCAATGGCACATTGGTCGCAATATGTTGTTATCTCAACATGTGCACCCTTTGGATGAGGCAGCTTTCCATAATACTGCTGATAATGGTATCTAGATATAGATATGACCTCTTCTTTGCATGCATGAACCTGTAGATTACGACTGACTTAGGTGTATCCACTGGCTTTGTCTCTTTATCCTTCATCGTCTTGTCCTTGAGAAGCTGAAAATAGCTTCCATTATTGCTTGCATACAAGATCAAATCACTATCCATGCTTTCTAGCAGTTGTGATGCTAATTCTTCCATGAGTATATGGTCTTTGACGTGGGGCTTCTGCATAGCCTTAAGGCTATGTTTCGGAGTTGATTTTGGCGAGTTCTGCACCGAGGGTGAAGATTGAACCGAATCTTTGTTTTCCGTTTCCCTTGATGGTGCTTTTGGACGGGGTCCAAGTATGTGACTTACAGGTTGCCCACAATTGCTAAACTCATCCATATTTTTCACATCGGCTATTTCATAGTGCCTATCGTATTTGTCGACCACGATGACATCTTGACCTGACCTTTTACATTGGGCATTGTGAATTTCCATTGGTCTCTCCTCCGGCTCAGCATCTTCCAATGCTTCTTGAAATTCCACTTGGACTCCTGAAAAGGACACTGCTTCTTGTAAAGATGGACTTCTTAATCCCACTCTTGAAGATATAGGGTCTCTTTGTTGAGTTTGAACTCCCCCCATCCAAGAGTGTTCCATATCTGATGTTGGCATCTATTGAATGCTTGGTGATATGACTTCTTGTGCTTTGTTAAGTAGCTCTTGAGACCAAGCTAGTTCTTTTTGAAGTTGGGCTATCTTCATAGCTGGTACCTCTTGTGCTGGTGTAGTGCACGAGACTTGTGTTGTGTCTTTCCATGTTGTGTCTTGTGTTGTGCCTTGTTGTGTGTCATGTGGTGTGTCACTCATTTGTGTAGTGACAATCGTAGGTGTCAATTCTTCCAGGTGCGTAGTTAGAGGTAAACCCATGACGAGATGGTATACATTACCCCCTTTAGACATGTAGTCTTCTCCTCTTGAGCCAAACGCTTCTGCTGTAAAGTAATGATTGTTTTCTACAGGAACTTCATGACTTGTGACAGCCCTGTAGTATCGGCCGTCTTCATCTCCATAGAGGGTACCAAATTTCTGTTTTCCATCTTGTGCTTTGTACACAAAAATACTTAGAGGATATGCGTAGAGTTCTGTAAGTTGATCCTTGTACAACATTTCTATCTCATTGTCGATGTATTTTCCGTGCCTCATGTAAATTGATCCCAGACAGTCTTCCATGAAATTTGGATGTGGGTGTAGTACATTCTTCGCTGTTTCAACTTCCACATATTGAGATGTCCGAGTTTCCTCTGTATCTTTCTTTGTCTTGATGTACAAATTCCAATTGACATCCTCATAGCATGGCAGTCCTTTGTAGTATCCAATCAGATAGATCTGAATTTGCTCTCTTGTAATATCTGTGGATGTACTTGAAGCTTCTTCCTGACTGGTCTGATTCCTTTGAGACGCCATTGCTTTCGTCTTAACTCCCTTGTTGTACCTTTTTAGTGATAGCTCTAATTGCTTGCCTCAATGCTAATAAAAACTATTAGCACCCTTGTGTCGGTCTTTTTCGCTTGAGGTCCTCAGCTTTTGTGGATGCCTTAATCTCTGAGTTTTTTTGAATTGGGCTTTTCTTGAACTTCTCAGCTCCCTTGCTTGCAAGACTGATACTGTCTTGTCTGGCTGCTTGCTTTTCCTAGAGCTTTTTAGTAGGCCTCGATCTAGTGGAAGCACTGTGATAAGTTATGCAACTTACCACTATACTGCAACAACTGCTCCCTTTGTAGCGATTCTTGAGTCGAGCTAACCTGTGTTCACTTTAGCACACAATCTGCAAAATTCTATTTAGCTGGCTAACTTTTTCACAATGAATGCAAAAATCCTTGATGTACCTTTGACGGCCACACTTGTTCCTTGAGCACCTTCCAACGGGTGACCAATGGTTTTCCCAAAAGATAATTTCAATCTGCTAACTTAGCAGTCTTCAAAAACCGTGACCATTTTCTCACAATTCTTTCAAACTGTTTGTTTTAGACACCCCTGACTTCTGGATGCATTTTGAGGCCTTAAACGACGTTTGTGAAAGTTATGGCCAAAACAGTGAATTGCAGTTTAGAATGGTCAAAATGAGTCCAAATTCAATTTTGAAAGAAGATTTGGGATCTCTGTGACACTGTGAACACTTCTGTATGGTCAAAAGTACAGTTGGACCCTAAAACTGGCCTAGAGACATCCTACGCATAGGATGTCTATATGCTCAGAATTTAACAAAATTTTCTCCAGAGACTCTCCTTAAGTCCAGCAACACAATGGTATGCTCAGAATTTCATTTGGACCTAAAAATGGCCTTGAGACATCCTACGCGTAGGATGTCTTTTTGCTCTGTTTTAGCTCAAACTTGCACTGTAGCTTCCCCTTGATGTGCTAAACTCCCATCTCTTTTTATTTTTTGATTTTGACACTTGTAGGCTGGTCAAATGATCAAGAATCTGTTCCAGAAGCCTGATGTCTGTTCTGATGAATTCCCAAGTCAAATCAACTCCAAATTCGACCAAAATTGACTAGGAGGCTTGCCTCAGGCTCTAAAACTCCCTGCTAGGCCTATAGTCAGTATCTGGCTTCAATTTAATGCATTAGACATCCTACGCGTAGGATGTGTTTTTGCCCAGAATTGCTTCAAATTCAAAGCACAGGCTCCCCTTGAGGCACTGATCACTTTGGTATGCTCAAAATTAAGTTTGGAGTGCAAAATCACACAGATAACATCCTACACGTAGGATGTCTTTTTGACCTGTTTGATCCCAGACTTGACTCAAAGCTTCCCCTTAATGTCAGCAACACAGTGGTATGCTTAGATTTTGATTTGGATTTCAAAAGACCCTAATTTTAGCTAATCTAGTCTTTTTCAGTCAAAAGTGCTAAAGTCTGCTTAGGACCCCCGTTTCTCCCCCAAATGAGATGAAAACACTCTCAGTCACTCAATATATCATGCAGATCATGCTCCTGCAGCCATCCTATGGTTTTGGTCTTGGAATAATTCCTTAGCACAATGTGGGTAGGATGTCTGGCAATTTCAGGCTATCTGGCCTTATCCTATCAAGATATGGTCAAATTTCCACTTTCCAGGTGAAAATAGGGTAAAACCTACCTTCTAAACACACTGGTCAACTCAGATTCTCAAAAAAATGCCCAGATCACCCTATAGACATCCTACGCGTAGGATGTCTACTGCTGATTTTTTTACTCTGAAGTGTTTCTAATGCCTTCTTATGCTCTCAGAAAGTGCAAGTATGCTTCACAAGTGCAACAACATGCAAAAATCACTCAATTTAACCTTTTTATGAAAGTTTGCGTTTTCTGACTCCGCCTTTTGGCTTTTGGTCAACAAAACTAGGGAAAAACACTCAAGTCAATATGAGAATAGGGTAAAACCTACCCTCTAAACACACTGGTCAACTCAGTTTTCCCAAATTCCCTGCCAAAAGTGCCCTAGAGACATCCTACACATAGGATGTCTATTGTCTTAAAACGCAGATTTTTTCTGGCAGTAGTACTCCCTGTGCTCTGTAGAGCTCTCAGCAATAATCACAGAAACTTTTGGACTTCAAATCAGCTTCCAAACACAACTTACAGTCTTTCCTACTTAGCGTTTTCCACTTCTCTGATGAGCTTAACAGCAAATAAGACATGCATAAAGTACTCTAGATCAACAATCAAGATATCCTACTTACCCTACTCCTACTCATCAATGTGAGATGGTGATTTTGATGTCTTGGTTGCTTCCTAGCCTCACACGGACTCTCAAGTCAACCTACCACCACATCTACCACTCCAACTCCTACTCTCTACACCACAACCTACTACTACCTAATAATACCTAAGACGAAAGATCCAGGCCAGACACACGCTCCCTAGACTCCTCCTAAGACCTAGAGAGTCCACCACCCTCTGATCCTATCTAAATGTAAAATAGTACTCTGGCAAGCCAAAGGGACCTCTATCCTCAAGGACTAGTCTCGGTCACCTACTTAGGGCTCTCGTCCCCGGCAACGGCACCAATGTTGGACGGATACGCCGCGACGGACGTCAACATAGCAAGAACTCACCTAACATATAATGTCAACTGAGGACGAAGCTCGACCCGCAGGCGCGTGGAAGCAAGCAAAGGGTGTCAACCTCTACTCGACCGACTAATGACTACTTCCTACAGAGATATCAACTCTACATGCCATTGGTTCTACGAATGTGAGAGTCTCCTATGATGCTACCGCAAGCCAAAAGCCCATTAGACGTTCTCGAAAAGTTACGAAACTTGAGGGATATCCTATCAACACCAATAAGCCACTCTCCCTAAGGTCCGTGACCAAAAAAACCTACTCAATACCCTCCGTGCAGAAACGCGTAGGATGTCTGGCTGGTTTTTGCAGGTCGACGTTTCCAAAAACTAAAGTGCCTCATGTGTAGCTCTACTCGCTCTGATCGCGTGGATATGCTGAAATGCAAAAACGGACAACAATTACTCACCGAAACTCCAAAAGTAGCTCGTGGGTGAATTTGCCAAAACACAGACGAACACGTGTGATGTAAGCATCAACGCGTAGCTCTCCTCGTGGGCAACTCACTACTACTCTCCATTTGCGATTCCGACCACCGTAGCTCCTGTAGCACACATACACACACTCTCACTCTCTCGCTATCTCCCAACGACACAGAAGATCAGATTTATTAGAAGTCCCTTTACAAAGATTTAGGTTTTGGCTTATATACTAAGCCTTAGAAAACCTAATGTCCGACCAAAATGACCTGATTTGTCCCTAGGCTTCTATAGAGCTTAATTACAACACCGTGAGCTGGCTTTGCTCATCCAACAAGCATCTGTGGCCAAAATACAATTGCCGACTTAAAATATGAAGTTCTCGTAAACATTACAAAAGTGGCCGTAATGGTTCAAAATGATAATAACGGGATATTTGATGATGTCCATGAGCTTGTATCTTCACATTACAGCATCCCTCTTCGTCTTCATCACTTCATCAGCATCTTTATTTGGAATCTTTAGAGAATCTTTGAGGAATCTTTGTGGAAGCGTTGTTGAAAGGTTGACCTTTCAACACCCCCCCTTGTAGCTCATGCTTGAAGCTCATTGGACCCCTCCAGGCCTAGCCAATCACAAGCAGGAGGCATTACAAGTAGCAAGGGTAGCCTTGGGACAAGTGTACCCCTTTCCCCTTTGAGAGAGAGGACTTGATAAATGCAAAATCAATTAATTAAATCTCATAAATTATCATTGGACCCCTTGGGTGGCCAACCAATAGGCTTCAGGCACACCATGAGGGCAACATGAGGAGGAACTTGACAAGTGTCCCTTTTGCTTTCTTTGTACTATGCATGCCTTGTGTGAGTGTGTGGATGTTCTCTCTCATCCCCCCTCTTGTAGGGATCGCCCCCTCCTTGTAGGGATTGAATCTTGACCTCTTGACACCTCAAGCCCCTCATGAATAGACCCAGTTCCCACCACAAGCTTGGCCCTTAAGCACTTTAAGCTTGGGCCGGGTTCTCACAAGTGCAGCCCTAGCATCTCAAGAATGACAAGGAAATCAAGCACCTCAAGCATCTCAAGTACTTCAATCATCAAGCACCTTAAGTTTGGGCCGGGTTCCCACCTCAAGCACCTCAAGCTTGGGCCGGGTTCCTACCTCAAGCTCAGCCCTAGCTTACCTAAGGTCAAAGGACTTTTACACTAACTATTGGAGGTCTTCAATGAAGCTAACCCTAAGGTCTTATGCTCCATTGGTTAGCCTTGCTCTTTGATAGACCATCTCTCATTTGGGCCCCTTTACCGTTGGCCCGTGTTGAGATAGATCTATAAGCACATCTCAATATCTTAACCCTTGTTCCCGTCTATTCTCCCACATTAAGTGATCAATTTAATATGAGAAAATCATTTGGGTTGGTTAGATATAAGTTTTTATGACACACATTTGCTAAGTGGGGTATAGACTTTGTCAGTCCAGTATAAACACCTGCATACAAGACTCATGCTAGTGCTTACTAAGATTGTAATCTTGAAAAGCACTGATTGGGAAATGAATCTTCATTCAGCTTTGTGGGATTATAGAGTGTCATTCAAAACAGTTTGAACGCCACTCCCTTTAACTTGGTCTATGGACTTGATGCTATATTGCCAATGAATTTTTTATTGCCAACCCTCAAGCTTGCACACGAGCTAGAATGGAAAGGTCATGAGTTTTTAGAACAACTTGAGGACTTGGAATGGTTAGATGAGTAGAGAGTAGCTATTATAGCACATATATACGCCTAGAAACAAAAACAAAAATAGTTCTTTGATTCACAATTCTTAACAAAGGTCTTAAAACAAGGAGACTTGGCATTGGTTTCCTCATTGAAATCACACATCCCTAAATTCAAGAAAAAGGGACATGGTCCTTTTGTAATCGAGAGTGTTCCGCCAAGTGGGGCAGTTAATATGGCCACCTTCGATGGGGAAATTATGGAGAATTTGATTAGTGGATGTCTTCTTCAAAAATACCATTTGCCATTGACTAATGATCTCTTGCAAAGAATGCATACAAAAAAAGAACAAAAGCTTAAACAACAACACGTTATTGAGGAGACTCAAGAGGAAGCACGCATTTGAATTTTAAAGAGAAAAGCTACAATGCGACCAATCCCTAAATTTTTGCCAATCACTACCCTTCAGATTCACTACCCTTCAAATTTTTGCCAATCACTACCCTTCAGATTCACCATCACTACTTTACTCAGTCGTTAGCAGAAGATGAAGAGAAAACATATGATGAATGGCTGGATGGATTGGACATGAGGATCGTAGTTACCTTGAAAGATGGGTTCAAAGTTAAAGCACTAGTCGACACAGGTGCACAACTCAATGCAGTAAATTATTCGACTTACAAAAAGGAGACAACCCACCATTGGAATACTATAGAGCTAAAGTCAAGCATTGTCATAAGGAATTCACACCAACATTGGGATTGATCGATCTCAATATCTTTGTGCATGGATGTTTCTACCACACATGTTCATCTACATTCCTGATGAACACATGAACAAAGATATTTTCATAGGAGTTCCATGGATGAGAACGTATAAAGTTGTCTAGGATTGGGATGACAAGGTTCTTGAATTAACACTCCAAGACCGGCAGTTAAGAGACCATTTACTCATAGCCATGAAGAGTGGAAGGCTGCTCTCAAAACTCCAAAGCTACCAGACAACACAATCAACTCAGCACCAATGTCCACTATTCGACACCAAATCCATCCTCATAATACCGACATGCAAGAGACCATGCAATTTTGGGTACCAAAATCTTAGCTCACCAACAATTCTAAGTAGATATGGGTGCCTCAAAAATTATTGAATACTGAACAAAAATCACAACTAGCACCTCTTCATCATTCCTAACTTACTAGCAAGTCAATTTGAACATGTTTTTGCGATCGAGTTAGCTCAAAAAAACCATAGGTTAGCAGAAGCTTCTCGAGAAAGAACGAAGAGAGAACAACCATAACTCCCAAATTTGTGGACCAAATCATACCAAACCTGAAGGGGGGCATTAAAACCACTGATAGAACATTCCCAATGAGTCATATGACCATTTGACTCACAGCTAGGGGGTCTATAGATAATAAATTGAAATTGGTCCAAAGTTGGAATTGCATTCTAACTTCACATAGAGCTTCCCCATAGGTGTCACACCAATGTACCTAGGTGGAATCATAAGGAAAGCTCAGTTGAGGCATCGGACATAAGAAATTGGCTCAAATTTTCACAAAGCATCATTTTTTAGCTAAGGCCTCAAAACTACTCCAAAAGGAACCAAATTTGACAGGGCCACTCCTCAAGCCATATGGGACATCACTCCATTCAAAGTTGGAGGAAAAATGATCCATTTCAAGTGCCAAGAGAAAAACCACGAAAGTTAGAGGACTAAGGGTTGAACGGACTCAAAGAGAAATCAATTCCAATTAGGCCTAAGAGTTACGCCTTAGGCTTAAAGGACAAGTGTATGGCATTGTAAGTTGGAAAAAATAAAAATTTGCAACCCTAGATAATAAGCACGCTTATTATGTCATGACCCCAAATTGGCCCATTTTCACTTTTTCTCTTCATGCACACTATCCTCATGATGCATTTAAGCCCTTAATTCCATTACAAGTCAAAAATCACTCCATTCTTGCTCACGTCATCAAAAACTTCACTAAAGCTTCCAAAACTCAAAATTTGTCCTAAGGAAACCATTTTCAAGTTCAAAAAGTGCAAGAAGACATTTAGAGCATGGGAACTCCTCCTACAACCAGACAAGTCAAAAAAGTACAAAATTTTTTGAAAAATGGCACAGTAGATAATAAGTGAGCTTAGTATCTCCTATGGCCAAATGACCCCAAAATAGAAAATTCTTGATATTGTCACTTGTATCATGTTGTCACAAGATTGCACACCAAGTTTGGTTGAATTTGGACGCCCAAATTTTTTTGCACTAACACTTAGTCATTTTCAGAGCCTTCCAGTCAAAAAATGATCCCAACCAGACATCCAAATCCAACCAAACTTCAAATCCTATCTATTTTCATTACTTATAACCCATGTGCACAGCCAAAAGCCAGTTTTGATGCCAAAATGAAGCCTTAGATAATAAGCATGCTTATTCTCTCATATATAAATGTTTTAGAAAATCAACTTTCTGATATTCATACTTTCTTTTTATGGGTCAATGTAGTAATTATTTGTCTTTCATTGTGAATTTGACTTGCAAAGTCTCAATTCCATCTTAAAAAGCAATTTTTCACTGTGAATTGCACCTAATGCCTATATATGGTGTGTTTGCACCAGGATCATGTTACCATATACATGTGGTAGTGATGTGTGTGAACACACTAGGACCGCCGGGGCATTTTTTCCCTCTTTAGGAGGTTTTTTCCCCCGTGCATTGTATATACGCCCATCACTCTAGGGCTATCTATCTTTCCATTGCACACTAAGTAACATACTCTCTATTGTGTGCCTTGAGCTTCCTTCGTCTTCTCCAAGCTGTGTGTGTTTCTCTGCAACCCTAATTCCAAAAATTGGTATCAGAGCAGGTCACGTCCTCCCGGGCTTAGTCGCCAGCTGCTCCAGCACACGCCTGCTCACTTTCTCCGATTTCAGTGAGCTTTGGCAAGCGTTCGCAGGTCGACAAATATTTTGGGAAAGCTCGAAGAGCTTGGTCTGCTCAGAATTTTGATTTGGGCTCATTTCGGCCTCCGTTTCCACTACGGGCAGTACTGCACAGGCTATTTCGTCATTTTGTGCAGATTTTCTGTCAGTGCCGTTTTCTGCATAACAGGTGCCTTATAGTCTTCTACGGTTTGTGCTATATAGCACAAGTTGTTCCCGCTCCATTTCTCCTATTTTCGGGCAGTTTTCACATCAGGTGCAGCATTTACCATGGCTGACAACAACAACACAGATGTGTTCAAGATGTTTGCTGCTGAGGACAGGTTGGATGGGGACAACTACCCTATGTGGGCTTATATGATGCAACACGTTCTTGTGTCAAAAGGTGTCTGGAACATTGTGCAGGGCATTGATGTACGTCCTGGTTCTGAAGATGTAGGCGATGTTGAGGATGTTGCAGGTCTTGCTGCAAGGATTGCAGCTGTTAGAGTTGTTTTGCCTACAGCAGAACAAGCTCGTTGGGATGTTAAGGATGCGCAGGCTCATGCATTGATTGCGTTGTCTGTGAAGCGCACCATTATTCCTCACATCCGTTCAGCAAAATCTGCAAAACAGGCTTGGGATATTCTAGCAGGTCTTTATGCAAGCCGCAATGAGGCTAAAATTGCTTTGCTGCGTAAAGAGCTAGAGTCGAAGATTATGCATGAGGAAGATGATATGGACACTTTCCTTGCTAGTGTCAAGGATATCAATGAGCAACTCATTTCTGCAGGTGAAGTCATTTCTGACAGTTCCCTTGTGCAGACTGTTCTTGATGCCTTACCAGATTCCTACCAGACTTTTGCTAGTACTTGGAGACTGATGACCCAAGGAAATCCTGAAGTTGTCAAGTTTGATGCATTATGCACATTGCTGTTGCAAGAGTCACTTTCTAGAAAAAACAGGACTAGGCAGCGTGCAGTTGAACAGGCTTTTATTGCTTCTCAAAGAAAGGGTGGTAACAGTAATGCAGCCACTTCTTATGGTTCTGCTGCGAGTGGCAAAAATTCTGTTCCTAATGCTTCTGCTGGCAGCACTTCGTCTGGCAATTCTGGTGATAAGGGCAAAAAGAAGATGCGTTGCCATTATTGTAAAGCCAATGATCACTTGATCAAGTCGTGTCCTAAGTTGAAGGCCAAAGAGGCTAAGAAGAAAGAGGGTGGTTCCACTGCAAATGCTGGTTCCACTACAAATGCAGCCATTGTTGAGTCTTCTGTGAAAGGAGATTGTGATGCTGATGTTGATGCAGAATGGGCTTTTAGCGCAGAGTGCACTTACAATCCTGCTGTCCATGATGCATGCTTGTCAGTTGTTGCTGCAGATTCACATGTGTGGTATTTCGACAGTGGTGCTACAAAGCACATTACCTCACATCGTGAATTGTTTACCTCTCTTGAGTCTGTCCCTCATGGGAATTCAGTCACTTGTGCCAACAACGCCTCTTATCCAGTTCAGGGAGTTGGAAAGATTGTGCTCACTGCTGCTAATGGCAGTTCCTTCACACTTGTTGATGCACTTTATGTACCTGGGATCAAGAAGAATCTATTGTCTGTATCCGCACTTGCTACACTTGGACTTGTAGTCAAATTTGTGGATGACAGATGTACAGTTCATGATCTCAGTTTTGGTGATGAAATTGTTGCATCTGGGCTTTTGTGCCGTGGGCTCTATAAGCTCACTTTGTATGACAAGTGTGGACAAAATTTTGCAAATGCTGTTGCAGATTCAAGGGCTATTTCAGATGCAAAACTTTGGCATGCACGTTTTGGTCATCTGAATTTTGCCAGTTTGCTGCGTTTGCAGAAATCTGATATGGTTGCTTCTTTGCCGCCTCTTGAAGCACCTATCAAACATGTTTGTGAAGGCTGTATTCTGGGTAAAATGCAGCGTTCTAAGTTTCCAAAGGATGGTTCAGTTAGGGCCACATGCAGGTTGCAGCTTGTGCATAGTGACGTTTGTGGGCCCATGCAAACTCCGTCCTTGGGCAATTACCTGTACTTCGTGACTTTCATTGATGATTACTCCAGGCATGCGTGGGTATTTCCGCTTAAAGCGAAGTCCGAAGTTTTTATGTGCTTCAAACAATTTTTGGCTATGGCTGAAAATGTCTCAAAATGTACTATGGGCACCCTCCGTTCCGATCGAGGGGGGGAGTATATGTCTCATGAATTTAATGCATTTCTGGCTAGTCGTGGGATAAAACACCAATGTACAGTGCCTTATACACCTCAGCAAAATGGTGTTGCTGAGAGGAAAAACAGGTCACTAACGGAAATGGCACGATGTATGGTCAAAAGTCAAGCTTTGCCGCATTCTTTTTGGCTTGAGGCCATCATGTGTGCCACTTATGTACTTAACAGGTGCCCTACGAAAGCTTTGCAGTCTATTACTCCATATGAAGCATGGCATGATAGAAAACCTTCTATTGAGCACATGCGTGTTTTTGGCTGTTTGGCATATGCTTTGGTGCCACAAGTGCAGCGCAGAAAATTGGATGATAAGGCTGTCAAATGTATTTTTGTTGGTTATAGTGCTGAAAGCAAAGGTTACAGGTTGTATCATCCGCAAACAAAACGTATTTTGGTTTCACGGGATGTAGTGTTTGTGGAAGATTCTGTTCAACCCTTGCTGTCATGTACTAGAGACAGTAATGTAAGCTCACAGGACATTTATGACACTTTGTTGCCTCTTTTCAGTGGTGGAAATACGAATGTAAGTTCCAATGAGGCAAATGTACAGCCTATGGGGGTTTCTGAAAATGTTTTAGAACAGCCTATTACTGATGCAGATGTACATGATGTACTTGATGAGGAAAGGGCTGAAAATGAGCAGGCTAGAGGTATGCCAAAATGGCTGGTGCACACTTTGCGTGACAGTAAATTGGATGCACCTTTATCTAGTCGTACTCGTTCAGGCTCTCGCCATGCATCTTATGCATTAGATTGTTATGCTTTGGCTGTGTCTAGTTTACATGATGTTGAGGAGCCTCTGTCTTTTCATGAAGCACAGAATTCAGAAAATTGGATTGCTGCCATGAAATCAGAATATGATGCACTTATAGAGAATGACACATGGACTTTATGTGCTTTGCCTCCTGGCAAAAAGGCCATTGGTACGAAGTGGGTTTACAAGTTGAAACGCAAGCCGGATGGTGAGATCGATCGCCATAAGGCTCGACTTGTTGCAAAGGGTTATGCACAACAAAAAGGCATAGATTATGAAGAGACTTTTGCTCCCACTTGTCGTATGACTACTGTGCGTTTTCTATGTGCATTGGCAGCTCATTTTGGTTGGGATGTACATCAATCAGACATTGTTACTGCTTTCTTGAATGGTGACATATTTGAGGAAGTTTATGTAACGCAGCCTCGCGGTTTTGTCATAAAAGGACAAGAGGACAAAGTGTGCAAATGTAAGAAGGCTTTGTATGGGTTGAAGCAATCTCCTCGTGCTTGGTATGAGAAAGCTGACACTCATTTGGTTAAACGAGGCTTTCGTAACAGTCCAACAGAAAGCACATTGTATGTAAAGCGTGAGGATGATGTATTTCTCATTGTGGTTCTTTATGTTGATGATTTGCTGATCACTGGACCAAATGAGAGACATATTGCTGAATTTAAGGCTGATTTGAATGCTACTTTCAAGATGAAAGATTTAGGGCTGTTGCATCATTACTTGGGTATACAGTTTAAGCAGTGTGATGGTGGTATTGCCTTGTGTCAGAAAAGTTACATAGAGACATTGCTATGTAAGTTTGGACTTGAGGATTGCAAACCTATTGCCACTCCCATGGAAACAGGTTTGAAGTTGAGTCTACATGATGCTGGCGATCCTGCTGATGTCACTCTTTACCAAACTGCTGTTGGCTGCCTCATTTATGTATGCAACACGAGGCCAGATATTCAGTTTGCAGTCTCGCAGGTCAGCAGATTTATGCATAGCCCAGGGTCTAAGCATTGGCAGGCTGTCAAGAGGATTTTCCGCTACCTTAGTGGCACTTTACATCTTGGCTTGTTTTATCCCAAGGGGGGATCATTGCCGCCAGACTTACATGCTTTTTCGGACTCAGATTGGGCTGGTTGTTTTGACACGCGAGTGTCCACAAGTGGTTTTTGTTTCATGCTTGGCAGTTCATGTATATCATGGTTGAGCAAGAAGCAACCTACTGTGGCCACTTCGAGTTGTGAGGCTGAGTACAGGGCAGTCTTCACAGCTACGGTTGAGTGTGTATGGCTCAGACGCCTTATGGCTGACTTGGGTGTTGGGCAGGACACTGCCAACACTATCTACACTGACAGTCAGAGCGCATTGGCAGTTGCGAGGAACCCAGTTTTTCATGCTCGCACAAAGCACATTGAGGTGCATTACCACTATGTCAGGGAGAGGCTCTCAGCAGGAGAGATCAGCTTGGCTTATGTGCCAACACAGGACAACCTTGCAGATCTTTTCACAAAGGCATTGTCTCGTGAGAAGCTTGAAGCTTTCCGCAAAGCTTTGGGCTTACTCCCCTTTGTGGACTGATCCTGTCCTCAGGGCATGGCACTTCCCTTTACTCATGTGCCAGCTCTCGTTCACCGCATCACTCCAGGGGGGATTTGTTACCATATACATGTGGTAGTGATGTGTGTGAACACACTAGGACCGCCGGGGCATTTTTTCCCTCTTTAGGAGGTTTTTTCCCCCGTGCATTGTATATACGCCCATCACTCTAGGGCTATCTATCTTTCCATTGCACACTAAGTAACATACTCTCTATTGTGTGCCTTGAGCTTCCTTCGTCTTCTCCAAGCTGTGTGTGTTTCTCTGCAACCCTAATTCCAACAGATCAATGCATAACCAGCCCTCCATCCCCAAGAAGAAAACTCAAAAGCAAAGATTTTTAGATTTTTCAGAGTACCAGTTGAAGGAGGAGTCCAACCGCAAAGTCAAGAAGACCTTTGTTGGAGATCTCCTAGAAAAGAACCATGTTGCAAAATAGCATTTTTTATCATCACTAATCTTGGAAAAGCTATAGCAACCTACGGGTCAAAAATCATCTTCAAAGTTCGGCCAAAAATCGGCTTATTGTCTCCCTAGTGATAGATGCATGCAAAAATGAGTTTAATTGACAAAAGTGTTTGCATTAGCTTTTATAAAACCTGAATGCCATGAAACTCCCAAAAAAGTACAGATTCTATCATGTACATAATAATTGCTTTTCTTCTAAAGCATGAAACTGAACTTTTTCCCCATGAACCTCGTGTTTGGGTGATAAGTTAACACTTTGGTGAAGGCACAAGTGATTATAACTCCATTTGGGTAGTAAATTAGGCAAAACTCCCCGCTCTCTGAACAGACAGACAATTGAAGGTAAAAACACTTGAAACTGAATAGAACTTGACCAAACTTCTTGAAAAGTCTTTAAACACCTTATTGCAACTGTGGGAGGTGAAAGACTAGAAAAATTTGCAAAAACTCACCACTTAGATAATAAGCATGCTTAGTATCTAGGATGCTAAAAAAGCAAGACTTTGACCTTGTTTCAACTCCATTGGTATCAACATAGTGTAAGGATGCTCTGATTCAATTTTGGTAGAATTTGGACTTGTAAGTTGTCAGATAGGTGCAAAAATCTTTGAAACCAAACGGCAGACACAAAATTTCGTTTAGAAACCTCAAAACTGAACCAAACTTCATGAAGCTTGGTTTGTGGCTTGTTAAGAGTGTATACATCAAGTGCAAGCTAGAAAAGTTGAAAAATTACCTCATTTTGACCCTAGAGATAATAAGCGCTCTTAATATCTCATATCGCAAAATTTGAACTTTTGCAAGTTTTCTCAAAGGGGATTTGCGGATTGAGACCAAATTGAGCAAAAATTAAAATAACCTAATTAAGGACTTAGTGGGGACAAGTGCAAAATTGACCTTTTTGGCCTAGTAGATAATAAGCGGGCTTATTATTTTCTACTAGCCAGAGAGGTTCATTTTGACATTTTTTGGTCCACATAAATGATAGGCACCTTAAGCATTTAGCATAGCACGTTTGAAGTCATTTGGCGGGAGAGAGAGAGAGAGAGAGAGAGAGAGAGAGAGAGAGAGAGAGAGAGAGAGAGAGAGAGAGAGAGAGAGAGAGAGAGAGAGAGAGGGAATTACCTACTATGTCTGTTGTAGGTGCTTCTCATCATGGCTAGCATGAGAGACAAAGACGAGCCTCACACACCAGAATGCAGCAAAGCTACTCTAATAACATTCTTGGCATTGTTGCCCGTGAAACTGCCTTCAACGCAAACTCCCAAGCACATCATCGAACTATGCAAGCAAAGCAAGGACATTGCTCAAAAAGGTGATGTCAAGGATCCCAAGGCTACTCGTAAGACTACCCAAAAGGGTGTTTCTAGATCTACAAATGCAAGGTTTGTGGAACTTTTATAGGAATTGAATGAGTAACCTCTCGACGCTTTGGGGTTGACTGCACAGTCAGTCTCTAAGACATTTGAGGTTATCAAAGGGACCCTCTTTGGGAAGGTTGATAAGGACAACAGGTGATGTTGTGTGGTGATCTTTTGACATGCACAGTGTGCCTCAATAGTTGTATATATCTCATATTTTTTACGAAACTGATAATAATCCATTTTTGTGCTTGCCGGCGAGGTATGTTATGTAGCCCCTTTTTTGGCATGTTGATCGTATCCAACTTCAACATTGTGTGGACATGCCTCGAGATTTTCTCGAAGAATTATTAAAGCTTCCAAAAGAAGGTTTTTTGGAGAGAGAGAGAGAGAGAGAAAGAGAGAGGAGAGAGGAAAATGACCGTTTGCAGCAAAGCGTAACAATCACCGATTGTCTTTGCTTCTCTCTTGGGATTGATGAGAGTATCTTCATAGCACAATGATGATGGCTTAGTAAACTATTACTAATCACATCATACTATTCCTAGACTCTGAAGTGGTGACGGTTTGCTTCTTAAAAACTATGGATTGAAGCGTGCAAGGATTTTATGTAAAGCACTAGAGATTGATAATCTGGAGGCCGTAAGCTTTACTTCCAAGATACTTTAGTGAAGGATGATGGTCTCACAAATAAGAAGCGTGTGCATTTGGGTGTGAAAGTTTCAAGATAATAGGAAGTGACAATCAGAACAGTTAATGGCAAGGAGCATACTTTTAGAATTGATAGAATGAAGAGCATTCAAGACTTGAAATAGAGCTCATTAATGAAAGAATCTGCATTTACAGTTGTTACCATATACATGTGGTAGTGATGTGTGTGAACACACTAGGACCGCCGGGGCATTTTTTCCCTCTTTAGGAGGTTTTTCCCCCCGTGCATTGTATCTACGCCCATCACTCTAAGGCTATCTATCTTTCCATTTCACACTAAGTAATACACTCCCTATTGTGTGCCTTGAGCTTCCTTCGTCTTCTCCAAGCTGTGTGTGTTTCTCTGCAACCCTAATTCCAAAAATTGGTATCAGAGCAGGTCACGTCCTCCCTGGCTTAGTCGCAAGCTTCTCCATCACACGCCTGCTCACTTTCTCCGATTTCAGTGAGCTTTGGCGAGCGTTCGCAGGTCGACAAATATTTTGGGAGAGCTCGTAGAGTCTGGTCTACTCAGAATTTTGATTTGGGCTCATTTCGGCCTCCGTTTCCACTACAGGTAGTATTGCACAGGCTATTTCGTCATTTTGTGCATAATTTTTGTCAGTGCCATTTTCTGCATAACAGGTGCCTTATAGTCTTCTACGGTTTGTGCTATATAGCACGTGTTGTTCCCGCTCCGTTTCTCCTATTTTCGGGCAGTTTTCACATCGGGTGCAGCATTTACCATGGCTGACAACAACAACACAGATGTGTTCAAGATGTTTGTTGTTGAGGACATGTTGGATGGGGACAACTACCCTATGTGGGCTTATATGATGCAACATATACTTGTGTCAAAGGGTGTCTGGAACATTGTGCAGGGCATTGATGTACGTCCTGGTTCTGAGGATGTAGGCGATGTTGAGGATGTTGCAGGTCTTGCTGCAAGGATTGCAGCAATTAGAGTTGTTTTGCCTACGGCAGAACAAGCTCGTTGGAATGTTAAGGATGTGCAGGCTCATGCATTGTATGCGTTGTCTGTGAAGCACACCATTGTTCCTCATATCCGTTCAGCAAAATCTGCAAAACATGCTTGGGAAATATTGGCTGGTCTTTATGCAAGTCGCAATGAGGCTAAAATTTCTTTCCTGCGTAAAGAGCTAGAGTCGAAGATTATGCATGAGGAAGATGATATGGACACTTTCCTTGCTAGTGTCAAGGATATCAATGAGCAACTTATTTATGCAGGTGAAGTCCTTTCAGACAATTCCCTTGTGCACACTGTTCTTGATGCCTTACAAGATTCTTACCAGACTTTTGCTAGTACTTGGAGACTTATGACCCAAGGAAATCCAGAAGTTGTCAACTTTGATGCATTATGCACATTGCTGTTGCAAGAGTCACTTTCCAGAAAAAACAGGACTAGGCAGCATGCAGTTGAACAGGCTTTTATTGCTTCTCAAAGAAAGGGTGGTAACAGTAATGCAGCCACTTCTTATGGTTCTGCTGCGAGTGGCAAAAATTATGTTCATAATGCTTCTGCTGGCAGTAATTCGTCTGGAAATTCTGGTGATAAGGGCAAAAAAAAGATGCGTTGCCATTATTGTAAAGCTAATGATCACTTGATCAAGTCGTGTCCTAAGTTGAAGGCCAAAGAGGCTAAGAAGAAAGAGGGTGGTTCCACTGCAAATGCTGGTTCCACTACAAATGCAGCCATTGTTGAGTCTTCTGTGAAAGGAGACTGTGTTGCTGGTGTTGATGCAGAATGGGCTTTTAGCGCAGAGTGCACTTACAATCCTGTTGTCCATGATGCATGCTTGTCAGTTGTTGCTGCAGATTCACATGTGTGGTATTTCGACAGTGGTGCTACAAAGCACATTACCTCACATAGTGAATTGTTTACCTCTCTTGACTCTGTCCCTCATGGGAATTCAGTCACTTGTGCCAACAACGCCTCTTATCCAGTTCAGGGAGTTGGAAAGATTGTGCTCACTGCTGCTAATGGCAGCTCCTTCACACTTGTTGATGCACTTTATGTGCCTGGGATCAAGAAGAATCTCTTGTCTGTATCCGCACTTGCTAGACTTGGACTTGTAGTCAAATTTGTGGATGACAGATGTACAGTTCATGATCTCAGTTTTGGTGATGAAATTGTTGCATCTGGGCTTTTGTGCCGTGGGCTATATAAGTTCAGTTTGTATGACAAGTGTGGACAAAATTTTTCAAATGCTATTGTAGATTCAAGGACTATTTCAGATGCAAAACTTTGGCATGCACGTTTTGGTCATCTGAATTTTGCCAATTTGCTGCGTTTGCAGAAATCTGATATGGTTGCTTCTTTGCCGCCTCTTGAAGCACCTGTCAAACATGTTTGTGAAGGCTGTATTTTGGGTAAGATGCAGCGTTCTAAATTTCCAAAGGATGGTTCAGTTCGGGCCACATGCAGGTTGCAGCTTGTGCATAGTGATGTTTGTGGGCCCATGCAAACTCCGTCCTTGGGAAATTACCTGTACTTCGTGACATTCATTGATGATTACTCCAGGCATGCATGGGTATTTCCGCTTAAAGCAAAGTCCGAAGTTTTCATGTGCTTCAAACAATTTCTGGCTATGGCTAAAAATGTCTCGAAATGTACTATGGGCACCCTCCGTTCCGATCGAGGGAGGGAGTATATGTCTCATGAATTTAATGCATTCCTGGCTAGTCATGGGATAAAACACCAATGTACAGTGCCTTATACACCTCAGCAAAATGGTGTTGCTGAGAGGAAAAACAGGTCACTGGCGGAAATGGCACGATGGATGGTCAAAAGTCAAGCTTTGCCGCATTCTTTTTGGCTTGAGGCCATCATGTGTGCCACTTATGTACTTAACAGGTGTCCTACAAAAGCTTTGCAGTCTATTACTCCATATGAAGCATGGCATGATAGAAAGCCTTCTATTGAGCACATGCGTGTTTTTGGCTGTTTGGCATATGCTTTGGTACCACAAGTGCACCATAGAAAATTGGATGATAAGGCTGTCAAATGTATTCTTGTTGGTTATGGTGCTGAAAGCAAAGGTTACAGGTTGTATCATCCGCAAACAAAACGTATTTTGGTTTCACGGGATGTAGTGTTTGTGGAAGATTCTTTTCAGCCCTTGCTGTCATGTACTAGAGACAGTAAAATAAGCTCACGAGACATTTATGACACTTTGTTGCCTCTTTTCAGTGGTGGAAATACGAATGTAAGTTCCAATGAGGCAAATGTACAGCCTATGGGGGTTTCTGAAAATGTTTTAGATCGGCCTATTACTGATGCAGATGTACATGATGTACTTAATGAGGAAAGGGCTGAAAATGAGCAGGCTAGAGGTATGCCAAAATGGCTGGTGCACACTCTGCGTGACAGTAAATTGGATGCACCTTTATCTAGTCGTACTCATTGAGGCTCTCGCCATGCATCTTATGCATCAGATTGTTATGCTTTGACTGTGTCTAGCTTACATGATGTTGAGGAGCCTCTGTCTTTTGATGAAGCACAGAATTCAGAAAAATGGATGTCTACCATGCAATCAGAATATGATGCACTCATAGAAAATGACACGTGGACTTTATGTGATTTTCCTCCTGGCAAAAAGGCCATTGGTACAAAGTGGGTTTACAAGTTGAAACGCAAGCCGGATGGTGAGATTGATCGCCATAAGGCAGGACTTGTTGCAAAGGGTTATGCACAGCAAAAAGGCATAGATTATGAAGAGACTTTTGCTCCCACTTGTCGTATGACTACTGTGCGTTTTCTATTTGCATTGGCAGCTCATTTTGGTTGGGATGTACATCAATCAGACATTGTTAGTGCTTTCTTGAATGGTGACATATTTGAGGAAGTTTATGTAACGCAGCCTCGCGGTTTTGTCATAAAAGGACAAGAGGACAAAGTGTGCAGATGTAAGAAGGCTTTGTATGGGTTGAAGCAATCTCCTCGTGCTTGGTATGAGAAAGCTGACACTCAATTGGTTAAACGAGGCTTTCGTAACAGTCCAACAGAAAGCACATTGTATGTAAAGCGTGAGGGTGATGTACTTCTCATTGTGGTTCTTTATGTTGATGATTTGCTGATCACTGGACCAAATGAGAGACATATTGTTGAATTTAAGGCTGATTTGAATGCTACTTTCAAGATGAAAGATTTGGGACTGTTGCATCATTACTTGGGTATACAGTTTAAGCAGTGTGATGGTGGTATTACCTTGTGTCAGATAAGTTACATAGAGACATTGCTATGTAAGTTTGGACTTGAGGATTCCAAACCTATTGTCACTCCCATGGAAACACGTTTGAAGTTGAGTCTACATGATGCTAGCGATCCTGCTGATGTCACTCTTTACCAAACTGCTGTTGGCTGCCTCATTTATGTATGCAACACGAGGCCGGATATTCAGTTTGCAGTCTCACAGGTCATCAGATTTATGCATAGCCCAGGGTCTAAGCATTGGCAGGCTATCAAGAGGATTTTCCGCTACCTTAGTGGCACTTTACATCTTGGCTTCTTTTATCCCAAGGGGGGATCATTGCTGCCAGACTTACATGCTTTTTCGGACTCATATTGGGCTGGTTGTTTTGACACGCGAGTGTCCACAAGTGGTTTTTGTTTCATGCTTGGCAATTCATGTATATCATGGTTGAGCAAGAAGCAACCTATTGTGGCCACTTCGAGTTGTGAGGCTGAGTACGTGGCAGTCTTCACAGCTATGGTTGGGTGTGTATTGCTCAGACGCCTTATGGCTGATTTGGGTGTTGGAGAGGACACTGCCAACACTATCTACAGTGACAGTTAGAGCGCATTGGCAGTTGCGAGGAACCCAGTTTTTCATGCTCGCACAAAGCACATTGAGGTGCATTACCACTATGTCAGGGAGAGGCTCTCAGGAGGAGAGATCAGCTTGGCTTATGTGCCAACACAGGACAACCTTGCAGATCTTTTCACAAAGGCATTGTCTCCTGAGAAGCTTGAAGCTTTCCGCAAAGCTTTGGGCTTACTCCCCTTTGTGGACTGATCATGTCTTTAGGGCATGGCACTTCCCTTTACTCATGTGCCAGCTCTCGTTCACCGCATCACTCCAGGGGGGATTTGTTACCATATACATGTGGTAGTGATGTGTGTGAACACACTAGGACCGCCAGGGCATTTTTTCCCTCTTTAGGAGGTTTTTTCCCCCATGCATTGTATATACGCCCATCACTCTAGGGCTATCTATCTTTCCATTGCACACTAAGTAATACACTCTCTATTGTGTGCCTTGAGCTTCCTTCGTCCTCTCCAAGCTGTGTGTGTTTCTTTGCAACCCTAATTCCAACAACATCTAACAAGCAACAACTAGTGAGGAAAATTCAAAATCTCAAAGGATGAAATGCTAATTGCGTAATTTTCAATGGGGCAGATGATGCTATAGTGCACTTATTTTTAAGCAACATTGTAAAAGTAATAAGTCATGTTATTGGGGCTAACACAAGAGTTATTGGAAGTTTCTCAAAAAGTTAGGGGCAAACAACTTAATGTTGCACGGCAAAATCAGGATGTGAAAGCTTCTCAAAATGTACCATATCTTCAGTGGTGTAGATCTCATGGAGAGTGTTAAAATTGGTCTAGAAGAGGGACATGCTCTTGTTTTAGATCGTGATGGACCTTGAGGTGTATATTTTATGCAAGATGAACTTGAGACTTTCATTGTTGGAATTGTTAGACCAACTAGATGAGAAACTTGAGACTAGTTTCATTGTTGGAATTGTTAGACCAACTAGATGAGAAACCTATGGCTGTAAATAATTCTAAGGGTCTACCTATATGTAAGAATGGAAAAGGTCTTAAACGAGGGTGCTTTGTGTGGAGTGGCAGCTTTTCTTATGTATCATAAGGCTGATGATGAAAAATGTAGGTAAAAAGCTCATTGGTTTTGTAGGAGTCCCCTTAACAGCTTTGGTGAAATGCCACCATGAGTCTTTTGGCCGGTCAAAATTTGTGAAACTTACTTCATCCCTTCCAAAAATAGGGTCTCTTTAAATGTATGTACATGCTTGAAAAAATTGTGAAACTTACTTCATCCCTTCTGAAAATAGGGTCTCTTTAAATGTATGTACATGCTTGAAGACATTGTGACGAGCACAAGAGCCCGGCTCTTTTTCTTGTACAAGAAGTACACAAGATTGCTTTTCTTGACGCACGCCTTACTAATAATGACAAAAATGGTGGAAACATATTGTCTTGCAAGGAAGCAAATGATTTTGAATGGAAGCGGATGATTCTGAATGGAAGCGGATGCATGCAGAAGCGGATGATTCAAAATAAAAGCATGCATCAGGGAAATTATAGATTCCACAGGTTAAGTACTAACATCAAGCTCAAGTTGCTCCTTCCACGTGTAGTCACGATATGCAAAAGTTGCTCGAGTTGGTTGCTACACACATAGCTGCATTTTCCCATCACTATTTGAGCTCACTTTGATGGCTCAATGCAATGAGGGAACTCTACCCAATGTGTGAATGTGTGTGGCGAGAAGTGGTCCGCCTATTCATTCAGTGGAGAGTGCTAGACATAGAGAGAGAGAGAGAGAGTAGAGGAGGAGGAGACTGCAAGCCTTCTAGGCCTTGCTCACCTGCACCATGCCTCATACTCTCCCCCTTTCTTCCATTTTCACTTGAAGATAGCCATGGCAGACGACGGCCCAATAAAGGACACTAGAGTTTCCATTGCCCCCTCAATCTTCATGTGGATTAATGAGCATTGGCTAGCCTCTTTGGAATTATCTAGATATTTGGATTGGTACCTTCCTTGGATTATGAACGGTTGAAACATGTCCCCACCATATGTCAATCTAGGGTGCATGTGCAAGACTACTATGGGAGCTTTGGTAGATGCATCTACTGGGGAATATTATGAACATTGATCTGGCGAAAAATCTAGCCATATGAAAAAGGGTGAAAACATTAGCTATGTAGAAACCAAATTCTTTGGGTGGTAGTACTACATGATTGCATTTTTTTGTAGAGCTTCCATTGCATGTAATCCCATTTACTATAGTAAAGAGAGAATTACAACATCTCTCTCTCTCTCTCTCTCTCTCTCTCTCTCTCTCTCTCTCTCTCTCTCTCTCTCTAGTAATAAGCTTAGGTTTGTGGCTCTCTATCTTTTTGCCAATAAGAAGGTCAAGAAGATTGCAAATGAAGGGGGGTGTGGATAATCAAGGTAATAGAGTAAGTGAAGGGCAAAAGAGGTTGTCAAAGGTGCCATTGGGGTAGATGCACGGGAGGGCCACCAGGTGGTTCATGACACATCCTTCTGTGCCATGTGGGGAACTTGCAAATTAAAGGGTGGGAGACTGCACATATGGCAATGCTCAACCGTGATTGTGTATATACACAAGCACCATCCCTTGACATTGTTGCCTTTGAGATGGCGATATATTTTTATGAACATATCAAATAGCTATATGGTGGACGTATATTTTGAAAGTCGATGTGATCTATTGAAAGATTTAAAACAGACTCATATATTTTGAGAGTGGATGTGATATAGCGAAAGGTGTAAAATAGAGTGATAAATATATAGCATCCAAATTCTAATTACCTTGCGTGTGTCCATGATAACTTGTTCAATGTTAGCTGGTTGGTGAATATGTAATATGCATGACACAAGATGAGATTATGAATCTATGAGGATGGCTTGATACTTAGTATGTAGATGATATGAAGTATATATTTACAATATGAGGAATATGTTTAAAGTCACAAGGAAATTTTTTTCCATGAGAGAGGATGTTCATAGTAGCCCAAAAAATTCTTGGGGTTTGCATATTGAGCTTTTGAGGTGGCATATGTCTCTCATGTGGGAGAACATGGCGTATGCCAAGCTTGGGAAAAATGCTTGTTTTATAATGAGCATCTCTTTTCTTGAGATTGTGGCCCCTTGTGATTTGTGGCCTTGTAGTCAAAAAGACGATTGATGTTGGAGCAAAACAATTTATGTAAATTCAAAAAGGAATGCACATCAATAGCAAAATGAATATGCATCCGAATATAGAGTTCAATAATGACATGCCCCATCATTGAACGACACATATACAAGAAAGAATTACTCTCTTGTAGTATAACAAACATGAAGTAGTAGACAAATGACAGCCAATACATACCACCAAACAATGGCAGACCTTGCCAAAAAATTGGCCTATTAAAAAATGAAATACATGCTATGGACAAACAGAAATTAATTGTTAATGTAAAATTTATGCATTCACATGTTGGGGTAAGCCCAACTTGTGGTGACAAAGTGGTGTCTATCTATGAGGCTTGCATAAATTGGTTAGACCGGAGGTCCCTAACACCTTAAGGTTTTGGGGTCTGGATGGCTAGACCAATTTGTGGAACGTCACAGTTAAGCGCATATGCGCGGGAACAGTACTGGGATGGGTGACCTCCCAGGAAGTTGTTGCCCTCATGACCTACAACTGGTATCAGAGCCATGGTTCAAAGTCCAACCTCTGAGTCCGTGGAACAGGACATGTTGATGTTGACTTCAACCTCTGAGCTAGCTCCCGGCCACGTTGAAGCTCTCAACCTCTGAGCCTAGAAAAAGGCGGAACACGTTGGTACTCAAGGGGACGGGAAAGTCCCAAGTTTGGCTTAAGGGGGCGATTGTTGGGGTAAGCCCAACTTGTGGTGACAAAGTGGTGTCTATCTATGAGGCTTGCATAAATTGGTTAGACCGGAGGTCCCTAACACCTTAAGGTTTTGGGGTCTGGATGGCTAGACCAATTTGTGGAACGTCACAGTTAAGCGCATATGCGCGGGAACAGTACTGGGATGGGTGACCTTCCGGGAAGCTGTTGCCCTCATAACCTACATCACATATATTGTGTTTGGAGAATGCTTGTGTATTGGGGGGGGGGGGAAGGAAAAGAACCATACATAAGTATGGTGTGGTGGAGTTGGCAAGGTTCTCCACATTTTTAATAATTTATCATAGGAAATTTGCCCTTCTCTTCCCACTTTTATCCCCTCCAATGTTGAAGGCATGTTGAAGGGGGGCTTATGCTTCTCCTCTAGTGTTAGAGGGACAATTTTTCTTTTGTACAATCAAGATAATGAGAATATATTGTTACCTTTAATTTGTTTTAATTATTGCGGGAGCGCTGTTGTGGATGCACAACTAGCAAAACTAAATATGAACCTTGTGTCTCATAGCTTCCAAAACAAACAACAAGCGAGTGGCCTTCCCTTTGGGCAGATATATGGGCTCCATTTTAGTGGGATAAAGACACTTAGCACTGATATGATGACCAATGCCGAAGTGCATGTGATTTTATTTTATTTTTTGCAAAGACCTTACAATTGAGTTTGCTTGGCTATCGTTCTTCAACATGTATGTTTATGTATAATTGTTTTTTTAAAACCAAACACAAACTTTTGAAGAAGTTGAGTGAGAAGTATGGCACTATGTATATATATATATAGGCACACACACACATATAGGCTAGAGTGATGTTAATTTGGGTATACTTATTTTGGCATATTTTCACGTCTCCTTAGCTCTCTCTCTCTCTCTCTCTCTCTCTCTCTCTCTCTCTCTCACACACACACACACACACACACACACACACACACACACACATTGCTTGAGCCTCTGATCATTGCATTCCTTGAAGTCATGCACAATAATGAATTTGAGGAAAAGGAGAATTTTGGTTTCTTCATTAGCTATACATATCCGTTCATACTCTTGCTTCCTTGGACACCCTCTTTGTATCTTCCTACTACTATTCTCACTCTCTCTTTCTTAAACATCCTCTTTGCATCTTCCTACTATTATTCTCACTCTCTCTTTCTCTATGTCGCCCCCCATTGCTCTAAATGCCTTTGCACATGCAATTATGAAAATGAAGGAGGGTGCGGTTTCGAACTTTGAGAAAGCTACCATTGAAAGAATTTCCTGCACATGATGACTCCTTAGTGAGTGTAGACGCTAAGAAAATGGTGGGTTGCAACAAGCAATCTGTTATTTTTGCAAGATAAAGATAGATGCCACAACTAATGTTGTTTGCACCCTACTAATGCATGCTAGCCATGGTGACAAGCATATTTCTACCACGTTAGTTTCTACATGCCACGGTGGCTCGTGTCACTAACATCTATGTGGGGTTTGATGCATATTTTTTGCTAAGAGATAGAGAAGGAGAGAGCTTGAGCTCTTGCAAGCATGCGCACACACACACACACACACACACACACACACACACACACACACACACACACACAGATGGAGGCAAAGCCTTCTTCTACTTCTTCTTCACTAACTCAAGGTAAGAAGTCTACAATGCATAAAAGAGAAAATACAACATAAGGGGACATCAAGTGTGAACCGCTTGTGAGTGAGCTGGATGGATCAGTTTGCCATCACTCCGGTAGGTAGACCAAGTCGGTGTAGTTCAACTATAGTATCACTGGCAAAGATATCCATATCCATCAAAGTGAACAAGTGATGATGATGATCAATGATAGTCATCCAAGACTAGTAAATGTTAAACTTGATATGTCAACACTCCCCCTCCAACTCGGTGCCATCTCTCATATGCCAAGCATCACTCAAAATTGTCGTAGTTTTTACTCTCCAAGGGCCTTCATGAAGATATCTACAACCTCCTCGTCCATCGTCACATACTCAAGCCCATTGTTGGCTGCCAAGACCCTCTCTTTGATGAAGTGGTAATGCAACTCAATGTACTTCATCCTTGCATGAAGCAATGGGTTCCAAGGTTGTCACAATACATGAAAATTGGCCTCTGTACATGTACTCCAAAGTCTTGAAGTAGGGATCGCCACCATGCTACCTCACATGATGCCATTGTAGCACCCCTATACTCAGCCTCTGTACTCATCAATAGAAAAAACTATAGGTTGCTTCTTGATGCTCCATGTCAAAATAGCACTCCCAAATCCACTGGCACATGTACTACATGCCCAATCTGCATATGTATAACTATTGAGTTGCACAGCTAAAAGAGGGCACATCGATGTGCCCTCTTTTTTTGGGGAGTTTTTGTAATTAGTTCAACCGCCTAGAATGTGCCCTCTTTTGAATAGTGAAAGCAAAAAATAATTAATCTTTTCAAGAACATATAAACCTAATTTTGGTCTTTGAAGAAGCATATGGAGAATAAATTCAAAAACTATGAACCTAAGTTATGCAAGAAGCTTAGGAACATGTGAACCTAATTTTGTTCTTTGAAGAAGCATATGGAGAATAAATTCAAAAACTATGAACCTAAGTTATGCAAGAAGCTTAGGAGTCCACCTTTCTTAATTTAGGTAAGAGCTCTTGTAGACAACCGAGCCTTGATTTGGTTAAGAGCTTAGAAATCCGCCTTTTTGAAGATAGTAAATAGCTAATTTAGACACCCGAGTCTTGATTTAGCTAGGAGCTTAGCAATCCACCTTTCTTGATTTAGATGAACTTGAGTCTTCCTGCTTAAAAGGTGACTTCTCATTTCTTTCTATAGAGGGATGCATTGGGTCACATTTTCTCATGTTAAAATTGTACTAGACATACTATACATTGGCTCGCACCTCGATTTATTCATTACCTCGCAAGATTCCTCGCACCTCAGGCTTCCTTTCCACTTGAGAGGCTACCCTTCCACTTTGAGATTGAGCTTCCAAAATTGAAAGCTAGATTCGAACTCGACCGGTTGGCACCATGGCTCTCAGTCAAACCCTGTAACCAATCCAACTCGCGTGCATTGCTGCTACAGGAGCGTAGTCCATTCAATTAAAAAATAAAAACCCCGTCTGACCCCCTCATGGCTTTTTTCTTAGCCTTCACCTTGCTACCACCTTCTCCCATTGTCGCTTGCCTGCGTCTCCTTGCTGCTCATCGATCGTCAGCTGCCTGCGAGCCCGCATTGTCTACAGCACCCTTTCCCTTTCCTTCTCATTCACCAGAGGATCTTTTCGAATTCTCTGTAATAATCCATTTAAAGGGATTGGGTCCCCCCTACTTGGTGCAGAAACCAAAAAAAAACAAGTGAAAGGGTCACGGTGGCTTTCTAAAACAATAAGAAGTGATAAAATCATTATGTTGAGCTTAACTAGAATTATAGTAAGTGACACATTGTTCGGGAATGTCTCTTTTATTAAGAGATTAATATTTATATATACAATTAATTTATACACACACACACACACACATATATATATATATATATATATATATATATATATACACACACACATACATATATATATGTATGTATATATATACACACACATAATTCTAATAAATTCTACACACACACATTACACAGATGTGTGTGTGTGTGTGTGTGTGTGTGTATGTATATGTGTGTGTGTGTGTGTGTGTGTATACACACACTTAATGATATATATATGTGTGTATGTGTGTGTAGAATTTAATAGAATTGTGCAGAGTGAAGCTTTACTTTAGCATTCTAAAAGAATAGAATGCAAAAGAAGTCAAGCCATGTGAGTATGTGAAATGAAAGGTGAAATAAAAGATCCATTTAATATTTTAAAACCAAATAATATTTAAGGTAAGTCTCAATCTTCATTGAAAACATTGAAAGTATGCCTAAGTCAACTCTCCTATAAGGCTTCTTTTAAATGATAAGACAATGCTTAGTTGATGCCCTTGTTTCTTAAAAACACAAGATGATAGTGCACATGGCTTGCTCATTGTTCGGGGAAAAAAAGAAGGAACAAGGTGGAAAGTTACAAGAGGATCAAAAGAATAAAAGAGTGGGTGTGACCCACTAGTCATTGCTCCACTCTATAGAAATAGGAAAACAATTAAACATTGTTTTTTGAGAGAGGAAACAAGAAAGTGACATTAATTTTTCAAAACATTTGTTATGATAATTAAATATTATTTCTTAAAAAGTGTAACAATAAACTATTTAGTTTACAATATATTTCAAAAAAGATATCAAAACATTTGTTATCACAATTAAATATTATGTTTCTTAGAAAAAGTGTAATAATAAACTATTTAGACTACAATATATTCCAAAAACATAAAAAAAAGAATGTTTGAAAAACCACTTGGAAGCTTTGTAGCAAAGTGAGAAACAAGGTAAAGATTTACGGTGGCCTGAGAGAGAGAGAGAGAGAGAGAGAGATCTCGACTTCAACGAAGTGAGAGAGTTTGGGGGGGGGGCACTCCCATATGCACACGTTAAAATCCAAAAACGTTCAAATGCCACATGGAGAACATCCAACAATTCAATACAATGGTAAAGGAATTGCGCCAAAAAAACTTCGCTTTTCTTTATACCCTTATGTAGGAGTGTTATATTAATTGACCTTATGAAAACACAAAGCGTATAAAATATTAATAAGAGTTTAGGAATTGATCTAATTCTTGTAAAACAAATTACACAATAAAATGATGCATGGTATTAAATGAACGAAATCCATAATACCTTTAGGATAGAAATGAATATTAAAAATGTCTAAACCTAATCTCCCTACATGCACTAAAATAACAAAGTGACATTTACAGATCAAAACAAAAAGTTGAAAAAAAAATCTTAGTTGTGAAAAAATTCTGAAGCTAATCTCTAATAATAATACGTGCACTAAAGTAATAAGGTGACATTTGCATGTCAAAACCAAAAGTCAAAAAAAAATCTTAATGGTGAAAAAATTCTTTCATTTAAGGACAATTTATAATTTTTAGTTAGAAATTGTTTGTAAATGAAAAGAAAATTTACAAGGAAAAAAGTATGTTTTAAATCAAAAAGTTGACAAAAAAGTCATTAGATCCGTAAATGAAGAGATCCATTTATAAACTAAACAAAGATTTTAAACAAGTGAAAGGGTCACGACGGCTTTCAAAAACAATAAGACAGTGATAAAATTGTTTAAACTGGTATCAGTGTTTGGAAAAAGATTGCATCAACTGTTACCATATACATGTGGTAGTGATGTGTGTGAACACACTAGGACCGTTGGGGCATTTTTTCCCTCTTTAGGAGGTTTTTTCCCCCGTGCATTGTATGTACGCCCATCACTCTAGGGCTATCTATCTTTCCATTGCACACTAAGTAACACACTCTCTATTGTGTGCCTTGAGCTTCCTTCGTCTTCTCCAAGCTGTGTGTGTTTCTCTGCAACCCTAATTCCAACAATTGGTATCAAAGCAGGTCACGTCCTCCCGGGCTTAGTCGCCAGCAGCTCCAGCACACGCCTGCTCACTTTCTCCGATTTCAGTGAGCTTTGGCGAGCATTCGCAGGTCGACAAATATTTTGGGAGAGCTCGTAGAGTCTGGTCTACTCAGAATTTTGATTTGGACTTATTTCGGCCTCCGTTTCCACTACAGGCAGTACTGCACAAGCTATTTCGTCATTTTGTGCAGAATTTCTGTCAGTGCCGTTTTCTGCATAACAGGTGCCTTATAGTCTTCTACGGTTTGTGCTATATAGCACAGGTTGTTTCCCGCTCCATTTCTCCTATTTTCGGGCAGTTTTCACATCAGGTGCAGCATTTACCATGGCTGACAACAACAACACAGATGTGTTCAAGATGTTTGCTGCTGAGGACAGGTTGGATGGGGACAACTATCCTATGTGGGCTTATATGATGCAACATGTTCTTCTGTCAAAAGGTGTCTGGAACATTGTGCAGGGCATTAATGTACGTCCTAGTTTTGAGGATGTAGGCGATGTTGAGGATGTTGCAGGTCTTGCTGCAAGGATTGCAGCAATTAATGTTGTTTTGCCTAGGCAAAACAAGCTCGTTGGGATGTTAAGGATGCGCAGGCTCATGCATTGATTGCGTTGTCTATGAAGCGCACCATTGTTCCTCACATCCGTTCAGCAAAATCAGCACAACAGGCTTGGGATATTCTAGCTGGTCTTTATGCAAGCCGCAATGAGGCTAAAATTGCTTTGCTGCGTAAAGAGCTGGAGTCGAAGATTATGCATGAGGAAGATGATATGGACACTTTCCTTGCTAGTGTCAAGGATATCAATGAGCAGCTTATTTCTGCAGGTGAAGTCCTTTCAGACAATTCCCTTGTGCACACTGTTCTTGATGCCTTACCAGATTCTTACCAGACTTTTGCTAGTACTTGGAGACTTATGACCCAAGGAAATCCAGAAGTTGTCAACTTTGATGCATTATGCACATTGCTGTTGTAAGAGTCACTTTCCAGAAAAAACAGGACTAGGCAGCGTGCAGTTGAACAGGCTTTTATTGCTTCTCAAAGAAAGGGTGGTAACAGTAATGCAGCCACTTCTTATGGTTCTGCTGCGAGTGGCAAAAATTATGTTCATAATGCTTCTGCTGGCAGCAATTCGTCTGGAAATTCTGGTGATAAGGGCAAAAAAAAGATGCGTTGCCATTATTGTAAAGCTAATGATCACTTGATCAAGTCGTGTCCTAAGTTGAAGGCCAAAGAGGCTAAGAAGAAAGAGGGTGGTTCCACTGCAAATGCTGGTTCCACTACAAATGCAGCCATTGTTGAGTCTTCTGTGAAAGGAGACTGTGTTGCTGGTGTTGATGCAGAATGGGCTTTTAGCGCAGAGTGCACTTACAATCCTGTTGTCCATGATGCATGCTTGTCAGTTGTTGCTGCAGATTCACATGTGTGGTATTTCGACAGTGGTGCTACAAAGCACATTACCTCACATAGTGAATTGTTTACCTCTCTTGAGTCTGTCCCTCATGGGAATTCAGTCACTTGTGCCAACAACGCCTCTTATCCAGTTCAGGGAGTTGAGAAATTACCTGTACTTCGTGACTTTCATTGATGATTACTCCAGGCATGCATGGGTATTTCCGCTTAAAGCAAAGTCCGAAGTTTTTATGTGCTTCAAACAATTTCTGGCTATGGCTGAAAATGTCTCGAAATGTACTATGGGCACCCTCCGTTCCGATCGAGGGGGGGAGTATATGTCTCATGAATTTAATGCATTTCTGGCTAGTCGTGGGATAAAACACCAATGTACAGTGCCTTATACACCTCAGCAAAATGGTGTTGCTGAGAGGAAAAACAGGTCAATAACAGAAATGGCACGATGTATGGTCAAAAGTCAAGCTTTGCCGCATTCTTTTTGGCTTGAGGCCATCATGTGTGCCACTTATGTACTTAATAGGTGTCCTATGAAAGCTTTGCAGTCTAGTACTCCATATGAAGCATGGCATGATAGAAAGCCTTCTATTGAGCACATGCATGTTTTTGGTTGTTTGGCATATGCTTTGGTGCCACAAGTGCAGCGCAAAAAATTGGATGATAAGGCTGTCAAATGTATTTTTGTTGGTAATAGTCTTGAAAGCAAAGGTTACAGGTTGTATCATCCGCAAACAAAACGTATTCTGGTTTCTCTGGATGTAGTGTTTGTGGAAGATTCTGTTCAGCCCTTGCTGTCATGTACTAGAGACACTAATGTAAGCTCACAAGACATTTATGACACCTTGGTGCCTCTTTTCAGTGGTGGAAATACGAATGTAAGTTCCAATGAGGCAAATGTACAGCCTATGGGGGTTTCTGAAAATGTTTTAGATCAGCCTATTACTGATGCAGATGTACATGATGTACTTGATGAGGAAAGGGCTGAAAATGAGCAGGCTCGAGGTATGCCAAAATGGCTGGTGCACACTTTGCGTGACAGTAAATTGGATGCACCTTTGTCTAGTCGTACTCATTCAGGCTCTCGCCATGCATCTTATGCATCAGATTGTTATGCTTTGGCTGTGTCTAGTTTGCCTGATGTTGAGGAGCCTCTGTCTTTTGATGAAGCACAGAATTCAGAAAATTGGATGGCTACCATGCAATCAGAATATGATGCATTTATAGAAAATGACACATGGACTTTATGTGATTTGCCTCCTGGCAAAAAGGCCATTGGTACGAAGTGGGTTTACAAGTTGAAACGCAAGCCGGATGGTGAGATTGATCGCCATAAGGCAGGACTTGTTGCAAAGGGTTATGCACAGCAAAAAGGCATAGATTATGAAGAGACTTTTGCTCCCACTTGTCGTATGACTACTGTGCGTTTTCTATGTGCATTGGCATCTCATTTTGGTTGGGATGTACATCAATCAGACATTGTTAGTGCTTTCTTGAATGGTGACATATTTGAGGAAGTTTATGTAATGCAGCCTCGCGGTTTTGTCATAAAAGGACAAGAGGACAAAGTGTGCAAATGTAACAAGGCTTTGTATGGGTTGAAGCAATCTCCTCGTGCTTGGTATGAGAAAGCTGACACTCATTTGGTCAAACAAGGCTTTTGTAACAGTCCAACAGAAAGCACATTGTATGTAAAGCGTGAGGGTGATGTATTTCTCATCGTGGTTCTTTAAGTTGATGATTTGCTGATCACTCGACCAAATGAGAGACATATTGTTGAATTTAAGGCTGATTTGAATGCTACTTTCAAGATGAAAGATTTGGGGCTGTTGCATCATTACTTGGGTATACAGTTTAAGCAGTGTGATGGTGGTATTGCCTTGTGTCAGAAAAGTTACATAGAGACATTGCTATGTAAGTTTGGACTTGAGGATTGCAAACCTATTGCCACTCCCATGGAAACAGGTTTGAAGTTGAGTCTATATGATGCTGGCGACCGGATATTCAATTTGCAGTCTCACAGGTCAACAGATTTATGCATAGCCCAGGGTCTAAGCATTGGCAGGCTATCAAGAGGATTTTCCGCTACCTTAGTGGCACTTTACATCTTGGCTTCTTTTATCCCAAGGGGGGATCATTGCCGCCAGACTTACATGCTTTTTCAGACTCATGTTGGGCTGGTTGTTTTGACACGCGAGTCCACAAGTGGTTTTTGTTTCATGCTTGGCAGTTCATGTATATCATGGTTGAGCAAGAAGCAACCTACTGTGGCCACTTCGAGTTGTGAGGCTGAGTACAGGGCAGTCTTCACAGCTACGGTTGAGTGTGTATGGCTCAGACGCCTTATGGCTGATTTGGGTGTTGGACAGGACACTGCCAACACTATCTACACTGACAGTCAGAGCGCATTGGCAGTTGCGAGGAACCCAGTTTTTCATGCTCGTACAAAGCACATTGAGGTGCATTACCACTATGTCAGGGAGAGGCTCTCAGCATGAGAGATTAGCTTGGCTTATGTGCCAACACAAGACAACCTTGCAGATCTTTTCACAAAGGCATTGTCTCGTGAGAAGCTTGAAGCTTTCCGCAAAGCTTTGGGCTTACTCCCCTTTGTGGACTGATCCTGTCCTCAGGGCATGGCACTTCCCTTTACTCATGTGCCAGCTCTCGTTCACCGCATCACTCCAGGGGGGATTTGTTACCATATATACATGTGGTAGTGATGTGTGTGAACACACTAGGACCGCCGGGGCATTTTTTCCCTCTTTAGGAGGTTTTTCCCCCGTGCATTGTATATACGCCCATCACTCTAGGGCTATCTATCTTTCCATTGCACACTAAGTAACACACTCTCTATTGTGTGCCTTGAGCTTCCTTCGTCTTCTCCAAGCTATGTGTGTTTCTGTGCAACCCTAATTCCAACATCAACTTAGTTTGGAGCCAATTAAAAATCGAGACTAGCTAGCTGCAAACCATGGTAAATGAAAGAGAAACGGATGAAATATGTGATAAAGTTGTCCAAACATCTTGCAAATCTCAAAAATTTTGCTAGGTTTTCCTGTTTTTTTCTTTGTAAGGAGGAAATTCGATCAGCATCCGCTTAATAAAAGAAACTTTCTTGAATGTTAACACTAATTGGAATCAAATATAAAATGAAAGAAATGTAAAGCCATGTGAAGTTGTGAAATGAAAAGAACTAATTAATATACATGTGTGTGTAGAATTTATTAGAAAGCTTCACTTTAGCATTCTAAAACAATAGAATGTAAAAAAAACATATCTGTGTGTGTGTGTAAAATTTACTAAAATTATGTAAGGTGAAACTTTACTTTAGCATTTTAAAACAATAGAATGGAAGAAAAGTAAAGATAGGATGTGAAATGAAAGGTAAGTCTCCATCATGCGCTGAAAACTAGGAAAGTCCCCATAACCCAACCCAACACTAAGTCCCCATAACCCAACCCAACACTAAGGGTTTCTTTTAGAAAGCCAAAAAAGCACAACAAGATGAGAAACAACAAACATTTTCGAGCAACTAAGGCCAAATAACCATAGGCAAAATAAGTACTTGCATTCGTTAAAGAAGATCTCTCTCTACATGCAATCACATATGTGTGCTCCTCGAAGGTCTATGGCCAAGAAAGGAATTCGCGATTGAATTGTTGGCCAGAGACTATTAGAGAAAGATGTTTTGCCTGGAGATGCTTTGGACGATATGCATGCCAAATGGGGTACTATCACAAAATCATGAGTTCTTGTTGGGCATCCTCTTTGCGATGCAATTACTTGAAACGTATTGATTTTAAGATATGCCGAAGATGGTTTTGGGAAGGGAGCTCTCGGTTGTATTAACCATATGCAAAGGGAAGGCCTTTCTCCAAATGAATCAAATAAGCAAAAATAAATAAATCATGAGGCAAAATTTTTGACTACATTTTTAAATCGTTAAAGTCAAAAAAGCATTTTAATAGATTAATAACGAGGCCCTATTTGAATATCCGAAAGATGTACATCGTTTCAAGGCTAATTCTAAATAAAGGCACATCGATGTGCCCATTTCCAAGCACTAATATCAATGCAAATAGATATCTTTAATTTCAATGCAAAATAATCTCTTATTTACACTACTATGAGTCAGTGGTCAATTCCTTAACTACGTCGATGCTAAAAGAGTGTTTACTTGATCCCTCGTGAAAGAGGGCACATTGACATGCCCTCTTTTGGAGGGTTGAAAGAAAAAATTCTCTCTTTTGGATAATTAAAAGAGGGCATGTCAACGTGCCCTCTTTTAAACAGCTCAAAGTATAAATTAAGTAATTTTTTCAAGAACATACAAACCTAAATTTGGTCTTTGAAGAAGCATATGGAGAACAGATTCAAAAACTATGAACCTTTCTTAATTTAGGTAAGAGCTCTTGTAGACAATATATCGAGTCTTCATT